>NC_051415.1:38807802-38808059 GCF_015228065.2 Penaeus monodon
GAGAGGAGCGATGGGAAAGCCAAACCGGGAGTTTTTTTATTCGTCCAAAAATAGCTTTCCGTCAAAATGTTCGTTGGATCGCGCCCGGGGATCAAGTTTTGTCTAGAGCAGCGGTTTTAGTGCCAGCTGGACAAACTAGAATGGCGAATTAGCCACTTCCTACACCTTCGCGCGCAAGGTTAGTGGTGATGTGGGTGTGTATTTTTTAGGGCGAGTCGCGTTGACTTCCATGGCGGTTGAGCGTGTTTGCGAGATGC
>NC_051415.1:38808439-38808687 GCF_015228065.2 Penaeus monodon
CCTGCCCTGTTTACCTTTCCCCTTCTCTAGCGTCTCCCACACTACGAGTGGGAGTGAGAACCGGATAGAACTGGGTCTCCCCCACCCCTCCCCTCCGGCTCCCTCGTCCAGATCCTTGTTTCCTTAAAGCTTCTGCGATATCAGTAAAGACTTACACGATAATTGTAACACTGTAAACGACTAGGCCCTATCGTGTGCAAGAATGTATGTGCACACCACATAAATAAAGTTGTGGAAATTAATAAATG
>NC_051415.1:38810745-38810869 GCF_015228065.2 Penaeus monodon
CTGAATTACTGCTCTAATTTGTAAGGATCAATTAAAATACTAACAATGAAAATGTCACCTCGGTACTTTCCTAAATTTAGTGTAGCATGACTTGACGGTCTTTCGGCCTAGGGGCGGACTGAGC
>NC_051415.1:38811119-38811234 GCF_015228065.2 Penaeus monodon
ATAATACAAAAAAAAAGACCACGAGACAGAATTGACGCAGTCACCCCCACTCCCCGGTATTTTCCATTATTTACTTGGACAAAAAGTCATCGATCCTGCACTTTCACGCTTTCCT
>NC_051415.1:38811480-38812075 GCF_015228065.2 Penaeus monodon
CTTTTAGCCGGCTCAGCAGTGACTAAATAACTAGCATCAGATTTAGGGGTCAGAGATGTCTTGCAAACCCGCCACGGCTGTTTGACGAGATAAATACCCATAATATGGCGACGGTTCTCTGTAAATAGTTAAAGAGGAATCATTGAAAATCAACTACTGGGGGGAAATCTACCGTCATATGTTTACCTATCCATCACTAAGATTACCAGGTCTTAACGAAGCAATCCAATATGTATATGCAATATTCATTTTCTCCCATCGCTGAATTTGAGGTGGTATGGCAGATTTGAGTATATGATTAATGAAAACTAGTGATTCATATTCGACCCGATATTGTAATCAGCTGCTGAATAGACAGATGAGAATGCGATTTGATTCAAATAACTACGTCATTACAGTTCAGTTTTTCCATTTTTTTTATTAAGATTCGGAGAATGGAGAATATCATCGAGAAGGTATAATAAAGACTAAAATAATTCATTAGTATGTTATCAACGTTTTGACTTAATCACATGATTAATATGGTGGCAATATCGACATAAGCTTTGCTATATTTGCCCAACATATTCTAATATGAATGAAGAATTTTTTAATA
>NC_051415.1:38816533-38816637 GCF_015228065.2 Penaeus monodon
AAATATATTAAACAAGGGCGAAAATATTAATGAATAATAATGACAAAGAGGAAGATTTTTTTTTTCAGTAAACGGGAAAAAAGGCGAAATGACCGTTTAATTAT
>NC_051415.1:38817917-38818552 GCF_015228065.2 Penaeus monodon
CGTCCGGACGACGAAAGGGACGCAGGGACGCTCCTTGCCCGTCCTCAGCACCGACACCCTCTCGTCCGACGCCTCCGTCTGCTTCCGAATGTGGTACCGCATGTCGGGCAGGGGTGGCCAGCGATTACAGGTCGTTCTGGACGAGGGAGAACTGCTTTTCGACCGAGAGAACACCAACATCTTCAGCGACGAGTGGCTGCAAGGGACGGTAGGTGTTCATCGCGATTTGATTGGATCAATTAAATTTATGTTTTAGAAAGGCCTTTACTTTGTAATTGTTTATTTGAGGATGATGCTGAGTGAGATTCTATCCCTCCATTTTCCTTACGAGTCTTGTTCTAACCCTCAGTATCAGTGGACTTCGGTGGAGACGATGCCTTCCCGAGTCAACCTCACCCTCCGAGCCGTCGTGGGAATCCCCCAGGACAGCACAACGACGTACCACGCAGTAGACGACGTGGCAGTGTTCGCGGGGGAGTGTCCGACCGTCCTCTCCACGTGCACGGTCGAGGGCGGGGACACGTGCGGCTGGTCCAACACCTTCGCACACGATGACATGGATTGGCTGGTGTTCGCGGGCCCTTCGCCCAGCTCTCCTGACGCAGGCCCGTCCTTCGACTACACACTCGGGGACA
>NC_051415.1:38818857-38819009 GCF_015228065.2 Penaeus monodon
TATATTTTTCCTTTTCCAGTGCCACAAAAATCTACGGCCAAACACCATCTTATTTTGATGTGGCATTAAAGTTCATGCTTAAAAGAGTTCGCTCACCTGTACTATTTGGATCCCTAATAAAATTCACCGGTGTACTTTACTGACCACGTATA
>NC_051415.1:38819219-38819428 GCF_015228065.2 Penaeus monodon
ACGCTTCCAAACATGAAAATTTTCCTTTACCTGTTCCCTGCGTACGATTTACGTGCCATAATTACTATAAAGAATAAAATAGCTAGAAGTATGAAGAAATAATTTTGATGTATAAAATTGAACGTTAAAAAATTTTTAAATTCATGCAAGAACTAATCCCTCCATGAAATTTCCCAACTCCCCATTTGATAGTATATGTGACGCAAAGG
>NC_051415.1:38821701-38822143 GCF_015228065.2 Penaeus monodon
TTTCAGAAGGAAATTTACAATGATGAATTACTACTGAAAAACGTAAACAGAATTTGACAATTTCAAAAAACCCATGCCTTTCCCACACCCCCCCTTCACAACAGGGGCACACCTGGTATCGACTCCACAGGCCGGGGAAAAACCCCCATGGGCCCCCTCCGCTCGCACCTCCCCCTGGCCACGGCGCCCAGCCCTTTTCCTTTTACATTTAGAAGGGCTCGCCGTCGGCGCTTGGAAGTCAGGACGGGAGCCGTCGGGGGGTTGTCCGGGAGTGAAAAAGGGCGTCTGGGTTCCTAGGCGCCGGTGGGGTTGGGGGACCCCGGGCGGTGGGCTTGGATGGGACTCGGTTCGCTATGCTGGGTTTAATTTTGCTCGTTTTTTTTATTATTTGTTGGGTTATTTAACTTTTTTTTGGGGGGGGGCGTATTCTTATGGATCTCTG
>NC_051415.1:38822214-38823084 GCF_015228065.2 Penaeus monodon
CCTGCAAGTTTATTTGTTTCATTTAGTGTAGTTAACGACCTGTTATGCATCTAAATCAACATGCAGCCCCGATACAATAACAATCATCGGAATTCGCGTGTACTGAGAATTAATCTCTTCCGCCACAGAGAAGGAACGTGGCAGTACGGGTCCGTTGGCATCACGGCTGAGGAGGACGTCTGGATTGCGTTCCAAGGGAGTGTGCTGAGTGCCGGCGGAGGCGACATCGGCCTGGATGACATCACCGTCAGCAAGGAAGCGTGCGGAGTGCAGCCGCCTGAAGCTGAGGTGTCTCCCTCTGAGCCGCCAGGTGAGCAAAGGGATATTCGAAGAGATGGTAGGATTTCGGTACTTTGAAAGCGAAATGTTGTAGGTTGCTAATGCCCGTGGAGGTCAGTAAGAACTCAAAATTAGGTGATCTTAGCGATGGAAATGCACAGGCTCATTACTAATAAAAGAAATAAACAATGATCTCACACAGAGACAGAACCACGGTCATAACGGAGTGGAGCTGCGATTTTGAGGACGGGGGCGACTGGCTGTGGGGTTGAGAGAGGTCGCAGGGGGGGTGGAGGTCAAGGAGGCGGGACGGGGCCGAGGGCCAACCCCGCCCTGACCACCACCTTTTTTGGTGATGGTGAGAAGCGAAAGGGGCAAAGGGGTTTTGGGAAAGGGGGGGGGGGTAAAGAGGTGGGGTTGGAAGGGGGAGGAGATGTGGATTTGGGGATCAAAAGGGGGGAAAGGGAAAAAAGGAAAAAAGGGAAATCCCTTATCCGTGGAAATAAAAAAATTTTAAAAAGCTATCAAGAACAGAACTATTGTTCACACGACCCCATTTACTCAAGATTTTTAAAGCAAAAAATGTGTACA
>NC_051415.1:38823124-38824352 GCF_015228065.2 Penaeus monodon
CTCTTCCGAAAGGCCCCTCAGTGCGCACATTGTTTCCATGAGCAAGATAATAAAATCTTTTTGTTTAAAAAGATTTTGGGTATTCTTTTATTTTCAGGCGGGGCAAAGATAAATGTGACCCGTTTGTGATTACTGAATAACATTTTAGAAAAAATACCCTTGTATTCAGTAATTTCATCCCCAAAACTGAGTTTCTTTTATCATCCCCACTATAATCTGATATAGAAACCAAAACCCAGCCTTTTTATTTTTTCAAAAAAAAAAAAAAGTTATAAATTTTTATTTCTCCAACTAAACGACACGCCTAATAACACCCCTTTGCCCTCGCCAGGCCACATGTGTACTGCCTGGCTCAAAAACCGAAAAAGCCAAACTGGAACCCCTTTCCCTTGGATTCCCGGCGACAGCGAAGCCTCCTGCTATCGCTTGGTATCAAATTTCCCTACTTCAGAGCTGGGCCCTGAAAGCTTTCATAAAGGGAAAGCATGGAAAACGATTTTTGAAAAAGGGGGTTTTGTGGAGGGGAAGTGGTGTTTTTTAAAAAATGTAGAAATTTGAATTCTATTTTTTTTTCTTGTTATCACTGTTTTAATATATTTTGAAACGGAAGGGAACAGAGTAATTTGGATATGTTATCGATCGAGGACTTCAATAAAAAAAACAAGCCCCGTTTACAGGGGAGGGATTTGGGGGGTCGGGGGTTTGGCTCTATGCCCAGACCTGGCTCAACCCAACGACCTCAGGCCATTTCGAGGTGAGGCATGAATATGTTTATGTTTAACCCCTTTTTAAATTTACGTTTTTTCCATCTTTATGCCAGCTTTTTTATAACTCTTCCTCTCTGTCAATCTTTAACTTTTTAGCTAGTTAGCTTAGCTATCCTTTTTTGAATATTTTATTGCCACTTATGCTTTAATTATTTTCCATCTATATAATATTCCCAAATGCCAATGAATAAAGATTGAGCGCTTAACGCAATTTTCCTTTTTTAGGGCGCTTGCGGGAGAACCCCGGGGGAGCCGAAGACGCCGGAAAAGCTGCGATGACGTCAGAAAACGCGGGCTGTGTCCGGGCTGCGCGTGGAGTTTCCCGACTCACTTGCCTGTGGGGAAGTGGAGGCCCGGGAGGGGGAGCTTTCCAATGGCAGTAAGACAGGACAGGACAGTCAAGGACCTGAAAAAAGATATACCTTCAACGAGAACTCAGGGATACAGCTTATCTCTCCCAT
>NC_051415.1:38824425-38825067 GCF_015228065.2 Penaeus monodon
ATCAAATGTCATTTATTCCACTTCTCTTTTTTAAAAACCCCCCGCTTTAAATCCCCCGCAGGAGGCACTAAAGGCCTACACCAAAAGGGGCGACGCCGGGGGTTTCCGCACACTCAAGGCGCACTCGCCCCCCTCAGCACCGCCTCAATTCTGGTGGGCCCTATGGACCTGGGTGGGACGCTACAGGGAAGAATCTTTAACGATGGTGATCCCTTTGAAACCCTGGGAATGTTTTTTTTTTTTGTAAAAAAATTTGACCTTGCTGGTTATAATTTTTCCTGTGGCCCAACCCCTTTTCAAAAAAATTAAATTATGGCGTTTGATGTAGATGTTTATGAGGTCACATTGAAGGAACACCTCAAGTAGGCGCCGCCTTATTTGACTTCACTGCGGAACGCTCCTCACACGCATTCTACGAATGACTCTCACTTCCAACAGATCCTGCTAAAAGGCGTATCATGGGATTCTTGGAAGGTCGTTTGGAGTCTGGATAACCCAACCGACGGCGACGCTGGAGCCCAGGGAGAATGGCACCCGGAGTGTCCCTACAACCACACTGACTCGGCCTTGTCCTAGGCGTTCCATGTGATCAACCATAAAAAGAACTCTGGCTGGATAGCTCTGGATGACGTGGCTGGTCAC
>NC_051415.1:38825512-38826158 GCF_015228065.2 Penaeus monodon
ACCCTAACACTCCACCTTCAAAAACCCAACGCCAGCTCCTCCTCCTCCGCAGTAAATCCTCCCGAAGCAGCGATACAAAATCCCGTCGACCCGACCACCGCCTCTCAGGGCCCGACGCTGGAGCCCGTCGATTCTTGGAGTTGTAGCTTCGAGGATGACCTCTGTGACCTCGTCCCCGTGGAAGGCTACGCGGGCAAGTGGGAACGTGGAAACACATTGGATAAGGTCCCTGATGCTCAAGGTGTGTTGTTTGCGTTAAGTGGTAAGAGATTTTGCAAAATTAAGGGGAATCGATCGATCATAATCGATGTGATCTAGACAATCATGATGGTAATAGGCACAATACGGTAATGTTAACAAAATAGTATTAATGTAATGCAGTTGTTATGTCTTTATTAACATCGTCATAATGATGATAGTAAACATCAAACTACCCTTAAAACCGTACATATCCTTATATATATATATATTATCTTCCTGGAGAAAATAATATTTAATAAATAAATTTGTGATATTACCTAACACACAGAGAAAAGTTATGGTTAAAATACGGTAAAATTAAATTGAAAATTGCTGAATCTGAATGAATCAGTGTGATATATATCCATATCTATATGGCTTCTACTGTACAATATCTGTCTAAGAA
>NC_051415.1:38826797-38827254 GCF_015228065.2 Penaeus monodon
CCAGATAACTGGTATTTGACCCTGTCTTCGGATACGCACGCCCGGGATCGCGCAGCCGTAGAGACGCCAATCATTCATAATTCATCGACGCCTTTCCCCGCTGCTCACCTTTACTATTTTCATGAATGGGGCCAAGTAGGCGATTGTAGTCATCCCGAGTCGGTTGTCACTTTTTCGAGGGTCAGTATTTATACCTGTGTGATGAGATTAGTGTTTTTTTTTTTGGTAAATGGGGAAACTTTTTTATTTTGGAATTGGTGAGGAGATAATAGGTGTTTTAAGTGTGGTTGTAGTGTTGTATGGTTTGTTATTTTGGTAGGCACGGTGTGGATTTGGGGGGAGCGGTGTGGACGCAAGGAAGACCCCAAGGAGATCTGTGGATTGCAGGACACGTTGATATTGCTGCGGACGCGCCGTTCTCTGTGAGTATATATTTGTTTTTTTAGATTACGTTTTT
>NC_051415.1:38827577-38827914 GCF_015228065.2 Penaeus monodon
GCCAAAGTGAGAAACCAAACCAACCCCCCAACATGAAGCCGAAAACCTACTCCCCTCCTGCCTCTCGCTAGGTCGTCCTCGAAGCAGAGAAGGGCAACAACGAGGAAGGAATCATCGCCCTTGACGAGCTGCTCCTCCACGGGCCCCCTGCAGCGTCGTCGGACCTACAGGACGCCCCCGGGCACGAAGAGTGCGTTTGCGTTTCTCTGTTTTTTCTCGTTATTTTATGGTGGATTATTATCATTCCTTTTTTGGATGGAAGTACGAGGTAGTGGGATTTTGTTGCGAGTGGCGGTTTTTTTTGAGCCTCCCCTGTATTTTTTTCTTCGTTGGGGGA
>NC_051415.1:38827943-38828468 GCF_015228065.2 Penaeus monodon
GTCTTGGAAAATGGTGTTTTTTATGAGCGCGGGTGAAATCTTTTCTGTTCCTTTTAAACGTGATTGAAGGGAAAATTTTTAGTTTCGCCACAATTGGATTTATTATTTCTTTTTCATTTTATCCTTTCTAAGGAGCGACTACATTCACCATTGTCAGTTGCGTGAAAATGTTTAATGATCTTGATCGCATGTCCCATTAATACAAAATGAAAAGGATATTAATGACACAAGAATTAAGTACTATGTTCCCCCATGAAATCGAATTTTAAAAGAAGTACCTTATAGTACATCGAAAAATACTCACATTCATAAAATTTAAATCCTTATGACTCAATTTTATCAGACTTAATATTTTTTTTCCTTCTTCTCAAGTGATGTGTGACTTCGAGGAGGATCTGTGTGGGTTCAAGTTAGAGGATGAGCATGGCAAGTGGATATGGAAGTACCCGCACAGCCCTGACAACGATTTCCCACCCCCAAGGATCATACTTATAAAAACGGGATATTGGTAGTGCAATGCTTGAT
>NC_051415.1:38828614-38830006 GCF_015228065.2 Penaeus monodon
GGTAACATTTAATTAGACACACAGTCTATAAATCAAAGGTTAAATTATTTAATTCTTTTCACCAAACAGGGCATCCCCGCCGCCCCCTTGGGAGAGGCCCGGAGGCGGGTGGGGCGCGGGGTTAGCCCCGAATACAGCTTGAGAGACACAAAGGGGCAGTCCCTCGTCTTGGTACATCCACAACGGAACACAGCAGGGGACCCCTTTGAAGTCTATGAAAGCACGGATGAGCATTTCCTCGGGCTGCGTGGAGAGAAGGGAAAGGGGGTTGGGAAAACGCTGGCCTGCCGTTGCTCTTAGTCGAGAAATTTTTTAAAGGTGCGGGGCCCTCTTTCACAGGAGGCACCAAGGAGGAATTTTTGGTTTTTGATTTTGTTTTCAAAAAGGGAATGTTTAGCTTTGTCTTATCTTGTGTTAATTGGATTTAAAATTTTTTGACAGATTGTGTGCCTTTTGAGAGTTTCTTTTTGTATTTACAAATATCAGAAATACGGTCGACGGTAATAAAAGAGACCCTGAAATTTTATGATAGGGTCTTGATATTTACAGAAATTTTTTCATGTCATTGATAGTGAAATGTTTTGGATAGTTGGTACTATAAGGGACGATTCAGAATAAAATGGCCAAAAAGGGGTGAACCGAAAACAGGTGAAAAAATTAAAAATCGATAAACAGAGGTATCAATACTCTCTGTTTACGATTTAATTTTTTTTTCCCCTGTTTTTCGTGTTCACCCCCTTTCTGGCCACTTCATTACTGAATGTCCATTATACTGTACAAAAGTATCCAATCATATTCATATAAATATGACATAGAATAAATTTTCTGAAAAATATCAAGCCCGTTAACATAATTTCTCGCTCTTTTGATTACCGTCGACCGATTTGATTTGTAACATATCAAAAAAAAAAACTCTAAAAAAGGCCCAAAAACAATCGTCAAAACTTTTTTAAACCCAAAGTGTAACAAAAGATAAGAAATACCCTAACTTTCCTTCTGAAAAAAATATACGAAAACCAAAAAATATCCTCCTTGGTGCTCTCGCTGGTGAGAAAGGGGACCCAGCATCATTTAAAAATTTTCCGACAAAGGGGACCCCCGCGGCAGGCCAAGGTTCCAACCCCCTTACCTTCTCTCTCACGCACCGGGGGAAGATGTCAGTCCGTGTTTGAATAGATTTAAAAGGACGTCCTGTCTGTTTTCCCGTTGGAGACCAGAAGACGGGGCACTCCCCTTCGTGTTCTCAAGCGTATTCGGGACCCCCACGCGCCCCACCCCCCCCTCGCGGTCATTTTCCAAGGGCCGGCGAGGTAGTGCCCTGTGTAGGTAAAACAGAATGAACGAAAATTTAACCCTTGATTTATAGACGATGTGGTCTAATTAATGTTTACC
>NC_051415.1:38830086-38830522 GCF_015228065.2 Penaeus monodon
CCCCAAGATTATTTCCATCACCCGTATCATTAACTTTATTATCATCTCTCATATAAAGCATTCACTACCTATCCCGTTTTATAAGTATGATCCTTGGGCGGGTGGGAAATCGTGTCGGGGCTGTGGGGGTACTCCATATCCACTTCCCATGCTCCCTCAAACTTAAACCCCACACAGACCCTCCTCGAAGTCACACATCATGAGAAAAAGGAAAAAAAAATATTAAGTCTGAAAAAATTTGAGTCAAAAGGGATTAATTATAAATTGAGATTTTCGATGTACTATAAGGTACTTTTTTTTGAAATTCGGTTATGGGGGAACAAGATTTAAATTTTTGTGTCTTTAATATCCTTTCTTTTGTATTAATGGGGAATGCGATCAAGATCATAAACATTATTCACGCAAGGGGACAATGGTGAATTAGTCGCTCCATTAG
>NC_051415.1:38830553-38831018 GCF_015228065.2 Penaeus monodon
TCCCAATTGGGTAACTAAAAATACCCCTTCAATCACGTTTAAAAGGAAACAGAAAAGTTTTCACCGCGCTCATAACAAACACCATTTCCAAAGACAAAAAAAAAAATTACAAATAGAAAAAAAAATCCCCAACAAGAAAAAAAATAACGGGGGAGGTCAAAAAAACCCCCACTCGCAACAAAACCCACTACCTCGTATTTCCCACCAAAAAGGAAATGATAAAATCCACCTAGAAAAACAGAAAAAACAGAAAAAACGAAAAAACGCACTCTCGTGCCGGGGGTTGGGGTCGACGACGCTGCAGGGGGGCCCCGTGGAGGAGCAGCTCGTCAAGGGCGATGACCCTTTCCTCGTTGTTGCCTTCTTGTTTCGAGGCGCCCCTAGGAGAGGCAGGGGGGGAGTGGGTTTTTCGGCTTCATTTTGGGGGGTTGGTTTGGTTTCACTTTGGCGGAGGGAGGAAAATTG
>NC_051415.1:38831253-38831764 GCF_015228065.2 Penaeus monodon
ATAAAAAATAAAAAGGAAGAGACGAGGGGGGGGGGGAAAAATAAAATCAGAAATTCCCCCAAAAAAACGAAATCTAAAAAAACAAATATATACTCCAGAGAAGGCGGTCCGCAGCAATACAAGTGTCCGCAACCACGTCCCCTTTGGGGTCTCCTTGCGTCCCACCGTCCCCCAAACCCACCCCGTGCCTCCCAAAATAAAAAAACCATACAAAACTAAACCAACTTAAAAACCCCTTTTTTCCCCTCCCCAAATTCCCAAAATAAAAAAGTTTCCCCTTTTACCCAATCACTTAATCGTCATCAACACGAGGTTACTATCTGACCCTCGAAAAAGGACCCCCGACCCGGGAGACTGACAGATCGCCTACGGGCCCCCCATTCAAAAATAGTAGAAGGGTGAGGCAGCGTAAAAGGCGCGATGAAATAAATGATTGCGTCTCTACGGCTGCGCGATCCGGGCGTGCGTATCGAAGACAGGGTCAAATACCAGTTATCTGGAAATATTATAA
>NC_051415.1:38832308-38833097 GCF_015228065.2 Penaeus monodon
CGGAAAAAAACAGAACATAGAAGATGGAGAGCGGAAAGAGGGGGGTAGAGACAGAGGCGGATAAAAAGAATAGAAAGTTAGATATACAGACAAATACGTCGAGAGACGTATGACGACATATAGATAGTTGAGAGAGAGGAGAGAGAGAGATTTTTAGACGATTTGTACAGTAGAACCCAATAGATATGGATTATTACAGTTTCATCAGATTCAGAAATTTTTCATTTAATTTTCCCGTATTTAACCATAACTTTTTCTGTGGTTAGTAATATCACAAATTTTTTTATAAATATTATTTCTCCGGGAAAAAGAAATATATAAAATATAAGGTATGTACGGTTTTAAGGGTTTTTGAGTTTATTCATCATTAGACGATTTTAAAAAAGAATAACAACGCTTTAATTTAAATTACTTTTGTTAACTTCCCGTATTGGCTATTACCATCATGTTTGTCTAGATCACACGATTATGACGATCGACCCCTTTAAATTTTGCAACATCTTTTACCATTTAACGAAAAAAACAACACACCTTGAGAAAGGGGCCCTTTATCCAATGTGTTTCCACTTTCCCACTTGCCCGCGACCCTTCCCGGGGGACGAGGCACAGGGGTCATCCCGAAGTACAACCCCAAGAATCGACGGGCCCAGCGTCGGGCCCTGAGAGGCGGGGGTGGGTCGACGGGATTTTTGTATCGCTGTTCGGGGGGATTTACTCGGAGGGGGAGGAGGGGCTTTGGGGTTTGGAGGGGAGTTTAGGTCCTGATTTATGTGTTTTCCCTTTTTGTCC
>NC_051415.1:38833203-38833325 GCF_015228065.2 Penaeus monodon
ACATTATAGATATCTATCTCTTCTCTATCAGTCTTCTATATTTTGGCATCTACTGTTGATCTATCAATCTACATTTTTTTTTATTCTAATTTATAGTTCTTTATTTCTTTCTTTCTCCTCCT
>NC_051415.1:38833430-38835458 GCF_015228065.2 Penaeus monodon
CGTCTTTTATCTCCTCTTTTTTGATCTAAACTATCATTCCCTTTTATCTTTTTTCCTCCCCCGCTCTCGCCCCCCCTCGCCCCCTCCCCTTCAGGTGCCCTCGTGCCCACCCACGTCATCCAGACATCCACCCAGAGTTCTTTTATGGTTGATCAATGGAACGCCGGGAAAAGGGCCCCGAGTCAGTTGGTGTAAGGGACACCCCGGGGGTGCCATTCTCCCGGGGCCCCACGTCGCCGTGGTTGGGGTTATCCAGACTCCAAACACCTTCCAAAAACCCCATGATACGTTTTTTAGCAGGATCTGTTGGAAGGAAGGCATCGGAATGCGTGTGAGGAGCTTTTCCGCAGTGAAGCAAAAAAGGGCGGCCCCTATTGAGGTGTTCCTTAAAGTGACCCATAAACATCTACATCAAACGCCAAAATTAGATTTTTAAAAAGGGTTCGGAAGGGTAAATTATAAAACCCAAAGAAAAGGGGTTAATTCTTTTAAAATAAAAAAAAACATTCCCGGTTTAAGGATCCATATACGTATAAAGTTTCTTACCTGTAGCCCAACGCCAGGCCCACTGAGGGCCACCAGAAGTTGGGGCGGTGGCGAGGGGGGCGAGTGCGCTTTGAGTGGCTGGAAACCCGGCGGCCCCTTGGTGTGGGCCGTTGGGAAGCCCCCTGCAGGGGTTTTCAAGCGGGGGGTTAAAAAAGAGAAAGGGATATAATGACGATTATGAAAAAAATGAAAAACGGAATAAGTAAAAGGTAGAGAGAGGAAGAAAGGAAAAATTGAGGAGGAGAAAAATGACGAAGGGAAAAGGGGGAAAGATGTAAACCTGAGTTCTCGTGAAGGTATGATCTTTTTAGGCCGTACGCCTTTTCCCGCGTTATGCATGGAAGCTCTCCCCCGGGCCCCACTTCCAAGGCAAGGGAGTCCGGGAAACCCCACTGTCGCAGCCCCGGACACGACCCCCTGTTATTCTGACGTCATCGACGCTATTCCGGCTCTTCGGCTCCCCGGGGGCTGCGCAAGCGAACCCGAAGAAGAAGGGGAAATTCTGTTAAACGATCAAATTTACATTGGCAATTTTGGGGAAAATTAATAGTGGGAAAAGAATTAAAAAGCATAGAGGGCAATAGAAAAAATTCAAAAAAGGAAAGCTAAGCTAAAATAGCTAAACAGTTAAACGGATTTACGAGGAGAGAGAGTTGATAAAAAAGGGGATAATCTGATGAAAGAAGCGTAATAAAAGGGATTTAAACATAAAAAAACTACAGGCCCCACCCCGATGGCCCGAGGTCTTTTGGGGGGACCAGGTCGGGCATAAGCCCAAACCCTTTGGACCCCAACTCCCCTCCACCTGTAGAACTGGGACGTTTTTTTCTTTATTTAAGTCCCTTTCGATCGATAACAAAGTCCCCAAATTTCTTGATTTCCCTTCCTTTCAAAGATATTAAAACGAGTGATAACAAGAAAAAAAAATAGAATTCAAAATATCTACAGTTAAAAAACACCACTTCCCCCCTCAACAAAAACCCCGTTACACAAAACGTTTCCATGCTTTCCTTTAGAAAGCTTTCGTGTCCCCGCGTTTAAGTAGGAATTTGATACCAAGCGATAGGGAGGAGGTTCCTGTCGCCCGGGGAACCAAGGGAAGTGTCTCCAGTTTGGCTTTTTCGGTTTAGAGCCCGGCAGGTACGCATGGGCCTGGCGAGGACAAGGGGTGTGTATTAGGCGTGTGTGTTAGTTGGAAAAATAAAAAATTTTAAAAAACTTTTTTTTTTTTTTTTAAAAAAATAAAAAGGTGGTTTGGGTTTTTATAGATTTATAGGTGGTGATGAGAAGAAAGCTGCATTTTTGGGGAGATAATTTTCTGAAAAAACAAGGGGATATTTAAAGTTGCATTTAGAATCACAAACGGCTACATTTATCTTCGCCCCGACTCGAACATAAAAAGAAAACCAAACTCTTTTAAACAAAAAAAATTTATTTTTTGCTCATGGAAAAAAAATGTGCGCACTGAGCGCCTTTACGGAA
>NC_051415.1:38835501-38836354 GCF_015228065.2 Penaeus monodon
ATGTACACATTTTATGTTTAAGCTTTGAGTTTAAAATGGGGGCAGTTTTTGAACAATAGTTGTTTTTGAAGCTTTTTAAATTTGTTTTTTTTTTTCACGAGAAGGATTGCCATTTTTCCTTTGGCCCCGTTGCCCACTCGATCCACCAAACCAATCTCCCCCGCCCTTTCCCAAACCCCACTCTTACCCCCCCCCCCTTTCCAAAACCAGCTGGTTGCCCTTTCTGCTTCTACCATCCCAGAGGAGGTAGGTGGGCGGCGGGGGGTTTGGGCCCCGGCGCGTCCCCGCCTGCCCTTTACCTGCCCCCTCCTGCGACCTCTCTCAAACCGCACGCCAGTCGCCCTCGCCTCGAAGCGCAGTCCAACCCCTTAGACCCGGGGTTTTGTCTCGGTGAGATCATTGTTTTTTTTCTTTTTTTAGTAAAAGAGCCGTGCATTTTCCCTCGCTAAGATCACCTAATTTTTTAGTTTTTTGACCTCCCCGGGCATTTGCAACTACAACATTTGCTTTCAAAATACCCAAATCCCACCCCTCTCCGAATATCCCCTTTTCTACCCGGGGGCCAGAGGGGACACCTCAGCTTCAGGCGGCTGCAATCCGCACGCTTCCTTTTGACGGGGGATGCATCCAGGGCCGAGTCGCTCCGCCCGGGACCCGCACATCCCTTTGGAAAGCAACCCCGACGTCCTCCTCACCGTGATGCCAAGGGGCCCCTACTGCCACGTTCCTTTCTGTGCGGAAGAGATTTAAATTTCAGTACACGCGAATTCCCGGGTTGTTTTTGATCGGGTGCATGTTGTTAGATGCAAACAGGTCGTTAATACACTAAGAAACAAATAAACTTGCAGGTAAG
>NC_051415.1:38836422-38836860 GCF_015228065.2 Penaeus monodon
CAGAGGAATCCCCCCCCCAAAAAAAAATAAACCCCCAAAAAAAAAAAAACCAAAATTAAAAACCCCCCATAAACCCAGCATAAACCCCCCCGCCCTCCAAACCCCCCGGGGCCTGGCCCCAAACCCCACCCGGCGCCCCAGGGGGAACCCAAACGACCCTGCACCCCGGAAAAGGGAGGAGTCGCCTGCCAGGGAGGGGTGCCCCCAGCGGAGGGGGCCCTCGGTTCCCCGGGCCTCGTGGGAGTCGAGACCAGGGAGTGTTGTTGGAAGGCCCGGGGGTGGGGGAAATGGCATGGTTTTGAAAAAGTGTCAATATCTGTTACGGTTTCAGTAGTAATCATCTTTTCAATATTCCTTTTGAAAATATTTTATCATTCAGATTTTCATTATTTTTATTAATTTTAGATCATTGTTTTTATTACATATTATATTTCTATC
>NC_051415.1:38839183-38839408 GCF_015228065.2 Penaeus monodon
CCTTTGCGTCACATATAGCTATCAAATGGTTCGTAGATTGGTAATTTCATGGAGGCATTAGTTCTTGCATGATATTGAAATTGTTAACAGTTCAATTCTATACATCAAAGTTGATTTCTTCATATCTTCTAGCTATTTACTGCTTTTATAGTGAATTTATGGCACGTAAAATCTGTACGCAGGGAAACAGGTAAAGGAAGATTTACATGTTTGGAAGCGTCAGCT
>NC_051415.1:38839654-38839791 GCF_015228065.2 Penaeus monodon
TGGCAGTAAAGTACACGGTGAATTTATTAGGGACAAAATAGTAAAGGTGAGCGAACTCTTTAAGCATGAAACTTAATTCCACACATCCAAACATAAGCATGCGTGTTTGGCCGCTAGATTTTTGTGCACTGGAAAAG
>NC_051415.1:38840088-38840787 GCF_015228065.2 Penaeus monodon
TACCTCCAAGGGGGTCGCTGTCCCCGAGTGTGTAGTCGAAGGACGGGCCTGCGTCAGGAGAGCTGGGCGAAGGGCCCGCGAACACCAGCCAATCCATGTCATCGTGTGCGAAGGTGTTGGACCAGCCGCACGTGTCCCCGCCCTCGACCGTGCACGTGGAGAGGACGGTCGGACACTCCCCCGCGAACACTGCCACGTCGTCTACTGCGTGGTACGTCGTTGTGCTGTCCTGGGGGATTCCCACGACGGCTCGGAGGGTGAGGTTGACTCGGGAAGGCATCGTCTCCACCGAAGTCCACTGATACTGAGGGTTAGAACAAGACTCGTAAGGAAAATGGAGGGATAGAATCTCACTCAGCATCATCCTCAAATAAACAATTACAAAGTAAAGGCCTTTCTAAAACATAAATTTAATTGATCCAATCAAATCGCGATGAACACCTACCGTCCCTTGCAGCCACTCGTCGCTGAAGATGTTGGTGTTCTCTCGGTCGAAAAGCAGTTTCTCCTCGTCCAGAACGACCTGTAATCGCTGGCCACCCCTGCCCGACATGCGGTACCACATTCGGAAGCAGACGGAGGCGTCGGACGAGAGGGTGTCGGTGCTGAGGACGGGCAAGGAGGCGTCCACTGCGTCCCCCTCTTCTGCGTCACAGCCAGCCCCTCGCACGTGACGGCCAGTTGGAGAAGATCCTGCAG
>NC_051415.1:38841210-38841984 GCF_015228065.2 Penaeus monodon
ATAGGTAGAAAAGGGCAATCCTGACAACCCACCAACAATAGTATGCACCAATTAATCACCAACTGAGCTTTCCATAAGTAAATAAATATTCTATCAAAGTTAGCTCCTTTCCCATACAATTTCGTCACAATAGCCTAGTCTGGCCTCACTGTCAAATTTGCGTATTATTGCCAGTTGGTGTTGTTGTTAGTGCTGTAACAATGAAACTACCTGATTAAATGGAGCCTTCACAAGCAATGATACCATTATTGTGCACTGATATCTTTATCGGTTAAAACTAAATACTAAATACTAATTACGCTATATTTATTATTGCACAGATACCACTGGTTTGGTTTGCTAAAGTTGTCGTATGTTTAGCGAATGTACAATTGCAAGATTCCAGTCTGACACTAATAACATTTCTACAATTAAAGACCCTAATTTGGTTCAGCATTAAAGTTCAGAGCAACTACATAACGGTAGATTTTCTCAGAGAGACCTCTATATGCGGTTATAGAAAAGGGATGTAGATTTTTAGGTCATCTTAATCATACAGAAAATAAAATCGTAGAAAAAACGTAGCTAGACGAAATATAGGCTACATTTACTCAGCTGATTGAGATTTACACATACGTTTTGCAATATAGTATCAGTGTTAGAATAGGTGTTCTGTGTTACTAAAAGGAAAACGGATTTGCAACATATGACAATACAGGTATTGTTTCTTTTCTCTCGTCAGATTCCGAAATGATTTTATTAATTCTTCTAGGATTCAGGGAATGAAGAATAAGT
>NC_051415.1:38842006-38842229 GCF_015228065.2 Penaeus monodon
TTATTTGATTCTGCTCAGGAAATTTTCTTTCAGGCTGACTCATGTCAACAAGCCCAAGATCAGTACAAAACAAAAATCAACTCTCCTAAGGTGGAAACAGATTCAGAATTCAAAAGAGAATCCAACACGGCAAGTCATCCGGATTCCTTCCTTTTCATCTTTTCTTTCCACTTTTTGGCTTCTACTCTCATCATTCATCCTCTTCATTCTAAATTGATATTCA
>NC_051415.1:38842279-38842353 GCF_015228065.2 Penaeus monodon
ACTTCTCTTCTAATCTCTATCATTTCCATCCTATAGTCAGAATGTGCCTGTCAATCAAAACTAAGGGATAATCC
>NC_051415.1:38842375-38842708 GCF_015228065.2 Penaeus monodon
CTCACATATCTATAAGGTATAAGGACCATTAACCCTACTCTCCAAAGCCTGTTTTTGTTTGTTTGTTTGTTTCAATGTCGAAGTTTAAATACTAGATTTCAGGTTCAAGTTGAGTGGCAAGAGGTGAAGGATGATGGATATAAAACACGCAAGGATGATGTTTTAAAAATTATATTCGTTATATCATAGTAGGAGTATATCGTTTGTAGATCTGACGGGGGTTACGGCAGCAAATAAATATAAGGTGTCTTGGCGATTTCCCGGGTTTTTTTTATTAGTATGGAAATAACCAAAAGTAATCATTATCTGTAAAAAAAGGTTATTAGTTTAAGA
>NC_051415.1:38842951-38843101 GCF_015228065.2 Penaeus monodon
AGTCAAGGATTACATGCAACAGCGAAGAATATAGTAATTCTCAATTGAGACAAAGTGTTGTTGCAACTTTAAATGCAAAAGAATGTAACCATATAAAATTGCGATTTTATATTTGCATATTTGTAAATATTTCGAGACTGCGTGTGTATA
>NC_051415.1:38844385-38844493 GCF_015228065.2 Penaeus monodon
CACACTGTGTGTGTGTGTGAAATTGTTGTGTGCATATTACATGTTAATCTTTATTTGTGTGTAGATGTAATTGTTTCATTTGTATACATACCCCCAAACAAAATTAAT
>NC_051415.1:38849277-38849387 GCF_015228065.2 Penaeus monodon
TATCACGGTGGTGGTGTGGTGTGTGTGGTTTTGGTTTTGTGGGGGCTATATACTTATATATATTTATGTTGTGTGTAGATGTATATTGTATTCTGTTGTTACATGTAATT
>NC_051415.1:38849542-38849606 GCF_015228065.2 Penaeus monodon
TATTAAATTTTATATAATAAAATTTTATATATAATATATTTTGTGTGGGTGGCGTGTGTGCGGG
>NC_051415.1:38849940-38850056 GCF_015228065.2 Penaeus monodon
TTACACTCGTGATAGCACCAATATGTCTGGGGGAAAAAACAATATAAAAAGTATGTTATCATTCTTTCTTTACTGTCCCTCTACATTGCATTTATTTTTATGAGATTTGTTCTAAA
>NC_051415.1:38850123-38850197 GCF_015228065.2 Penaeus monodon
AGTATGATTTACCTTGAGATTAAATGTGAGTAGCATGACTTGCGGTTAACACGCCGCGTTGTGGCTTCACTATG
>NC_051415.1:38850372-38851023 GCF_015228065.2 Penaeus monodon
TAATAACAAAAGCGAGGCAGGATCAAGACAGTACCCCCATGAGATCCTTCCATTTTCTACAAGCTTATTTTTTCGATTTCGTTACCCATTTGGGTTAGGTTAACATTTTACACATTCGATTACCAACCATGGCTATCAGAAGTAATTTAATTGAATTTAAATGATCAAATTGCCGAAAAATAACACACGATTAAATTCTACTGAATTCAGCCTACCCTTATTCAATAAAGGAATCAAACCCTCTCTACGTTATTTCCTCTTCTATCCATTTCCATCTCCTTCCTTGGCACATTCAGAACTCTCTCCTTCGATCATTTCTGATACCATACCCACGGACAAAAATAACTATTGTTTTCTACTAACGATAGGCAATAACTAACAATAACTATTGTTTTCTACTAACGATAGGCAATAACTAGCAATAACTATTGTTTTCTACTAACGATAGGCAATAACTAACAATAACTATTGTTTTCTACTAACGATAAGCAATAACTAGCAATAACTATTGTTTTCTACTAACGATAGGCAATAACTAACAAGGCTGGCGCTAATGCATGGCGAGTTGGAATCGCTGCATCTTTTCCAATCTGCGTGAGACAATGACATCAATCTAAAGCCTATGGTTTTTGCAATCATGTGAGTTCACTA
>NC_051415.1:38851552-38851783 GCF_015228065.2 Penaeus monodon
TACTTAAGTGTTTGCTTCGAAGAATAGATATCTCACCATATTCAGGTATTGAGAATATATTGCTTTCGAGGCCAAGGAGCATTTTCAATAAACAACAAACACGGCCCATTTCACAGCTGGCTTGACCTATTACGCAATACCCGTCACAAAGTCTTTACCATAAGAGACAATCTTCCACAATACGTTCCATGGCACACATTCATTATCAAGACAGCTGAAGTGGAAACTCCC
>NC_051415.1:38855272-38855337 GCF_015228065.2 Penaeus monodon
TGACCTTCCCCTACATTTGTTGCATGTATCTGTGCGTATGATCTAATAGTATAGTCCTGAGATGT
>NC_051415.1:38857559-38857857 GCF_015228065.2 Penaeus monodon
ATTTCTCCCTAATTGTTAATAATGAATATTTTCTTGGCCTCATTGTAAACGTATTTTGTTTAGATCCAGATGTTACATTTAGTTAAATTTCTGATCTTAACTTCTTTTTATATGTCAGTGTAAAGTTTTTGGCGAGGAATGTGTTCTTTTAATTTTCATACTGAGTTTCTTAAATCAATTGGCAGATGGTTTATATATATTCTTTTTGTGCATTATTTCTTGGATCATAAAAAAGAAACAGAAAAACATATAATATGAAAGAATGTCGAGATGAATAAACGGAAACCACCCCCCAAAA
>NC_051415.1:38857881-38858196 GCF_015228065.2 Penaeus monodon
TCAGTACGTTAACAGTGGCCCTTACTCAGGTGCAGTGTCGGATACCGGATAAGGGGCTCTGTAGGAAGGTTCTAGGCACCGTGAAGGAGACTCCCTTTGTCCTGCGATATTATAAGTTAATGGCCACATTTCCTTTTCCTTCTGCCCCCTTATCCTCGTTCACCTTCTCCTCTGCTGATTATGCTATGTTGCTTTTAATTCTCTTTTCCCATTTTTCTCTTTTAGGAAAGGTCTTTTGTTCTCATACCATTAGCGTTTCCCACTTCATTACTCTCAACAGAGGAAGAATAGTGACAATGAGAATTATGATATATT
>NC_051415.1:38858635-38858919 GCF_015228065.2 Penaeus monodon
TTTTAATATTCAAGTGTTTTTTTTTTCTGTACACCTTCTAGAGCTGTGTATACGTATTTATATATATTTGCTTACCCACAAAGTTTGGATATCACTGTTGTTCTGATGAGTAAATTTGGAATCTTACTGGTAACCTTTGTTTGTGGGAATCCCTCTAAAATACGACAATTTCGTTTTCTGTGACACTGAAAAATTTGTCGGGGTAACTTCTGTAAACTCAATATAACTTGATTCTTCTTTATTTCCTCTGAATGTTTTTTTTTTTTACTTGTTTACGTTCATAG
>NC_051415.1:38859345-38859437 GCF_015228065.2 Penaeus monodon
TAACATGCACAGTATCCTAGAAGTGTATTATAAAAGTGTTTGTGTTTACTTCAGAATGATTAGAAAATGCCCTGAAATGCTAAAAGTTACCC
>NC_051415.1:38859563-38859896 GCF_015228065.2 Penaeus monodon
TGCTTCTTAAGTTTTATTCAGTGATATTTAAATAAACAAAATCAAGGGAGGGTTAGAGAACTTCAAAACACGAAGAAGAAGTTTGGATCAAATCTGTCACTTATAATTAGGTTCATATATTCCCTTTATTCATCAAATACGTCAAATAGGTGTATATCATTCAGCAGTATACTAACCATCAGCTATGTCAAGGGTGTAGTTTACTTACTGCAATGCCAGTTTAAAGCCAAACATTGTTCTTTCTTTAAAATAAGTTGGTGTTTTTAAGATTTAAATGCCTTATCGATTTAGAACTCCGGGAGAAATTGCCAGCTTCAGCATTGTCATGTTTTA
>NC_051415.1:38859982-38860072 GCF_015228065.2 Penaeus monodon
TTTTACTTGATTAATAATGGATTTATCTGTGATGAAATCTGCCTATCTGTGAAAATATATTGCAATTGGACATTTCTGAAAGACAAGTAC
>NC_051415.1:38860117-38860378 GCF_015228065.2 Penaeus monodon
CTTCATACTTTTCTGATAATAGATTTTTATTAAAGCTTGATATTTTCAAGGCAGCATCACAGTATTTGGACAACTAGAATGAAAAACATGATAATTACCGAGATGGAGGTTAAATAAATTGCATATTTCTCGAAGTGTTATTATGTGTTGTTGATGAATCCCTCAAAAGTGAACATAACACTCTGAATGGGAGACAAATTCATGAGGAAAAGTAATAAAATGCCGACTTAGGACCTTAAAATACTTTGATGAATGACTGAG
>NC_051415.1:38860408-38860594 GCF_015228065.2 Penaeus monodon
TTACTCCAATAAATTTGTACAAATTCTAATTTCCATTAATGTATGTAAAGACATGATATACAGAAGAAAAAGTAAATACAACAACAAAAAAACAAATATTCATAATCAGGATAGCTAAATTAAGTCTTTATAAAACCAGTGACACTTCTGAAACACTTTTTCATATGGAAGTTACATTAAGGAGCT
>NC_051415.1:38860986-38861798 GCF_015228065.2 Penaeus monodon
TGAATAGCAGATATGTAATGGTCATTACATTAAATACAAAAATTTTAATAGCTTTTACAACAAGACCAAGCTTGAGCACTTCGACTATGCCATTAAAAAGGCACACTTAAGATACAAAAAATGGAAGATGAACGGGAATACCCATGTCTTGACAAACTGGAAAGGTTGATAATGTCATTTGAGAGACACTTTAACTGAGATCATTAACATTTATAACGCTTTCAGTCCCCTACTTGATCAAGATATAATCATTTAACACTAACTTTTCTCCGGGGGTTTATTTTATTGTTCTTGTTACAACCACTTTCTGGTGGTACAAAAACTGACAGAATACCTTTGAAGACTGATAATTACATTCCCTTAAACCCAGGTACAAATAGGACACACTGTAAAGTTAGCTTCTCTGCTAGATAATAGAAATGCACAAAAGATATGAGAGTTATGTTATACATGTAGATGTACTATATATAAAGTATGTCATTTATTTTCAATAGTACACTGTCCAATTGTAAGAATAAGATCATTTACTAGTAATCTAAAAATCAAATGAAGGAATAAACTCTCTGATGGAGAAAAAGAAAAGAAATAAACTATTTTAAGTAACTATAAAGGGTAAATATTATTAAAGATGATTTCTATTAGTAATTAATCTGTTTTATTCAAATGAAGTTCAAATAAATTTTGTCAAACTAAATCAAAACATTCAGCTATAAAATATCCATATCAAAAATTCCTTTTTAGATATAAAAAAAGTATATACATACTACATTATGTCTTCTTTGAATGCAAAAACTGCAAAAAATTAATGGGTG
>NC_051415.1:38861823-38862019 GCF_015228065.2 Penaeus monodon
TGCTAGAGTAATACATCTAAATATTGGATTCATTGAGATCTTTCACATGATCTGAATCTGAATCCTTTCCATTGGATCATTGAGTTTCTTGCAAGTCAGCTGGGTTCTTCTAAAAGTTCTCATAGTGTCGGAGGGCTGCGTTGTCCAACAGGTCCTGCATATGGGTTCTGTAGACAAAGGAGAATATAGGTAAATA
>NC_051415.1:38862398-38863754 GCF_015228065.2 Penaeus monodon
TAGAAATTATTATCTTTAATTTCTATTCTTGTTTATGTCATGATCATACAAGAGTTTTTGTTCTTACCTTATAAATCATATCTCTAAGTAGGCAAAATCATTGTGGTGTTATTCTCTACTTCACAGACCCAGTGTAGAACGTCGCGACCAAGGACTCTTCCCATGAAGGTCGTGCCATGTAGTGCTTCCTACCACAGCAAAGGGGAGTCGTTCCTTCAAGGGGGAATTTTCACATTAGGAGCATAAAATGATTAACATGTACAGTCTGATTCATTCACATTCTTAGTCTAGGAAACATAGCATATAGGATGCCTTATTCATTAAATCTATTAATATATCAATTTATCTACTTAGCATATCAATTTATTTTCTGTTACCCTGATTTTAGCATTATCATGAACATCCTCTATGTCTTCAAATTCCTTCACTGGGTAATCTGGATCCCATGATCCAGCAGATCTGCTCTTATCCTCTACTTGAAGGCCATCTTCCTGTAAGAGAAAGGTATATTGTAATTTCTGTAACAGGTGCTAGTCATAACTGCCAATGATACATTGTGCTTGCAGTTTTGTGAAAGCAGGCCTGATGATATGAAGATTTTATGCAAAGTCTACATTTTTATTTTTTGTTCTTGCTCTTAATGGTGAAAGAAAGAGAAGAAGAATGCACATGAAATATTCAGATATTAGGATTAATGTTTCACAAATCACTTAAATAATAAAGAGCAATAATACACACCTCTAGTGTTAGGTGTGTCAGCCTGTGCAATGACAGGCACCACATTTACAAGCTTAATCCAGCCGCGAGGACTCCACGTCTAAGGAGCTTAAGATGAATTTGAACACTTAACTCCTGAGGCTGAACAGCTTAAATTAAGATATGCAGTAAATGGCAAACATGATTCATATTCAGTGGTGTAGAATAATCTCTTAACAAATGATCCAAAGACTAGGGAAATTAATTAATTTAGTGATACCCTATACCGAGCCCGTTCATAAAACTAATTGGTAAAAAAAGCAAAAGAAAGAAAGGAAGCAATATAAAAGTATGTGTTTATTTGTACATATAAACAGATAAATATAAACCACCAAATAACTTACGAGTGTCCAGTGGGAGGAATGAAGTAGATACAGCAATGTCCCGGCGTTGTTTCTATGTGAAGTGGACGCTCAATTTTCAATTTTCCTTAAGTATCGGGCATACTGATCTTCAATAAAGTTGGACATAGGCTCCAGCTTATAAGGAAAAATAATATCTATTTTAGAAAGATCATTGGTAATTGTAAATCTTTGATTACTACATTTATATTTTCTGTGTGAGGAAGAATGTATTTTGGGTTGTATTATGAATACACAT
>NC_051415.1:38863917-38864452 GCF_015228065.2 Penaeus monodon
GATGTAGCAAAATACTGTGGATGTGGATGTGTGTATTTATGGAAGTACATGCTGTGAGAGCAGGGAAAATAAATGCTATATCTATGGGTGAGGTGTATGTGCAGATAAATATGTAGTGCCATGTGAGTGCGATAATCAGTGATGCACCAATAACAACATATACGTATCAAGTACACACTAATAGACAGGGACTTACAGCAATGCAATTATATTACACCCCTAAACACGTGACAACCTACCAGTTCTCATTATTCACATGGTTCTCCAAAGCCTGGCGTGCAGTCACTGTAGGTCAGTCTCCACTCCACCTTCTGTCAAGGGATGCACTGACATCTTCACCGCAAGAGAATATATTGTGAATTAGTTGTTTCTTGTTGTTGGTTTATTTCATTATTCTCTTGTCAGAATTATTTTTATTATACATGTCTCTAACCCGATCTGTCTATATATATCACAAATTTGGCTATATTTTCCGTATCTCATTAATTTCCTTACATATAACTATCAGTGTGTGGGGGGGGGGATAGGGGGGGGG
>NC_051415.1:38864484-38865818 GCF_015228065.2 Penaeus monodon
AATCAATTATGCCCATTCACCTATATAGGTATATACATTTACTCGATTAATCCTTGCATTTTCCGGTTCTCAGCGAAACCTCACGAGTTTGGGAACGGGAGACCTACCTCTGTGGTCTGTGGCAAAGGCCTCCTTGTCTCCTTGTTTCCTTCGAGCAACTGGAAGACTTGAAGAGGTGTTGACCATGGTGGACTTCCCTAATCCGCTACGACCTGTAATGAATTATTTACGGAGTCTTTGGCGGGTGAACACGTGTAGTAAATGTTTACAAAGTTTGCACTATGAAAGTCACGCGTTTACTAACTTCATGGCACAAACATTTACAGGATTTATAGTACGTTTAAAGTTTTGGAGTTAAAACTTCAAAAGTTAAGTACCCAATAAGTTACCAATTTTTACAAGGCATTAAGCCAATAACCACTGGCAACTACAGTTTTCATTCTGCCGGTGAGTAGCTTGCACTATATTAAAGGTTCTTCCTTCGCCATCCATAAATCTTTCTATAAATAAAAAAAATAAACTCACCAACAACTATGAGGTTAAGGAGTACCCCCTTCTCAGAGCCTTGATCCTGTCTGCTCTTGCAGGGTGTCGATCCCCACGTAGGTCACCCCTTCGGCAGGAGCCACGTCATTGCGAGGCTGCGGCAATCCTCGCATCTTGATAGACGAGGATGAGGTAGGGTTGGAATCTGGACGTTGTAGGCTGAGCTCGACTTGCGGAAAAACTGTAGACGAGTCGGTTTTGCAGCTGTCGTCTGGTAAGAGAGTGCTCGAGCATACACTGGCGAAGCGCAGGACGACGGCGAGCAAGGACGAAGAACTCGAGATGTTGCTCAAGGCGAGGTCTGCTGCAGGTGGAGGATGTGAGGACCTGCTTCTGTACTGCAGGATATGTCACGGACTAGAGGCGCTGCGAGGAGGATCTAAGCGCTGTGTCAGGTCAAGCAACTTCATCATCCGGTGCGGCCGTCGTCCAGCAAGCAGCGAGGAGTCCGATAGGCCTCAAAGGGGCAAGCAAGTCGGCTTCGGCGTGCGTGCCGGGCGGGGGGAGGCTCGCTTGGGGGAGGCTCGCTTCTTCGTTCGGGAGGAAAAAGTGTCATTGTCAAGGGCGTGCATTGCAAAACCTCTAGCAAAATACAAGTAAAAGTGGATAAATTCGAATTCAAATTTATACAAAGGAAACAAGAAAACAAACACAAAAAAACACGGTTCTGTATCTGTGAATGAATGTGTGACTGTGATAGTGTGACATGGGTGCATGGCCACTGTACATTCTCTTTACTTTACCCTTACAGCACAGTCAAACCACAAAGAGGTACAAGTAAGTCCCAT
>NC_051415.1:38866084-38866325 GCF_015228065.2 Penaeus monodon
TCGATAGCAAGGCACAAGTATTAGGGTACATGTGTTAAAAGCCCCGGCATTGTCACGTTTACAGATATTCTACCATGCAGTGACTGCGGGGTTACGAACATCTGTCGGTATGGTTGTGAAATGACATTAAAATAACAGTGATTTTTGTCTCAATGCTGCGTACGTCAATCTGTGTGTGTAGTTTCTTTAACTCGATATTTTTTTTGGTAACAGTGAATTTTAATAACCTGGAATACTGTCC
>NC_051415.1:38867249-38867352 GCF_015228065.2 Penaeus monodon
ATCTGCGCGTGCATGCGCGTGCGTGTAGTATTCATTCATTTTATTTTCCTTTCTCTCTCTTTGTTTTCCACCCTCTAGTGTTTCATCTCTCTCTACCGCATTC
>NC_051415.1:38867499-38867771 GCF_015228065.2 Penaeus monodon
AAAAGAAATAAGCACTAGACATACTTAACCCAAATACACAATTTCAAAAAAAATACGCACAGAAGCTTATATATTACCAAAACAAATACTCTCCACTCTGATACGAGACCTTAATCTTCATTGAATATAATGGGTAGTCGGCATGAATGAGTGAGTTAAGAGCCCTTGGGTGAATGAGGGATGAAAAGTAGGCAATTAATTAAAGCTTGAAATAAAATGGAATATGTAAAGATGGTGAGGGAGGACCGCTTGGAAAATGGAGGAGGGGGATT
>NC_051415.1:38868069-38868136 GCF_015228065.2 Penaeus monodon
CTGACCGGACCACTAAAATCCGTGGCAAATTAACAATAAGGTTTTAATGAGGTTTCCTGTATAGTTG
>NC_051415.1:38868627-38868787 GCF_015228065.2 Penaeus monodon
AGAAAGAAAAATACGGGGCAAGAACCACACGGAAACCGAACGAAAAGCAAGTGAAACAGGAACCAAAGACGAAATGCACAAAAACTCGAACGCTGAGGCCTGTATGATGCGTGGATAAGATTAGAATAACAAACGGAGGCTGTTCCGGGATGAAACCGTA
>NC_051415.1:38868876-38869662 GCF_015228065.2 Penaeus monodon
ATAAAAACCATGGGGAGAGGGGGGGAGGATGAAACCATGAAGGAGAGGGGTATGGGAGGGGAGGGGGAGAGGGAGTGGATGGGAGGGATGAAACCATGGGGGGTTGTTTTATTGGGAGAGGGAGGCGGAGGTAAGACACTTGGAATGATGGGGGTTAGGTGGAGGGGAGGGAGGGGAAACCATGGGAGAGAGAGAAGGGAGGGAGGGGAACGGGAGAGATGGGAAGGGGAAAGGAGGGAGGGCCATAGGGAAGGATGGAGGTAAGGGAGGGATGGAGGAAGGGGGGGGGAAAAATGGGATGAAAACCATTGGGTGAGGGGAGGAGAAGGCACTTGGGGAGGGGTAATTTGGAGGAGGCTGTGTGGAAAGGAAGGGGGCAGTTTGATAGGAGAGGGTTGGGGAGTGGGGAGGGAGGTAGGGGGAGGACAGGTTTGAAGGACATGGGGCAGGGGGCGGGCTTAAGATCAGGGGTTTGGTCATGGTGTGGAGGAGGGAGCTAATGGGGAGGAGGGGGCAGGGAAAGGAAGAGGGTGGCCAGGAGGGAGGGAAGGAGGGAGGGGGAGGATGGCCATGAGGAAGGGGTAGAGAGTGGCATGAGGGAGGGTAGAGGGTGGCCATGAGGGAGGGTAGAGGGTGGCCATGTAGGGAGGGGTAGAGGGTGGCAATGAGGGAGGGGTAAAGGGTGGCCATGAGCGAGGGATAGAGGGTGGCAAGGAGGAAGGAGGGGAGAGGATGGCCATGAGGGAGGGGTAGCGGGTGGCCATGAGGGAGGGGAGAGGAAGGCCA
>NC_051415.1:38870146-38870251 GCF_015228065.2 Penaeus monodon
TCAAAGTAATAGGCTGTTATGTGAATAAATAAAAAAGCTCTACTATCAAATTGCCGTTTTATGAACAACAATGACAACAGCAACAAAAACAATAGGCACACAACG
>NC_051415.1:38870358-38872105 GCF_015228065.2 Penaeus monodon
CGCACACAACAAAACAATACGCACACAGCAAAAGAACAATGCGCGCACAGCAATAAACAACAAAAACAATACGCACAAAGCAACAAAAAACAATACGCACAAAGCAACAAAAAACAATACGCACAAAGCAAGCACAGATCAGCTCCACACCCACTACAAATGTAGAATCAAATATCACAAGAGAATGCAAGAGAAAAAACGACAAAACCTTTGCAAATAAAAACAGGAGGGAGGGAAGGCGAACACGACGAACCCCCCTTGCGTGTTGCATTACGTCTGTGCGTTGGTGGAGGCAACGCACAGGCGCTCAGTGCTGCAACCAGACTGGATGGTTGCACTCATGTATCCATGATTGTATCCCAACCAGACTGGATGGTTGCACTCATGTATCCATGATTGTTATCCCAACAGACTGGTATGGTTGCACTCTGTATCCATTGATTGTATCCCAACTAGATGTGGATGGTTGCCACTCATGTATCCATGAATTGTATCCCAACCAGACTGGTGGTTGTAGCCATGTATCCAAGATTTAGCCAGATTTATCAAAGTGTTTCAGATTGTACAAATGTATTCAAACTCCGGACGGTACACACATCGCCTTTATCTTAATCGAAACTATTAAATAAAATTATATAAAATATTAAATAATGATCTAGAAAGAAAAGCTTTAAAATCAGAAAAATTATTAAGCTCCTAAACGAAAACTTCAGTTGTGCCTTTCGAGCGCTATTGTATATGTGGGAGGCACTCTTCTTCATATTCTGATATACTAGATGGGCACCTGAATTTGCATTACAGGCAAGGTATGCTGTTGAAAATGGCTGACGGTGTATATAACACAAAAACCTGTAATGTTGTTTACCGAATCCTGACCGTGCCTTCGATATGAATAACGGGCACGCCAAATTTACTGTAAATACTTGATAAGTAACGACCTACATTCGATAAAAGCAGGAAACACAATTTTTTTTTCAGTCGTGGCGGTGTTTTATCAAGTGCATCGTTCTCGAATCTATATGAACTATCGCCAAGGGTCTGCAAGCATAGTATTTCTTCGGCCCAGATATTAGTTAAAAAAAACAGATGTGAACCAAAGGGAAATTGTTTTCAGAAGTAATTCAGTATACTGTGGTCAGTGAACACATTCTTTGAACACAAAGGGATAGGGAATTTAAATTAAGCAAAGATGTTTCATAGACTTTTAGCAAAGCGGGAAAAGATCACGTTCGTTGCATATCATGTTCCTTGATGTGCATTTATGTCTGTGTTCTTGTAGTATCTCACTCTGACGCATCGGATTAATATGCAACTTGTGTACTTAACATAAAAAACAGACTAATCGCTTGAATCCTACCCACACAATGCCATCTTGATACAATATAATTAAAAATGCATGCTATAAATACCACCCGATACAAAACGCCCTTAACTCGTACACGATAATCTTCAAAATCACTTCGATATCCATAATTTACGCAAGCTACAACTCTCCTAACAGATGACATGTCTATCCCCCTGCCACACAAAGACCAGGGCCTAAAGGCATTTTGTGCAGGGCCAGGAACGCAGGGCTTGTGGGCCAACGCGCGCCGGCCGTGTAAGCGAAGGCGTGGCCGCGATGTGAGAGCGGCGAGGGATGATTTCATTGGCGATTTAAAGCGGTGTGGCGAGTGAATGAATGATTCATTTCGAGTCAATCAGTGTAATTGGGTAATCATATCGTCCAGTGATTGGGCTTAGTATC
>NC_051415.1:38872411-38873118 GCF_015228065.2 Penaeus monodon
CTCAATTACTCTCCCTCCCACCCATCCAAGCATATTCCAGAGCTTAGAGATAGCAGTAAAACCCATTGAATTCCTCATAAATTAAATAGTTAGGGCCGTAAGATCTGTGATATATAGACGGGAATTCCTACGCGAACATTATGAATGCTGTATGAGAACAATAATACACATCAATATCGGAATCTCTATTAAACCATGCCCCGTAATCAACAAGTATCACAAATGGTACACTCTGTATACGAACGCGTGACACTAGGACTGCCAATCGTGAGAATCCATAAACACATCAAAAAAGGGGGGAAACTGGCGTGGACAACCTTTAGAGTTTTGGCACAAGCTCTTGGGGCGGAGGGGAGAAAAAAAGTAAAGAAAAATAATACGAGATTCTATGTACTCTAAGGAAGAGGATTAAAGGAAGGAAAAGGGGGGGAGTATGAGGCGATAAGAAACGTAGTCGGGAGAAAAGCATCGCTGAGTGCCGAGAGTCTCTAAGTACAGAACTCGCTGACTCACGGACGCGATATTCTAGAATGAAAGCCTCCGAATCAATTCAGGGAAATCGCGACAGAAAATGTAGGCGCGTGCATTCCGACGAGAGCGTTTTCACAAAGGCGTGGCCGTCATCGTGTAAGGAGCAACATGGCAAATTACGGAAGAGAAGAGGAAGTAAAGAAAGGGAAAGTGGAGAACTTTTTTGTGTGTGTGTG
>NC_051415.1:38873949-38874061 GCF_015228065.2 Penaeus monodon
ACGTCCTCCAATCAGCAACCAACGCTAGAGGCTAATCACCAAAGCCTCCGTTGGTGCAATATGATATCTGTGTTTCCTTTGCTCTTTCAAACATGCAAATTAGTACTGGTTC
>NC_051415.1:38874148-38874296 GCF_015228065.2 Penaeus monodon
TCCGTCCAATTTTTGTTTCCATATTCTCTATACGGTTTGCCTTCTTTCATCTATTTCAATTTGCCTTTTATTCTCTTTGAACAAATCTTTCCATACACCTTGTTATTCGAAATTCGATTCGCATTATCACCGTAACATTCTACCTGCA
>NC_051415.1:38874331-38874501 GCF_015228065.2 Penaeus monodon
GAATGTTCAAAAATTCTGGCCCAAACCCTCAAGTTATATCTCAAGACAGGATCGCATTAGACGGCAACATGCAACTCCCGCTTGGCAAGTCTTTTGCAACCTCTGCTTCTTCAGCCACTACTTCAAGCAAGTTTGCAAACTCGTTACCTCTATTACCGCCCATCGCATTC
>NC_051415.1:38874531-38874691 GCF_015228065.2 Penaeus monodon
ACATTTTTTGGACCGTCTACTTATGTGTTTATTGTGTCCTTTTACCAGTTGTTCCTTTTCTGATATGTGCATGGGTGACCCCCTCCCCCCCCCACCACACACACATGCAGAGAGATCGTAGAGACCACAGACAAAACACATACTCCGCGACGCACACGCC
>NC_051415.1:38874769-38875095 GCF_015228065.2 Penaeus monodon
TATACATCTTATCATATATCAAATATTTATCTATTACGAACACAAAGCAACTTCCCGAACCACTGGCTAGAAACGTGGGGTACCAGCGAAGCCCGCGCTGGCGCAGCTCGCCCAACAGGCGCTGTGCCTCCGGACAGTGGCAGCAGCAGTGGCTCCAGCCCAGATCAGGCAATGATTGTTTACAAACACCGCCTGTAGAAGCCAGAGTCAGAGGTCAGGGGTCGCATGTTGTTGTGCCATTGGGAGGGCTTCGGTTTGTTTTTAATGTCATAATCGACACTTTTCCTGTTTATCGCGATTCATATGAAACAAAAGATTAAGCATTG
>NC_051415.1:38876278-38876744 GCF_015228065.2 Penaeus monodon
ATTACCGTCGACTCTATCTTTTAAAAATCTAAACATCGTTTTCCTTTACATCTGTTCTCGAGTCCTTCTCATCTCTTCCAATCCCTTTACTCGACCCAACACATCTCTGAGGCTCATTTTCACATTTAGAGGTGAAAATCTCCCCAGATTATTTTCTGTTCCCATGTGTTCATCCTTCTACTCTCCCCTTTCTCTGTCCTCCATCATAAAACTGTCCTAGTTTGTCTACTATCCTCCCTCCTCGTTTTCTTTCTCTATTCCCTCTTTCGTATTTATACACTTTTTCTCCTCTTTTGCCTTCCTTCCACAACCTATAACGCAAACTTTATCTCACATGGGAGACCATTTCGTCAGCTAAAATACGTATTTGATCCAGATTTCCTCTCTTCTTCATTTATCTAACATATCCTTGCATAAGGCCAGGGCCTCACGTACCACGCTTGAGAGCATCGGGACATTTCGCTAG
>NC_051415.1:38876790-38876940 GCF_015228065.2 Penaeus monodon
CAGGATTCCCTCCTTCCTTGCAAGGTAATCTTTGTCCCCATCTAATTTACGGTCTATAAAAGTTTACCCCATGAAATCCTAGACGGAGGTGCAGATGGTCGCGCGAGAGGCCATGAAACCAGATTAACGCTGATACACCGGATGTGTCTG
>NC_051415.1:38877312-38877627 GCF_015228065.2 Penaeus monodon
AGACGCGAGTCGCAGTCATCTTCGTCAGCACCATAAAGAAAAGGTCAGAAATGACCAACAGGCGATGACGGAGGAATCGGGTTTTCGTCTCTTGGACCTGGAGGAAAACAAGAGGATCTAAGGTCATTTTAAAAAGGTGCGCATCGATAAGTTTGGATTTTAGTCGATTCCGATCGCAGAATGGACGATAAACAAAAAAATAATAAGTGGAATAATAAAGACAGCAAAAGAAATATCGTACAAAAGTACTATGAAAAACGTATCTACTTATCTGTTAAATACACACAAAGACGGCACGCACGCACCACACACAAC
>NC_051415.1:38878011-38878133 GCF_015228065.2 Penaeus monodon
CCCCAACCAAACAATGCGCACAAGCCCTTCTTAACCCTGAGCATTTTCATCGCATTCAGTCTCTCGCACGAAACTACAATGCTCTTGGATTCTTCAGCAAAGAAACGAGGCCATACAAGAAT
>NC_051415.1:38878430-38878687 GCF_015228065.2 Penaeus monodon
ATCTTATCGGAAATCATTTTAAACTATTTAGGGGAACAAAAAACATGACACGGAAAACCCATAACATAAATCTCGGAAAGTAGGGCTGATACATACCATATATGGCAACCTTCTAACCCGATTGTGAATCACGGCCTTATTCAGTGGTTTTTTTTTCTCTATCTTACTCTTCCTTCGTTTTCTCCTTCTCCTCTTTAAAATCATCAACCATCCTCTTTTCCCTCCCTCTCTCCCTTCCCTCTTTCCTTTACATTTAG
>NC_051415.1:38878844-38878911 GCF_015228065.2 Penaeus monodon
CCTGTAGCATAATAAATGTAGTATTTTCTTATTTAGCTGAAGATATGTCTACCTACCTATTTTGCCA
>NC_051415.1:38879026-38879679 GCF_015228065.2 Penaeus monodon
AGATATCAATAATAGACGTACAGCTGCTTTTTCGGAGTCAGTCATCCCCGACGATCATATCACCGCCCAGGAATTGCCAAGGAAATGCAACACACCCGTCCCCCCCTCCCCCCGATGCCTCCGGCTTGCCTTTCTGGAAGCCCCAACTACTCCCCAGCTCCCTTCCATCGCCCCCTCCTCCCAACCACCACCGCCGGAAGCCTTCCCTCCACCCCCTTCTCTCCCCAAAACCAACCAACCCCTCCCTTTTCCCCTCCGACCTTCGATTCTCCGTCGGGAGACTTCATGCGTCCGCTACTGCTCCGTCCGCGTTGAAACCTAGTGCCCGCGTCGTCTGGCATCATCACGGTCGCTTTACGTGTTGCTTTATTGTATTTGTAGACAACAACAGCATTCGTTGTAAAGATGACGGTATTAATTTTGGTGTCTAATCGCGAATAGCTTTAGTCGTCTCCGTCTGGTACTCATATAGCCTGTGGCGTTTCTGCAACACTTAATAGGTAGATTACTAGCAAAGAAATAGCAGTGTTGGCATTGCTCCATCCCTCTCCTTACCATTTCTCATCGCTGCTTCTTATCATTAATTTAGCAAAAACCGATATGATTATCATGATATGATAACCAATCAAGGTTATCATCACTGCTTGGATTAG
>NC_051415.1:38879792-38880279 GCF_015228065.2 Penaeus monodon
TATATAGCCTTACGCATGGATGACGTTTTTTCATATCTTACCATCTTTATACTCAATCGACACTAAATTCTTCAGTCCTCTTCATCCATGACATTTCCTATGCAAATCACACAACACCTTTTTTTTAGCTACCACGACTTATACGATCCTTAAGATAACAAGACTATCGCAAAACCCGCACCTTGATAATCCTCTGAGACAACCACGTAATCGATCAAAATCCGTTGCAATTTCCCTCGGCAGGTATTATCCCGATCACTTCCTCGACTGTGAGACAAAGAAGGCCGCGGGGAAGGCCTCTATGCCTCGAAATCTGAAGCAAACCCCTGCTGCTGAAGATTACGAGCAAAAAACTTCGTCAAAAGGTCGAACATTTTCGGTCTCCCAAAGACGGTTTTAACAAGATAAAATGGTCTGTGTGTCTGAGGGGCGAAATTCCTGGCTCTTCCTGAGATTTCCTGAACGATGCGGACTGGGATGGGACTAT
>NC_051415.1:38880309-38880836 GCF_015228065.2 Penaeus monodon
AGCGCAAGTGGATAATACAGGAATATTGGAAACAAAGGAATGGGAGACAGACACGAGAATACACAGATAAAAAACTTTATCGAGGAAACAGCGGAATGGGAGCATACACGTATATGCGTGTACCATAACATATATTACATGTCTCGTCGTCTGCGTTTTTCTTCCCAATCACGCTCTTTTCCCTTGTTTCTGGTTTGTCTATCCATTTTTTTCCTTTCCATAGGAAAACCAGTTTATCAATCTTTCTGTTTCAACATTTTTTACCATTACGCCTCCTTCTAGTGCTGCTTGCTATCATCCTCTCGCCTGTCTGCTGTCTTCTCTTCCAAGAAACAAGCTTCATCTTTTTCAAAGAAACGTTACGTATGCATTTTTATGCTATTGATTTACGTGACAGGCGTAAGCCCCAAGTGCCTCGCGAGTCACAACATCGTGTCAGTGAGGCATGTTCACTCTTCGTTTTATTGTTTATCAAATCATAATTAATTTATTAACCTACTTATCGGACATTACATTGAAAATAACAC
>NC_051415.1:38881095-38882579 GCF_015228065.2 Penaeus monodon
CAAATAAATGCTGTAGAATCGAAAATACATTCAAAGTAGAAAATCGCCTCTTTTGGTCCTATGTAAGGTCTTTGACAACACGGTGTAGTAATTCTGCGTGTGTCAGCGGCCGCGATGGCAAGGGACCTTAGTCGTGTTTTATCTATGAATAATCTCGACGGACATCCGTGATACTATCCCTGTGAGATTATGTTGGCGGTGTAACACCAACCAATACCTGGTAGCGAGAGGCTTTAATGTCCTTCATCACACTGCATGGTTTGCAAAAATCACTGGCGTGTCTTTGATCTATGCCTAATAGATTTGTAATTTTCTGAAAAGAAAAAAGACGAGAAAGAAAAAGCAAAGTCATCGATCGTCTTACATTGAAGGGTCATTTGAAGGTAGACTATACACTAGAAGCGTGTTTATCGAATTCACGGTCCGAACACGGGGATGTTTTGAGGAAAAGTTTTCGAAGTGTCTCTACGGGACTATAAGTTAGGATCGAAGCCACTGCCCTGAAACCTAAATGTTTGTACTTAGACCTTCTCTAGGAGCTACATGTACTTCAAAGGATCAAAAACAGCCCCAGACAGGTTTCGCCTCATTCCAGAGCGGTGCTGGCGCCGGAACCGACGTGGATGCGCTTAAAAAGACGACCCCAAAGAACACTCGAGACACAGGTCGCCTGCGTGGACATGGAATACGAGGAATTTACCTCTGAAAGATGACCGGAGCAAAAAAAGATATATATGAGTCGGGCACGGTACGAAGCTATACGAGCTATGCTTAGTTCAAACTCCGACAGAGTAAAAAAAAAAAAGAAGCAATAATAGATGTAAACCAAATCCCGATAAAGGGCATTTTCAAAAAACCCTTTTAAATTTTAAGGGTTGCCCTTTCTGGGCCCCTTTGGGTTTTGGGTTTTTCGGGGCACCCCGGGGCCCGCCGCGAGTGCCTCCGAGTCCCTTTTTGCATCTCTATATAAAAGTTGGTAAAAAAAAAGTACAAGCATACTATTGATAATGCTTTGCCACGGCGGACGGGCATTCGTCTTCACTTTTTTTAAGGGAATTTAAATTTGGAAAAAATTATACTACCCCTTAAAATAATTTAAAAAGAAATGGGAAAATACGTTTACATAGTTTTGGGAAAAATCCCAAATCTATATATGGGAAAAAACATCAAAATGAGTGTGCATAAAAAAAATTTTTTTAAAAAATTCCCCAATTTGCTTTTACCCCCAAATCAATATTTTATAAAAGGGGTTTTAAACATAAATATACAAAATTTACTGAAATTTTTCCTTAGGAACCCTTTTTTAAAAAACTTGAAAAAAAATATTTTTAAATTGGGCGTATCAGTCAATATCTTATAAATGTATGCCCCAACACAGATGATTGAAATTTTTTCCAAATAAACCCTAAAAACCCGAAAGGGGGGAAAAACCAAAAACAGGGGCGTGATCCGGGGGGTTGCAACTGGGCCCAGTTTTGCAGTTT
>NC_051415.1:38882625-38882790 GCF_015228065.2 Penaeus monodon
TATTTAATCCCCCCCGATTTTCTTTCAGATTGGGAAACACAACCGGCCAAAAAAACCCGTTCCTTCGCCTTTAGCCCTTTCCCCTAAAAGGGGTTTTTCAGTGTCCCTGCAGGTTCTAGGTCTTGGGGCTAAAAAAGGAAAAAAATGAAAAACAGTTTAAAAAAA
>NC_051415.1:38882973-38883040 GCF_015228065.2 Penaeus monodon
AAAAAAGGAAAAGAAAAAAAGAAGAAGAAGAAGAGATTTATGGGAAAGGGGAAGGGTTTTAAAAGTA
>NC_051415.1:38883130-38883205 GCF_015228065.2 Penaeus monodon
GGGGAAAAAGGGGAGAAAAGGGGAAAGGGGCGGGGGGTGGGAAAAAAAAAACGATGAAAACCCTTTCTCTTTTTC
>NC_051415.1:38883443-38883523 GCF_015228065.2 Penaeus monodon
ACATATACATATTTTTATAAAATAAATTATATAAATATAAATTTTATTAATATATATTATAATATATTTTTTTAATATAT
>NC_051415.1:38883918-38884606 GCF_015228065.2 Penaeus monodon
AAGTTCGCCCCACTTTCACTCCCCCAAGATTTCGTGAAAGGAGCTTTTAAAGGCGTGCGCTGAATAAAAACTCGCCCCGAAGGCAAAAATCGGCGTCTGTCTCGCAAAAGGGCCCACGCGCGGCAAGGGGCGGGGGAGGGGTTGGCCGGGCTGAGGGGCGAGTGTGACCCCAGGGGGACAGGGAGGATGGGTGAAGGACGTGGGCAAGTGTGTGGGACAGCGAGTGGGAGGGTGGGCGGTTTTAGATAGAGTGATAAATGAATAACGAGGGTAATGGGTAAGGGGTGGATACTCAAAACCTACGAGAGCCCGACAATACGGGTTAACAGTTTAAACAAACAAATTATAACAATGAAAGAGAGCAAAAAAAGAAAAATAAAAAGACAGAAAAAATCCACACCCCACCAAAAAACGTTTGTGGGAGGCAAGCAAAACGCCCCAGTCAATTAAAACCGCGCGAAGGGGGCGTGAGGAACGAAGCAGGTGGTCAAGGGGGGGATGTTTAAAGGTCTCCTTCGCCCACACCGAGACGCTCCTAAAAAGGATGCCTTTTTCAGAGAGCCCACACAAACGGGCGGATCGCCAACAGTTGATACGGAAGGCGGGGAGGTTTGGGTACTTTTGTCCCGGATAAAGATTCAGTGCTTTTTGGAGCCTTACTGCAGTTGTAAAACGCCGATGTTATTAT
>NC_051415.1:38885175-38885251 GCF_015228065.2 Penaeus monodon
CGGAAAAATGGTAAATGACTCGCACGAACATAGCTATACACATTAAACATTGTATAGATCGGTAGCTAAAAAAAAA
>NC_051415.1:38885293-38886326 GCF_015228065.2 Penaeus monodon
AATATATATTTTCGATTTTAAAGACACAGATAACACACACGCGCCTGTCCTATATAATGGGGAAAAAACCCCACCTACACTTTAACACAGTCATGGAAACATGCATTAAGTGACAGAATCAGGCAGCTCGGGTAACCATATCACCATCTCACCTGCCGAGTTCCACCTCCCTCCTTTTCCTCTCTTTCTTCGTCCTTTCTTTTATTCTTTTATTCTCTTCTGTTTTCCAATATTATCATCTACGTTATTCCCCTTTCTTCCTTTTTCTCAGGTTGGTGTTTTTTGTTTTATTTATTCTTCTTCCTCTTATGCTCCTCATCATGCTCTTCCTCTTCTCCTCTTCTTCCTTGTCTCCCCTTATTCTCACCCTCCCTTCTCTTTGTCTTTCTCCCCTACTACTCTCCTTCCTTCTCCCACATTCCTTCTTTTCCTCCTGCTTTCCCGTTCTCCCTCAAACCCGTTATACTCGTTTCTCTTCCTCTTAAGCCGTTACCAGGTGAAATGTAGGTACGAGTGGGGGTCTGCCGTATCCCTTCCCCACACCCACTCCCCTACTTGCCTTACGGGTGGGGGGTTGTCCTTCACCCTCCCCTACCCCTTTTCCTTTCATCTTCTTCCCCTCCCGATCTTCTCTCCCTCGCCTCTTTACCACCTCTCTCCTTCCCCGCCTCATACTCTCCCCCCCCCCCCTTTGCCAATCTTCCCCTCTCGAACCTTCGAACGCCTATCCCTCCCCTCCTTCACCCCCGTCCCCTCCGCCCCTCTCCCTCCTCCTCCGTCCCCCTTCACCCCCACCATCCCCTCCTCCCCTTCACCACCATCCCCTCCTCCCCCTTCACCCCCACCATCCCCTCCTCCCCCTTCGCCCCCCACCATCCCCTCCTTCCTCCCCCCTCCTCAGCCCCGCCGGTACCTATTATACCTCCGAAACCGGTATGATAGTCGCCCTCTCTACCCCCTGGATGCAGCCTTCCACAAACCCTTTCCGGCTTCATCCGCAACGGGCGCCGCTTTGCCTTCTATTCTATTTATG
>NC_051415.1:38886510-38886831 GCF_015228065.2 Penaeus monodon
TAAAATCATACACACATATACACTCTTACCGCAGTTTATTTATGTTAATGGGGCCCAATTTTCCATCACATTGTATAAAAATTGGTCTTGATTTTCGCACAATACATTACAATAACATGGGGCAGCAGTGTTGCCAAAACCCCCAAAAGATCCAGACCCAAACATGCACTGCCAAACGTCTCTTTCTCTCTGTCGCTCCGTTAAGGTTCGCCGGAGTGGGGAAAACTGGAGGGTTTATTGGCGTGTTGACCCAAGTCTTGCTCGTGGATTCGTTTCGGAGAAGAGGCAATAAGTGCTTCTTTCTCATGTTTTGGTTTTTTT
>NC_051415.1:38895368-38895871 GCF_015228065.2 Penaeus monodon
ATACAAGTGATCCAGGATAATGTAGTTGCAGAGGTATATTAGTGAAATTGATAGGATTTGAGAGTGTAGGACTATTTCCCGCTCACAGTAACAGTTTAAGTTTTGAGTTATGAAAATACCTGAACATTGTGTATAAATCTATAAAGTAAAATTCATAGACTTCTTCCAAAAAATACCCATATTTACCCATAAACTAAACTATGTTATAACATGTATGTTTAATTCTCTAGTACCCTATGATTTATGTAAATAATTTAAGAACTCTATCAAACTTGTTATAATCTATAAAAAGTATTTGGATATATTTCACATTAGACATTTTTATTTCATTCCAGCTCACCGAACATTGCTAAACCATTCCACGTTGGCCACTTACGCTCCACCATTCTTGGAAATTTCATAGCAAATTTGCATGCTGCCTTCGGCCACCAAGTGACACGGATTAATTACCTTGGAGATTGGGGCACACAGTTTGGTCTGCTGAAGTATGGGTAAGAAAACTG
>NC_051415.1:38896059-38896168 GCF_015228065.2 Penaeus monodon
TACATAACATTGATAAATATTTATAAATGTGCTTTACTCATATCAGTTTATCTGTCTACCAATATAACTCTCTTAACCCAATGCCCATGGGGGAAAATTAATAAAATTG
>NC_051415.1:38896268-38897161 GCF_015228065.2 Penaeus monodon
GGTTAAATTTTGGGGGGCCCGTGCCCCTTCTAAAGCACCAACTACCCTTCAAAACTGTTTTTCCCTTATGCTCTCGGGGGCCCCTTCCAAAAAACCCCCCCGGGCATTTCCGAAATATGAAAAAACCCGGAAATAAGCGAAATGATGCGATAAAGAAACGCTTTGAAACTCTCCCCCTACAGCTGCTTTCCCTGCACTGCCTGGAAGGGCCAGATATTTTTGTTTTCACCGGAAATAGTTAAGTTATTGTTTTCCCTTCTCTACGGGTTTCCTTATAAAAGGAATGGGGTTTGAGTTTTTTTTCCCTGTCCCTTTTTTTCTTCCCTGTTTTTCAGTTCAGAGATTGGAGTTTTACTTTCTCCTTTCCCCTTCCTATGCCCTTTTCCCCCCGGCTGGAATGAGGGGTTTTCCCCCTTCTCCGGGTCAGCGCAGGGGTGGGGATAACGGAGGTTTTTGGTTTGGGCAAGCCCTTCTTCCCCTTAGTCCACCTTCTACAGATGTAAGGCCGAAAAAGGGCATTGAGTTTGCTCTCCCCCCCCCGGCCTTTTTTCCGTCCCTTTAATTCGTCCGGAAATTTCGGGGGTATGGTTCGCCAGGAGCAAAGGTACTTTTTGCTGTTTTCACCAGGGGTTTAAACCCATTTCAGCCTCGACGACTTATTCTTCGGTTTTGCCCGAGTTTTTTACGAACTCCCCGTTCTGAGCTCCCGCGACTAACATAGCTCCAGTACAACTCTTTCCTCGCCCCTGAGAGCCAGCAAACTGGCGAGAGGCCCACCAGGTGGCGGGCCAGGTGCAAGGCTCCCTAGGTTTCCCCGGGTCTTTGGGCGTGTCCCAAAACTCTCACTGGCACCTTAACGTCAGGAATATATAGGACGAGGGAAAGCGCCCTCC
>NC_051415.1:38897253-38897331 GCF_015228065.2 Penaeus monodon
CGGAATCCTTATCAAAATGAAAAAAACCCTAAGAAAACCCTTAAAGTAAAAAAATCATACCTAAAGCTATACTTATAC
>NC_051415.1:38897456-38898949 GCF_015228065.2 Penaeus monodon
AGACTGAAAACAAAATTTTTAAACTTTTAAAAGAGCATACCAATGAAATAAAAAACAGGGCTACCCCCACTAAAAAAAAAAGCATTACAGGAACAAAAAAAAATACCACATACCAAAAAGAAATTGAGTTCAAAAAAAAATAAATAAAAAAATAAAAAATGGCCCCGTTTGCAGGTACCCTAAAACGTTTTGGGGGGTTTTGTATTGTACCGTCGGGGTCCTGTGGCCTATAAGACCCCAACCCAAGGGCCTTTCACAAATGCTGCGGGGGAACCAGTTGCAAGTTCCTCCAAGCAAGTGTTAACAAGCTTTTGGTCCCCGGTTCTTTCCGCGGTAGGACTCCTCCTCAGAAGTGGCGGAAACCGCCGGGCGTCACGCCCTCGGCATCTCAACATTTGAGTTCTTCGCCTGTTTCTCATAACTTCAGTGTAACGTGATTAAGCCCCCTCACCAGCTCTCGCAAAGCGTTTTTTGGGCGGTACATCGATGTGCTCTAAGCCAGGGCCTCTGTTACATCTCTTCCCACTCCGTCTTGGGGCGTGTAACTGTTTAAACTGCAAGACCTTTTAATACTTACTGCGTCTCACCCCCATTACCTCTATCATGTAAGCACTACCTTGTAACTTTTACGCACGTACATCACGTAATGTTATTCGTTGTTAGTAGGCAGGGTTATTAATCTCCATATCCTACGCAATCACTATATACCCCCGGTAGACAAAAATAGAAAGTCGGTCACCACACGCACAGTGTGCATTTCACTTTACGCACGGGAAGCACAATAACAAATAAATTTTATTACAAAAAAGCGGGGTAAAGGGGGCACTACGGCAATCAAAATTTTAAAATCGCGGTACACTGTCGGCACGATCACGAAACACGACATACTTTCCTTTAATTCTCGAATTCATCATCGTCATCACGCAAAACGTACGCAGCCAGTCCAGCAAATTAAGTTACGGGGTACGACACTACAGCAAAATGGGTTAAATGCAAAAACAAAATTTTTAAAGTAAACATAAACCTACATTTCCTGCTATGTGCGCCAAAACTTCGCAATCTCAAGCAAGCAAGAAGTGCCCCCCAGACTCACCATACGAGGGGCAATCGACCCGAAAGCAGTACTTGAATTATAATACAACACGACACCCTAACACGAATCTAAGCGAAAACATTTTTTTCGGTTCACAATTTCAATTACACGCATCACTAACCGGTTCTTTAACCCCAAATTGGGAAAAGGGTGATGACTGGCACTTCACGAGCATGGTGAGCGTATTCAAATTCGTATTTCATACACAAAAAGGTCATAAGTACTTCTGTTTGATTCAAAATAGAAAGAAAAGCATTTTCCCAAATGTAAAGCAATTAAAACACAGAAAATAAAAGACCAAAATCTGCTAGAAAAGTATTTTAAGAAAATGTACAAAAAACTCTGAACAACAAAAAAAAACAAAACTTTAAAAAACGAAAAATTTAAATATTGTGAAATT
>NC_051415.1:38902972-38903067 GCF_015228065.2 Penaeus monodon
GATACACCACACAAAAGCAAAATTTTGTGTAAGGTTAATATTTTAAAATTATAATAAAATATATAATATATATATATTAATTAATATATAATATG
>NC_051415.1:38906467-38907538 GCF_015228065.2 Penaeus monodon
CGAAAGTAAAACACAGTCTTAGATAGCAATCCTTGAAAAACTTTCAAGCCGTAGCCCACAACCATAGACATTCGGCGCAAACGAAGGGTTCGTGCTGTTTCAAGCAGGCTGAGTTCTGTAAGGTTCCACAGATGATATTAGGGCTGACTTGGTCAGTCCTTTTGAAATTGTCCCTCATGCCCCGACACCAATGGGTTGACTTTCCCTTCCTTACAGTCCCATATCCTCTGTATCGATCAACTTTCTCCTGTTCTTTCTCAATGGCCCTGGTCTCAAATGGACATGGAACATCAGTTATTTTACAAACAGGATCTTCTTTTTCGAAGACAACAATATCAGGCCTAGAATATTAAAAAATTTAGGCAGTTTGGACCTTCATGTCCAGAGAACTTCACCTCGTCATTCTCAACAATACAGCAGGTCTGTGTTCATACCAACTTTTTCGCGTGTTCTCGTTTGTACTTCTGGCAAAGTTGTCAGTGTAGTATCTGTGCTATCCTGTCATATCTCCAGAAGTTGTATTGTTTCAGTGCAAGATTTTTAGACTGATACCAAGTGTGCAATCGTCTCCTATCGTCACCTCGTGGCATGCAGAGTGAGAGATGTTCTCCCTGTCTATGTGGGGCTAAGCTCTTGTTTTTATTGCTTGTCTTGAGGTGCCATTAATGTGCCATTCGTAGCTCTTTTTCAAGTCACCGCATTTCAACCAGTCAGTTTTTACTGAAGAAAATGCTGTGAAAATTTTTTTTTTTTCAAGTTTTTTTCCTCTTTTATGGATTTCTTATCCTTTCCCCGGGTCTAAGATCGCTTCTTTTTCAACCTCCTTATCACAGGCTCTGGTTTGGTGCGGACGTACTCGTAGAGGGAGTTCTTGACAGTGGTTAACCCTCTACAACCTTTTAATCTCTTCATGAACAAACGGTCTACATTTCCCTTCCTATGGAACCCTTTTTGCATGGTCAGCAGCTCTCGGGTTTTCCTACCAGCTCTTGGTGTTCATTTATCTTCCAATCTACCCATTACTACACTGTACCCAATGATGGAGAGTTAATAGTATGGATGATATTCTTG
>NC_051415.1:38907879-38908864 GCF_015228065.2 Penaeus monodon
AGATGGTCCCGATTCCCAAACTGATGGCTCGCTTTCACATTTATTAGGACAAATGTGAGTGGAATTCGACAGATAAAGAAATGAGGCGATAAAGTGTCACCCTAAAAAGATACCTTGTATAATTTGCACTTCACTCAAAGTCTCCCCCCCAGAAGCAAGTTCCGTCTCCCAGTCCCTCTTGCTGTTCCAGAGGAGATATTTGATGCTGTCAGCTATTTTCAAGATCTGTATACATTTGATGATCCGCGAATGTGGATCATGCCAAACACTTTCTTGTAGTCGATCCACCCCTTGGCCAGACCGACTTCTTTTCTCTTAGAGTTCTTAATGATGGTTTCCTCAGTGAATACATATATCTTTTCCTGTAGCCTTTCAATCCAGGGTTACTTTTGAAATAGCATTTCATTACAATTATGTCCATCTCCTTTGTGCCCTTGATCTTTTTCGGCCTCCTTTTTGCTCTTCTGGCTGTCTTCGTCCAGTTGTCGATAATCTCCTCTGATAAGAGATTGGTGAGTAGCAAAAGCTAAGCAGGTAATTGGTCTATAGCTGGTAACTGCTTTGGGCCCTTTAATTTGCCCTTCATTATCAGAACTATTTTCCCCTTGTAACCCAAGTTGGAATATGTCCAGAAGTGAGACATTCGCCAAACAGAACAGAGATCTTCGGGTGCAATGACTTTATACTCTTTCGCCAAAAACCTTATACATCTGGCAATTTCCAATTAGTGAGTTTCTACTTGAGCTCGCCTTTTTACCTGTTTCTTCCGATTCAACCCTTTTGATCTAGTCAGCCTTATCATTATGCCTTATACCTTTACCCCAAATTTCTCTCCAAAATTAGTCTATGCCTCTGCATCTGGAATTTCATCATTTCCATGTTCCACTACTTCCATTTTTCAAACTACTTTTCTGATTATTTGGATTATTATGTTGGAACTGTCGACCCGATTAATGAATCTTTTTACCTTGTCACTTTTTGCTAC
>NC_051415.1:38909760-38910598 GCF_015228065.2 Penaeus monodon
AGAAAAGATCATTAAAACAATTTTAACACCACCCCGATTTACATCGAGTCCTCTTTTTCTGATATATATATTTTCAAACAACCTCTTCTCCGTTCTTTCACTTTTACGATCTTTCATACTTTGCAATTCGCTGATCTCTTTTCTGAGCTCCACTATTGGATATTCAACCTCTTTTCCACCAGTGTCACTCGTCTGTTTTTGGTTGCCTTTCTTAATGCCAAGTATTCTTGCGATTATATACCCTGTACCTTTAAGAACCATTGTAAAGATCCTCAGCCTTGATGTAAGGAATGACTTTATCAACTTGAGCACTTCCATCTCTCCATCTTCCATCTATTACAGATCTGTCTCAAAGTAATGGGGTTCTCAATCCGTTTTTGACAAGTCTTTTTGCAACATTTTCCAAATCCGAATTTCATCTCCCAAGCCATCCCGCTATCATTCTGTTTCATCACGCTCATTTACATTATCTTCATTTGCCTCAACTCTTTCATCAGAAATTGCAATATTCTCGACACCATCTCATTATTAACACAGTCCTTTCATCACCAATTTCGCTACTTCGCCACTTTCTGCGTGTCTTTTGGTCTCATCCATTCTACTTCTGAAAGCCAACCACCAGTTCTATACTCGAGCTTGGTCTGTCTGTTTTTTTCCGACATTTCAAACAGTTCCTCCTCTTTCCAGATCGCGTAAATCCTCTTACTGTTTCTCAAACCAGGGTTCCTTTTGAAATAGCATTTCATTACAATTGTGTTCATCTCCTTTGTCAATCTGTTCTTAACCTTCTGTGAGGATTTCGTGGGATGACGACCTGAGAGGCCTCGCTTCTTCCAGA
>NC_051415.1:38910769-38910897 GCF_015228065.2 Penaeus monodon
TGTAGGGCGCCAATCCGGTGCTCGAAACCACAGAGGAGTATTTCAAGACCACAGGGTTTGGCTTATTGCTCCCAGTTTTTATTTTCCTTGGCAGGCCGTCAAACCCAAAGGGTTAGACCCACATGGAG
>NC_051415.1:38911278-38911891 GCF_015228065.2 Penaeus monodon
AGTACTGATGCTGTATTGTACTGTTTCTGGCTGTTTTTGTTACAGTTGTGTTTTAATAGTCTGGGCTCTGTCAGGCAAACCGTTCCCTCTGGGGGCCCCATTTCTCAGCTAGCGCCGGGCATTTCCAGCAGTCACGACCAGGGATCAGGGATTGGCGCTCTCAGTTCTAGTATTTTTAAATAGTTTCTTGCCAGAATATTGCTAAATTGTGTGAAATTCGACAATTCATAATTCAAAAACCATAATTTATGTCAAGAACTATAATTGTCATTGAAAAAACAGGCAAATGAATGAAAGTTTCTAAACGCATAAAATTTTCAAACAAGGTACGAGAAAATATTAAAAAACCCTATGAAATTTCGTTGTTTTGATTAGACCTCCACATCAGCCTTTGCTTAGACGCAACATCGTTTTAAAAAATTTTGGTTAAAACTTTAAATCTCTGGGGCCCACTTTTATAAAGAAAATTTTTTTTTAGCCCAAAAAATGTCATACTGAAACCATCAGGGTTCTTTTTCCCGACGACGCGCCGGCTGGCTGAGAATCGCCACCTGATACGGCTAATTTAAATTCCATTTTCAGCTGCCCCTTTTTTTCTTCGAAAGCATGAAAA
>NC_051415.1:38913313-38913434 GCF_015228065.2 Penaeus monodon
CACACCCACAACCCCACACACCACCACACACACACACACACACCCAATTAACTAACCCTAAATACACAACAACCCACCCCACCCCACATAACCCCCAAACACACACCACAAACCCCCAAAC
>NC_051415.1:38914980-38915482 GCF_015228065.2 Penaeus monodon
ATACAAGGATCCAGGATAATGTAGTTGCAGAGGTATATTAGTGAAATTGATAGGATTTGATAGTGTAGGACTATTTCCCGCTCACAGTAACAGTTTAAATTTTGAGTTATGAAAATACCTGAACATTGTGTATAAATCTATAAAGTAAAATTCATAGACTTCTTCCAAAAAATACCCATATTTACCCATAAACTAAACTATGTTATAACATGTATGTTTAATTCTCTAGTACCCTATGATTTATGTAAATAATTTAAGAACTCTATCAAACTTGTTATAATCTATAAAAAGGATTTAGATATATTTCACATTAGACATTTTTATTTCATTCCAGCTCACCGAACATTGCTAAACCATTCCACGTTGGCCACTTACGCTCCACCATTCTTGGAAATTTCATAGCAAATTTGCATGCTGCCTTCGGCCACCAAGTGACACGTATTAATTACCTTGGAGATTGGGGCACACAGTTTGGTCTGCTGAAGTATGGGTAAGAAAACTG
>NC_051415.1:38915657-38915729 GCF_015228065.2 Penaeus monodon
TACATAACATTGATAAATATTTATAAATGTGCTTTACTCATATCAGTTTATCTGTCTACCAATATAACTCTC
>NC_051415.1:38927704-38927786 GCF_015228065.2 Penaeus monodon
TAAAACAAATCATAAAGTCATAGTATAAGCTGATCGTAACACTAATATTAAGGTAATATGATTAGAAAATTGACAATGGACA
>NC_051415.1:38928061-38928186 GCF_015228065.2 Penaeus monodon
CTGGTCACACGGGGACGGGCAAGGGGATAAGGCGAGAGGAGGATGTGTGCGGAGTTTGTGAGTAGCGCACCAGTAGCTGTTTGTTTGGTTTTTAGGGAAGCCGGAGGGAGCGCACCCGCATGTCG
>NC_051415.1:38928874-38929015 GCF_015228065.2 Penaeus monodon
TTTAGGATTCCAAAAGTGATGAATGATGGAAGCTAATAATGAGGGAATATTTGATGATAAAATACATAATTAATATAATAGCATGACATAATGCGATGATGTTAACAATGATTATATAATGGCAAAGCTGGAGATACTGGT
>NC_051415.1:38929734-38929800 GCF_015228065.2 Penaeus monodon
CATCGCGTATTGTGCCCCAGCTCATCATTTCAGTCTAATTATTATTGTTATATTATTGGGAATTTT
>NC_051415.1:38929866-38930182 GCF_015228065.2 Penaeus monodon
CTTGGATTTATTACGATCTGCTGTTGTTGTTGTTATCATCAGTTATGATCATATCTTTATATCCTAATATCAGTTACTCTTTTTAGCTTAGTCATCATTCTTATCTTATAACTATAATCATAGGATCATTTAAACTTCTCCATCCTTAATCTTGTTGTTGTGTATTATTATTGATTATTATATTAGTATTAGATATTATTATTATATTATATAGATATTATTATTATGGTTATATTATGTATTATCATTTATTATATATTAATTATTAGTATTATAATTCATCATCATTTTATCTGAGATATTATCAGGCAAGGAT
>NC_051415.1:38930219-38930647 GCF_015228065.2 Penaeus monodon
CTATAACAGTAATATATTATATATCGACAATTCCATTATCGTTGTCCATACATCAATCAGTAAATGTAGTCTTATCTTTGTTTGTGTACTGCCGAATGATCAATGGCATTATTTATACTTGTAAATATTATCAATATTAGAGGATAGCATTACTTTTAGTCATGTTAGTATTCTTATAAAATTTTCGGTATCATTTAAATTATTTTACAGATTATTATTATACATTCCTATGTTGATGATTTATTATTATTATAGATTATTAGTCTATTATGAGGCTTAGTATTATGCGTATATATATTAAAATATGATTATATTAATTATTTCCAGTATATACGATTATCAGATTAGAAGTAGTGTTTTACCTCATGTCGACATTAATTTTATATTAATGTTGTTCAGATACTATATGAGGTCTTTAGTAGCCAGCG
>NC_051415.1:38930975-38932123 GCF_015228065.2 Penaeus monodon
CGAAAGGAAAAAAACAGTTCAGAGGGCAAGCTGGGAATAAAATCTTTAAGGCCGTAGCCCACACAAGACATATCGGCGCAAACGAAGGGTTCGGGCGTTTCAAGCGGCTGAGTCTGAAGGTTCAACAGAGATATTAGGGCTGACTTGGTCGTCCTTTTTGAATGTCCCTCACTGCACGACACCAATGGGGTTGACTTTCCCTTTCCTTACAATCCCATATCCTCTGTATCGATCAACTTTCTCCTGTTTTTTCTCAAGGCCCTGGTCTCAAATGGACATGGAACATCAGTTATTTTACAAACAGGATCTTCTTTTTCGAAGACAACAATATCAGGCCTAGAATATTAAAAATTTGGGGCAGTTTTGGACCTTCATGTCCCAGAGAACTTTCACCTCGTCATCTCAACCAATACAGCAGGTCTGTGTTCATACCACTTTTTCGCGTGTTCTCGTTTGTACTTCGGGCAAAGTTGTCAGTGTAGTATCTTGCTATCCTGTCATATCTCCAGAAGTTGTATTGTTTCTGTGCAAGATTTTTAGACTGATACCAAGTGTGAAATCGTCTCCTATCGTCACTGTGGCATGCAGAGTGAGAGATGTTCTCCCTGTCTATGTGGGGGCAAAAGCTCTTGTTTTATTGCTTGTTCTTGAGGTCCCATTAATGTCCCATTCGTAGCTCTTTTTCAAGTCACCGCTTTTCAACCAGTCAGTTTTACTGAAGAATATGGCTGTGAAAATTTTTTTTTTCAGTTTTTTTTTCTTTGATGGATTTTTATTTTTCCCCGGGCTCAAAAGATCGCTTCTTTTTCAACCTCCTTAATCACAGGCTCGGGTTTGGTGCGGACGTACTCGTAGAGGCAGTTCTTGACAGTGGTTAACCCTCTAAAACCCTTTTTAATCTTTCATGAACAAAGGGTCTACATTTCCCTTCCTATGGAACCCTTTTACATGGTCAGCAGCTCCGGGTTTTCCTACCAGCTCTTGGTGTTCATTTATTTTCAATCTATATTACTACACTGTACCCAATGATGGAGAGTTAATAGTATGGATGATATTCTTGCCGTTCAACTTTGGTTTAGGACTTTCTTTAATCTTTTTGTATACCCCACCTTTATGTTTTCTTCCTTTTCTGTCTTTCACACTTTCAT
>NC_051415.1:38932369-38933385 GCF_015228065.2 Penaeus monodon
CTAGATGGTCCGATTTCCCAAAACTGATGGCTCGCTTTCAATTTGTTAGGACAAATGTGAGTGGAATCGACAGAAAAAGAAAAGAGGCGATAAAGTGTCACCCTAAGAGATACCTTGTATAATTTGCATTTCACTAAAAGTCTCCCCCCAGAAGCAAGTTCCGTCTCCCAGTCCTTTTTGCTGTTCCAGAGGAGATATTTGATGCTGTCAGCTATTTTCAAGATCTGTATACATTTGATGATCCGCGAATGTGGGATCATGCCAAACACTTTCTTGTAGTCATGCCAAACACTTTCTTGTAGTCGATCCACCCCTTGGCCAGACCGACTTCTTTTCTCTTAGAGTTCTTAATGATGGTTTCCTCAGTGAATACATATATCTTTTTCCTGTAGCCTTTCAATCCAGGGTTACTTTTGAAATAGCATTTCATTACAATTATGTCCATCTCCTTTGTGCCCCTTGATCTTTTTCGGCCTCCTTTTTGCTCTTCTGGCTGTCTTCGTCCAGTTGTCGATAAATCTCCTCTGATAAGAGATTGGTGAGTAGCTAAAGCTAAGCAGGTAATTGGTCTATAGCTGGTAACTGCATTGCCCTTTAATTTGCCCTTCATTATCAGAACTATTTTCCCCTTGGTAACCCAAGTTGGAATATGTCCAGAAGTGAGACATTCGCCAAACAAAACAGAGATCTTCGGGTGCAATGATTTTTATACTCTTTGGCCAAAAACCTTATACATCTGGAAATTTCCCAAATTTAGTGAGTTTGTCTACTTGAAGCTCGCCTTTTTACCTGTTTTTCCGATTCAACCTTTTGATCTAGTCAGCCTTATCATTATGCCTTATACCTTTACCCCAAATTTCTCTCCAAAATTAGTCGTATGCCTCTGCATCTGGAATTTCATCATTTCCATGTTCCACTACTTCCATTTTCAAACTACCTTTTCTGATTATTTGGTTTATTATTTTGGAACGTTCGACCCGATTAATGAATCATTTTACCTTGTCACTTTTTGCTAC
>NC_051415.1:38934292-38935160 GCF_015228065.2 Penaeus monodon
AGAAAAAGATCATTAAAACAATTTTAAAAACCACCCCCATTTACATCGAGTCCCCTTTTTCTGATATTATATTTTTCAAACAACCTTTTCCGTTCTTTCACTTTTACGATCTTTCATACTTTGCAATTCGCTGATCTCTTTTTTGAGCCCACTATTTGGATATTCAACCTCTTTTTTCCACCAGTGCTCAAATCGTCTGTTTTGGTTTCCTTTTCTTAATGCCAAGTATTCTTGCGATTATATACCCTGTACCTTTAAGAACTCATTGTAAAGGATCCTCAGCCTTGAGTAAGGAATGACTTTATCAACTTGAGCACTTCCATCTCTCCATCTTCCATCTATTACAGATCTGTCTCAAAGTAATGGGGTTCTCAATCCCGTTTTTGACAAGTTTTTTTTGCAACATTTTCCAAATCCGAATTTCATCTCCCAAGCCAACGCTATCATTCTGTTTTCATCACGCTCATTTACATTATCTTCATTTGCCTCAACTCTTTCATCAGAAATTGCAATATTCTCGAACACCATCTCATTTTTAACCACAGTCCTTTCATCACCAATTTCGCTACTTTCGCCACTTTTGCGTGTCTTTTGGTCTCATCCAATTCTACTTCTGAAAGCCAACCACCAGTTTCTTATTACTCGAGCTTGGGGCTGTCTGTTTTTTGTCCGACATTTCAAACAGTTCCTCCTCTTTCCAGATCGCGTAAATCCTCTTACTGTAGTTTCTCAAACCAGGGTTCCTTTTGAAATAGCATTTCATTACAATTGGTGTTCATTTCCTTTGTCAATCTGTTCTTAACCTTCTGTGAGGATTTTGTGGAATGACGACCTGAGAGGCCTCGCTTCTTCCAGAGCAGGTGAGCCG
>NC_051415.1:38935318-38935446 GCF_015228065.2 Penaeus monodon
TGTAGGACGCCAATCCCGGGGCTCGAAACCACAGAGGAAGTATTTCAAGACCACAGGGTTGGCTTATTGCTCCGAGTTTTCATTCTCCTTGGGAGGCCGTCAACCAAGGATGTAGGGCCCACATGGAG
>NC_051415.1:38935881-38936483 GCF_015228065.2 Penaeus monodon
AGTTGTGTTTTAATAGTCTGTCTCTGTCAGGGAAGCCGTCCCTCTGGGGCCGCATTTCTCAGCTAGCGACCGGGCATTTCCAGCAGTCACGACCAGGGATCAGGGATTGGCGCTCTCAGTTCTAGTTATTTTCAAATAGTTTTTTTAGCCAGAAATATTGCTAACTTGTGTGAAATTCGACCAATTCATAATTCCATAACGATAATTTTTGTCAAGAACTATAATTTTCATTTAAAAGAACATGGCAAATGAATGTAAAGATTCTGAAATGCCTATATAACTTTTAGAACAAGGTCACAGAGTAATATTACTTAGAACCCTATGTAAGTTCGTTGATTGATTAGACCTCCACTCAGCCTTTGCTTCAGACGTCGAACATCGTTTTAAACAAATTGGGTTAACTTTTAATATCTCTGAGGACCACACTTTAAAAAGTAAATTATTCTTTTGTAGCTCCGGGAAAAAAGTACATACTGTAACCATCAGGGTTCTTTTCCCAGACGAAAGCGCCGGCTGGCTGAGAATCGCCACCTGATACGGCTAATTCTAAATTCCCTTATTCAGCGATGCCCATTTTTCTTCTTTTGAAATGCATGAAAGAA
>NC_051415.1:38938089-38938665 GCF_015228065.2 Penaeus monodon
TTTTTCTTTCATGCATTTCGAAGAAGCAAAAGGGGCATCGCTGAATAATGGAATTTAGAATTAGCCGTATCAGGTGGCGATTCTCAGCCAGCCGGCGCGTCGTCTGGGAAAAGAACCCTGATGGTTACAGTATGTACATTTTTCCGGAGCTACAAAAGAATAATTTACTTTTTAAAGTGTGGTCCTCAGAGATATTAAAAGTTAATCCAATTTGTTTAAAACGATGTTCGACGTCTGAAGCAAAGGCTGATGTGGAGGTCTAATCAATCAACGAACTTACATAGGGTTCTAAGTAATATTACTCTGTGACCTTGTTCTGAAAGTTATATAGGCAGTTCAGAATCTTTACATTCATTTGCCATGTTCTTTTCAATGACAATTATAGTTCTTGACATAAATTATCGGTTATGAATTATGAATTGTCGAATTTCACACAAGTTAGCAATATTTCTGGCTAAGAAACTATTTGAAAATAACTAGAACTGAGAGCGCCAATCCCTGATCCCTGGTCGTGACTGCTGGAAATGCCCGGTCGCTAGCTGAGAAATGCGGCCCCAGAGGGAGACGGCTTGCCTG
>NC_051415.1:38939054-38939181 GCF_015228065.2 Penaeus monodon
CTCCATGTGGGTCTACATCCTTGGTTGACGGCCTGCCAAGGAGAATGAAAACTCGGAGCAATAAGCCAAACCCTGTGGTCTTGAAATACTTCCTCTGTGGTTTCGAGCACCGGATTGGCGTCCTACA
>NC_051415.1:38939622-38940210 GCF_015228065.2 Penaeus monodon
CACGCAGAAAGTGGCGAAAGTAGCGAAATTGGTGATGAAAGGACTGTGGTTAATAATGAGATGGTGTTCGAGAATATTGCAATTTCTGATGAAAGAGTTGAGGCAAATGAAGATAATGTAAATGAGCGTGATGAAAACAGAATGATAGCGGATGGCTTGGGAGATGAAATTCGGATTTGGAAAATGTTGCAAAAAGACTTGTCAAAAACGGGATTGAGAACCCCATTACTTTGAGACAGATCTGTAATAGATGGAAGATGGAGAGATGGAAGTGCTCAAGTTGATAAAGTCATTCCTTACATCAAGGCTGAGGATCCTTTACAATGAGTTCTTAAAGGTACAGGGTATATAATCGCAAGAATACTTGGCATTAAGAAAAGGCAACCAAAAACAGACGAGTGAGCACTGGTGGAAAAAGAGGTTGAATATCCAAATAGTGGAGCTCAGAAAAGAGATCAGCGAATTGCAAAGTATGAAAGATCGTAAAAGTGAAAGAACGGAGAAGGTTGTTTGAAAAATATAATATCAGAAAAAGAGGACTCGATGTAAATCGGGGTGGTGTTAAAATTGTTTTAATGATCTTTTTCT
>NC_051415.1:38941119-38941826 GCF_015228065.2 Penaeus monodon
GTAGCAAAAAGTGACAAGGTAAAATGATTCATTAATCGGGTCGAACAGTTCCAACATAATAATCCAAATAATCAGAAAAGGTAGTTTGAAAAAATGGAAGTAGTGGAACATGGAAATGATGAAATTCCAGATGCAGAGGCATACGACTAATTTTGGAGAGAAATTTGGGGTAAAGGTATAAGGCATAATGATAAGGCTGACTAGATCAAAAGGGTTGAATCGGAAGAAACAGGTAAACAGGCGAGCTTCAAGTAGACAAACTCACTAATTGGAAATTGCCAGATGTATAAGGTTTTTGGCCAAAGAGTATAAAGTCATTGCACCCGAAGATCTCTGTTCTGTTTGGCGAATGTCTCACTTCTGGACATATTCCAACTTGGGTTACCAAGGGGAAAATAGTTCTGATAATGAAGGGCAAATTAAAGGGCAATGCAGTTACCAGCTATAGACCAATTACCTGCTTAGCTTTAGCTACTCACCAATCTCTTATCAGAGGAGATTTATCGACAACTGGACGAAGACAGCCAGAAGAGCAAAAAGGAGGCCGAAAAAGATCAAGGGGCACAAAGGAGATGGACATAATTGTAATGAAATGCTATTTCAAAAGTAACCCTGGATTGAAAGGCTACAGGAAAAAGATATATGTATTCACTGAGGAAACCATCATTAAGAACTCTAAGAGAAAAGAAGTCGGTCTGGCCAAGGGG
>NC_051415.1:38941881-38942114 GCF_015228065.2 Penaeus monodon
GTATACAGATCTTGAAAATAGCTGACAGCATCAAATATCTCCTCTGGAACAGCAAGAGGGACTGGGAGACGGAACTTGCTTCTGGGGGGGAGACTTTGAGTGAAGTGCAAATTATACAAGGTATCTCTTAGGGTGACACTTTATCGCCTCATTTCTTTATCTGTCGAATTCCACTCACATTTGTCCTAATAAATGTGAAAGCGAGCCATCAGTTTGGGAAATCGGGACCATCT
>NC_051415.1:38942571-38943029 GCF_015228065.2 Penaeus monodon
CAAAAAGGGTTCCATAGGAAGGGAAATGTAGACCGTTTGTTCATGAAGAGATTAAAAGGTTGTAGAGGGTTAACCACTGTCAAGAACTGCCTCTACGAGTACGTCCGCACCAAACCAGAGCCTGTGATTAAGGAGGTTGAAAAAGAAGCGATCTTAGAGCCGGGAAAGGATAAGAAATCCATCAAAGAGGAAAAAAACTTGAAAAAACAAAAATTTTCACAGCATATTCTTCAGTAAAACTGACTGGTTGAAATGCGGTGACTTGAAAAGAGCTACGAATGGCACATTAATGGCACCTCAAGAACAAGCAATAAAAACAAGAGCTTAGCCCCCACATAGACAGGGAGAACATCTCTCACTCTGCATGCCACGAGGTGACGATAGGAGACGATTGCACACTTGGTATCAGTCTAAAAATCTTGCACAGAAACAATACAACTTCTGGAGATATGACAGGA
>NC_051415.1:38943159-38943529 GCF_015228065.2 Penaeus monodon
ACTGCCTAAATTTTTTAATATTCTAGGCCTGATATTGTTGTCTTCGAAAAAGAAGATCCTGTTTGTAAAATAACTGATGTTCCATGTCCATTTGAGACCAGGGCCATTGAGAAAGAACAGGAGAAAGTTGATCGATACAGAGGATATGGGATTGTAAGGAAGGGAAAGTCAACCCCATTGGTGTCGGGGCATGAGGGACAATTTCAAAAGGACTGACCAAGTCAGCCCTAATATCATCTGTGGAACCTTACAGAACTCAGCCTGCTTGAAACAGCACGAACCCTTCGTATGCGCCGAATGTCTATGGTTGTGGGCTACGGCTTGAAAGTTTTTCCAAGGATTGCCATCTGAGACTGTTTTTTTACTTTCG
>NC_051415.1:38950745-38950904 GCF_015228065.2 Penaeus monodon
TGTAATTATTATATTACAATATTTTTTGTAAATTATATCATAATGATGAAGGTTTTTAATTACTATTATATCATTATAAATTGTATGATGGTTTTTGTTACTACTAGTATATTATTAGCAGAATATTTTTTAATACTATAATAAAACAACTAAAACAAC
>NC_051415.1:38951025-38951537 GCF_015228065.2 Penaeus monodon
TATTATATTATTATTATTGCAATTATTCCCATTATTATCAGAAATTATTATTATAATCATAATTTCATCAATAATCTAATTTTCTCGTTTTTAATGTTTTTGTTTTTTTGTGTTGTTCAGAGTTTTTAGTACATTTACTTTAAAGTACTTTTCTAGCAGATTTAGGTCTTTTATTTTCTGTGTTTTAATTGCTTTACATTTGGTAAAGTGCTTTTCTTTACTATTCTGAATCTAAAGCAGAAGTACTTGATGACCTGTTATGTGTATCGAAATACGAATTTGTACATACGCTCACCCGATGCTCGTGAATGTGCCAGTCATCACCATTTCCTAATTAGGTGTTAAAGAACTGCAGTGTTAGTGATGCAGTGATAATTGAAATTGTGAACCCGATAAAAATGTTTTCGCTTAGATGTCGTGTTCATGGATGTGATCGTGTTTGTATTCATAATTACAAAGTACTTGCTTTCGGTGTCGATGTGCCCATCGTATGGTGATGTCTGAGGCGCACA
>NC_051415.1:38951571-38952521 GCF_015228065.2 Penaeus monodon
GCACATAGCCAGTGATAATGCTAGTGTTCATGTTTACTTAAAGCTTGTGCATATGCATTTAACCGATTGTGCTGTAGTGTCGTACCCAGTAACTTAATTAGCTGTACTAGTGCTGCGTACTGTTGTTGCGTGATTGACGATGATGAATTCGATGTAATTACAAGGAAAGTATGTGCGTGTTGGCCAGTGATCGTGCCCGTACAGTGTATCCGCGATTTGAAATTCTGATTGCCGTAGTGACCCATTTACCTGCGTTTATGTAATAACTGTATTTGCTTATTGTGCTTCCCGTGCGTAAAGTGAAGTGCACACTGTGCGTGTGGTGACCGTACTTTCTTATTTTTGTCTACCGTGAGTACTATAGTGAATTGCGTACGTGCATAGTGGAGATTAATAACCGTGCCTACATTAACAACGAATAACATTACAGTGATGTACGTGCGTAACGTTACAAGGTAGTGCTTACATGATAGAGGTAATGGAGGTGAGACGCAGTAAGTTATTAAAAGTGTCTTTGCAGTTTAGCACGTTACACGCCAAGACGGAGTGGGGAAGAGATGATAAGCAGAGGCCACTGGCTTAGAGCGAGCATCGATGTACCGCGAAAAAACGCTTTGCGATGAGCTGGTGAGGAGGCTTAATCACGTTACACTGAAGTTATGAGGAAACAAGGCGAAGAACTCTAAACTCGTCTGAGTATGCCTGAGGAACGTGATCGCCCGGCGGTTTCCGCCACCTTCTGACGGAGGAGTCCTGACCGCGGAAAGAACCAGTGGGACCAACGCTTGTTAACACTTTCGCTTGGAGGCAACTCTGCAACATGGTTTTCCCCTTGCAGCATTAGTGAAAGGCCCTCTGGATTGGGATCGTTATAGGCCACAGGACCCAGACGCGTATCAATACAATACCCCTAATAACGTTTATCAGGCTACCTGACAACACGGAGCCAG
>NC_051415.1:38952548-38952666 GCF_015228065.2 Penaeus monodon
GAACATCAATTTCATTTTTGGTATGTGTGGTATTTTATTTTTGTTCCTGTAATGCTTTTATTTTTCTAGTGGGGGCTAGCCGTGTTTCTTTATTTCATTGGTATGCTCTTTGAAAAGT
>NC_051415.1:38953005-38954048 GCF_015228065.2 Penaeus monodon
TCATGTTATTTTAGGAGGTCGCTTTCCCTCGTCCTATATATTCCTGACGTTAAGGTCGCCAGTGAGAGTTTGGCACACGCCCAACGACCCGGAAGCCTAGGGAGGCCTTGCGACCTGGCCCGCCACCTGGTGGGGCCTCTCGCTCAGTTGTGCTGGCTACTCAGTGGGCGAGGAAAGAGTTGTACTGGACGCTATGTATAGTCGCGGGAGCTCAGAATCGGGCAGTTCGTAAAAAATCTCGGTCAACCTGAAGAATAAGTCGTCGAGGCTGAAATGGTTGAAGCCCCTGGTGACAACAGCAATAAGTACCCTTCGCTCCTGGCGAACCATACGCCTCCGAACTGTGCACGGACGAATTAAAGGGAGCGGAAAACAGGCCGGGGAAGCGGGAGAGCAAACTCAATGCCCTTGTTCAGGCCATTACATCTGTAGAAGAGTGGACTAGAGGGAAGAAGGACTTGCAAGCAAACACCTCCGTTCATCCCCACCTCTGCCGCTGACCATGGAGAAGGGAGAAACCGCTCATTCCAGCCGGGGAAAAGGACATAGGGAAGGGAAGAGGAGAAAGTAAACTCCAATCTCTGAAACTGAAAAACAGGGAAGAAAACAGGGTACAGGGAAGAAAAACTCAACCGCATTCCTTATATAAGGAAACCAGTAGAGAAGGAAGACAATAACTTAACTATTTCCTGGTGAAACACAAACTATCTGGCCGTTCCAGGCAGTGCAGGAACGCAGCTGTAGGGGCAGAGTTGTCAATTAGCGTTACTTTATCGCATCATTTCGCATTATTTCCGGTTTTATCATATTACAGGAAATGCCATGGGGTGTTTTCTGGAAGGCCGCCGAGAGACATAGGAGAAAAACTAGTTTTGAAGTGGTAGTTGGTGCTTTAGAAGGGGCACGCATACCTACACCTGGAACATCAATCTTCAGGAGTCCTATATAAACCATAAAGAATTTCCAAGCATGCAGCTAAACTCTTTCAACCATGAACATTCAGAGAGCTTTTGGTCTTTCTGAAGTGCAAATTCTCAAAAAAG
>NC_051415.1:38954474-38954609 GCF_015228065.2 Penaeus monodon
TAAATAATAAGGGAATTATTACTATTTAAAATTTTTGGTAAAATATAAAATGTTTTATATTACAAACACACACCCAACACAAAATTTTAATGTTTTATATAATAAAACTCAAAACCACACCCACACAAAAAACCC
>NC_051415.1:38954657-38954745 GCF_015228065.2 Penaeus monodon
AAATTTTGGGTCTTTTCCCAAAAGTTTATCACTTTTGTCGATATAAAATTAAAATGTTAATTTTTACCACAAAACAACACAAACACAT
>NC_051415.1:38954817-38956411 GCF_015228065.2 Penaeus monodon
ATTGTGTGAAAGGAGCTTTTGTTCTTGTACTTTTTTTTTTTTAAACCAAGCCTGCAAGAAATATATTCTGAAAATTTCCCTCATTGAAAATACCCCAGTCGGGTAAAGTTTTCCCAAATATGAAACTTTCTATTTCCATTTTTTTTTGTAAAAAAGCAGTAAACTGTAACAAAGCCAAACCGGAAAATGATTGGAAATACGAAAATAAATACTGCCCCCAAAAGGAAAGTTAAAGGTTTTCATAAAACAAAAACCCCATTTTTTCTTTCTGTTTATAAATTTTAAAAAAGTTACGAGTCAAAACCTTTTTTTTTAAATATTGAACAAAAAAAATTATCTAATGTCTACAAAACTTTTTGTGCAACCTAATACTTTATGGAAATTATGCAACAAAATTTAAATTTTGGTAATGGGATCCTTTCTTTTTCTCTTTTTTCTTTTTTCTTACCTTTTTTTCCCCCTTTTTTCCATTTACTTTTTTTTTCTTTTTAAATCATCCCAACTAGTTTTAATAATTTTTTCATTTACATTCTTTTTTGAAATTTGACAGAGGGGAAAAAACTTTTCCAATTTACTTTTCGTTTTCAGCCGAAAAAACTCTCTTGGGGGTTTTACTCTGATTCTTCCCCGGGTTACCCTTTTTCCCCTTTGCTGCTGAAGAAGGTGAATTTCCCAAATCATTGTAGTGTGTTTCAGAAAACTTTCTAGAAAGTGTTGGGGGCTTTCCCTACCCGGGAAATTTTATGGTTGATTTCATATTTATAATATTAAAAATTTTAAAATTGTTAATAATAAAAAATGTAAAGATTGCAATAAAAAAAATGACAAAAAAATAACATACATAAAAATAATATTTTGATCAACCCCAAAATTTTTAAAGCATTATAAACAAGAATTTTTAACGGGAAAAATCTTTTTAAAAAATAGGTTAAAGATTTGGTTGAAAGGATTTTCCATATGCACATGTTGGGTTTTTGAAGGAAGGGGGCATTCCCTAAAATTTTTAAAGGTAAATGGAATAGCGCGTATAAATTTTTTATTTTCATCCTTCAACGTATTGGATTTTTCAATAAAAATACACAATCAAGAAAATTTAAAATTTAAAAACTGTTTTTTTAAAAACCCCCCTCTTTTGCCCCAAAAATTTTTTTGGGCTGCAAATTTTAACGTTATGTTTGCCAAAAACGCCCTTTTTTTTCCGGGGGACTATCAAAAGTTGGGTTTTTAAATTTTTTGAAAGCATCAGTTAGCATATATTCCCCCAAACTAAAAAAAGAAAAAAATTAATTTTAAATGGGTTTTTTAAGAGGCACCGAGACCAAAACAGGAGAAAATAACCAAAAGGAAAAAAAATTGAAGTTTCAAATACAAATACAAAAAACACTTTTTTTTGCACATTCCTGCCCAAAATAAAACTTTTTGTAAATTAATTCAGTAAGGGGGGGTCTTTTTTTTTTACCCAAAACCCCTTAAAAAAATTTAACATTAAATTTTAAAGGTTCCGGGTTTTTTTTTTGAATGCAGTATAAAGTAAAAAACGTGGAATTAAGAACTAATGGGAGAAACCTGTATTATCATCATCTTATCCTTATCC
>NC_051415.1:38956471-38956751 GCF_015228065.2 Penaeus monodon
TCTGTTTTTTTTACTTTCTATTACGACAAACTACCACTACTGTTCCCACTACTAGGGCCAACTCCATTATCACAGGGTATTTTTTAAATAGACGATGACAAAGGGCTAGTCGTGTTACGAACCAAACATCCAAGAAAAAAAGTGCTTTAGAAAGGGGGAAAATGCTTTCCTTTTTTTTAAAGAAATTTCCCCCATAAATTAAAAAACAGAGCAACAGAAAAACCCTAAGAATGGGTGATAAAAAATTTTTTTGCGAATGAACTATTTAAAGTGAGGAAAG
>NC_051415.1:38957176-38957334 GCF_015228065.2 Penaeus monodon
TAAAAAATTTTTTGCCAATTTTTAAACCAAACATTTTTCATTATTATCATCATTAAAATTTTCATCATTAAATTTTCCCTTATTGCAAACATTTTCATCATTACATTTTTATTAAACATCATTTTGTAAATATTGCCCCCCCTATATTTTTCTTGTGA
>NC_051415.1:38957497-38957625 GCF_015228065.2 Penaeus monodon
CCCCTAGAAAAAATTTAAAATAATTAGTATAAATTTTTTAAATAAATTTTTTTAAATATTATTGTTTTATTGTAATTTTCAGTTATAAAATTTTTTCTTTTTGCATTTTTAAATACGATAAAACCCCC
>NC_051415.1:38957670-38957777 GCF_015228065.2 Penaeus monodon
TATTTTAATTATTTCTATTAAATTTAACCTTTAAACATTATTATTGTTTTATTACAGTTTTTAAAAAATTTTTTTTTGTAAAAATACTAAAAATAAAGGTAATATTA
>NC_051415.1:38958029-38958205 GCF_015228065.2 Penaeus monodon
TTATTATTAAAAATTTGGGAAAAATATAAAATTAAACTGCAATAAATTTCCAAAAATTTAAATTTTAAATAAATTCCCTAAAAGATATAAAAATTTCAATAAAAGAAAGATAATGATAAATAATTAAAGATGAAAGATAAAAAGATAGTTTGATTATAAAATTTTGAAACCCAAAG
>NC_051415.1:38961988-38962111 GCF_015228065.2 Penaeus monodon
TTTATTACTTAAAATTTTTAGTTATTAAATTGCTAAAAAATATATTATAAATGTAATAATAACAATAATTTTTTAGTTAAAAAAATATATATAATTACAAAAACTTTAATTAATATTTAAAAA
>NC_051415.1:38962283-38963057 GCF_015228065.2 Penaeus monodon
TTATAATGAAACCTCAAATAAATCATAAAGGTGAACAGATAGATAAAGAGAGAGAAGGGAGGGGGAAAAGGAGAAAAGGGAATATTGCATTGTTTTCCCCGCATCTCGTCTAAAGAGAAAGGGGGAAGTTTCGGCGCTGACAGGGCAGATCCGGGGAGAGCGAGCTCACACGAGCCGAAGTAAGTTCTCTTTGGAAACCAAAAAACCGTTGTTGTGGGCGACCAAAAGGAAAAGAAAATGATAGGGTTTAAAAAAATACATGTCTTTCGAGAAGGAAACTTAAAGACCTTTTTTTCCCCAGGCAGAGCACAATGAAAGAGGAAAAGTCTAAAAAAAGGGAAAAGAGAAAGGGGAAAAGGGCAGAGAAGAGAGAGGCGAGTTGAGAACGAGCTCAGGCACGAGAAAAGGATCGAACCCTAAAGGTTGGGGGCAGCGGGTCCTTGAACCCCCCCTGATGGGGGGAGCAACCAAAAAAATACTAATGTTAATAATAATGAAAAAAAAAGGGAAAAGATAACCAAAGAATTGATGAGTTTCCAGAAAAAAGCTCAGAGATCAAAAGAGGAAAGAGAAATGGACTCGCAACTCAAAGGGGAAAAGACGGGGTTAAAGCAAATTGATTGTAAGGGTGGGTCACGCGTCCAACACACCCCTCTGCCCGTGTGTCAGGAAGGGAAATTGGCTGAGATGTGAAATAAAGTGAAAAAGAAAACAAAATACAAAATAAATTTAAAATAAATGTAAGTTTTCGATCTCGTCCCCCAGATCCCATTT
>NC_051415.1:38963123-38963881 GCF_015228065.2 Penaeus monodon
GTTTGTTAAGTTTTTTTTTCTTTTTTTTCGTGACAGAATGGTTTCATGTAAGAGGGGGGTTGCGCATAGAATATATTACCCAACCCTACACACAGCATGCATGTATGATGCAACAAGACAGTGGGGAAGGATCTTGTCTGGTTTCCTGCAAGTAGGAGGACTCCATGTAGCCCCAGGGCCATAGGGCACGGGCCCAGCCTCTGAGTGAGAGGAGGGAGAGGGAGTCAAAGGGTTTTGGGTATGGAACGATGATGATAAGCATGAGAATAGATACAAGTAATACTTTCTTTTTCTGACATTTCAGAGGCAGTTCAGAGATCAAAAACGAAAAAAACAAAAACTTCAATCCTCTTGCTGCTTGCTGAGACAAGGGTCAGCAAGCAGCTGGCAGCAGAGGCAAGGCTAGGAAAGCACCGGGAAAAACAAACGAGCTGTTCGGGCCGTAGGCAAGGCTGGGCGTCCGGAAGCAGCAGGCAGGGGGGAAAAAGGGTAGGGTGAAAGGCAGGCAGGAGGGCCAAGTCTAAGGGGTAGCCGACAGGGACGAGTCGCCACAAGAAGACGACAGGGACGAGTCGTCATAAGACGACAAGGACGAGTTGCAAAGAGGAAACAGCGCGAGTCGTCACAAGAAAGACGACAGCGACGATTTCAGTATGATTTCTCAAATTTGTGAAGATCTTTTGTAAAATAACTATGAAATATGTAGAGTATATTTATCTTTTCCTCCTCCACGTGTGAAAGAAATGATGATGACTGCA
>NC_051415.1:38977916-38978132 GCF_015228065.2 Penaeus monodon
GAGGAGGAAAAGATAAATATACTCTACATATTTCATAGTTATTTTACAACGATCTTCACAAATTTGGATGAAATCATACTGACTCGTCGCTGTCGTCTTCTTGTGACGACTCGTCGCTGTTTCCTCTTTGCAACTCGTCCTTGTCGTCTTATGACGACTCGTCCCTGTCGTCTTCTTGTGGCGACTCGTTCCTGTCGGCTACCCCTTAGACTTGGC
>NC_051415.1:38978205-38978618 GCF_015228065.2 Penaeus monodon
CGAACAGGCTCGTCGTTTCCTGGTGCTTTCCTAGCCTTGCCTCTGCTGCCAGCTGCTTGCTGACCCTTGTCTCAGCAAGCAGCAAGAGGATTGAAGTTTTTGTTTTTTTCGTTTTTGATCTCTGAACTGCCTCTGAAATGTCAGAAAAGAAAGTATTACTTGTATCTACTTCTCATGCTTATCATCATCGTTCCATACCTAAACCCTTGACTCCCTCTCCCTCCTCTCACTCAGAGGCTGGCCCGTGCCCTATGGCCCTGGGGCTACATGGAGTCCTCCTACTTGCAGGGAAACCAGACAAGATCCTTCCCTACGTGTCTTGTTGCTATACATACATGCATGCTGTGTGTATGGGTGTGGGTATATATATTACATTATGTCGCAATTCCCCCTCTTACATGTACACATTCTGT
>NC_051415.1:38978798-38979139 GCF_015228065.2 Penaeus monodon
ATTTCACATCTTCTATGCCCATATTTCCTTCCCTGACACACGTGTGCAGAGGGATGTGTCTGGACGCGTGACACACTTACAATCATTTGCTTTAACACCCTGTCTTCCTCTTCGAGTTGCGAGTCCATTTCTCTTTCCTCTTCGTGATCTCTGAGCTTTTTCTGGAAACATCATCAATTCTTAGGTTATCTTTCCTATATTTTTGTCATTATCATACTTAACATTAGTATCTATTTGGTTGCTCCCACCATCATCGGGTGTGTGCGAAGGACCAGCTCGCCCCTACCTTGAGGGCTTCGATCCTCTTGTCTCGTCGCCTGAGCTCGTTCTCAAGCTCGCCT
>NC_051415.1:38979178-38979453 GCF_015228065.2 Penaeus monodon
CTTTTGAGACTTTTCACTCTTTCATTGTGCTCTGCCTGGAAACGAAGGTCTTTATGAGTACTGCTTCTCGAAAGACATGTATTTGTTAACCATATACATTATCTTTTCCTTTCAGCGTGCGCCCACAACAACGGTTCCTTGGTTTCCAAAGAGAGAACTTACTTCGGCTCGTGTGAGCTCGCTCTCCTCTCGGATCTGCCTCGTCAGCGCTCGAATCTTGCCCCATTTCTCTTCCAGACGAGACTGCGGGGAAAGCAATGCTAACTATTCCCTTT
>NC_051415.1:38979829-38980132 GCF_015228065.2 Penaeus monodon
GAGTGTTTTCCCGTGTTTATTCACTTCGACTTGTCTGTCCATTTACAATACACAAACTTACACTGGCGCTACATAAGTCTATATGGTACCAACTTAAGAATATACATACATGCATCTATTAATATATCATTCACGTGCATGCATCGAAGTTGTATGCACGTGATACTTGTTCTTCATCTCATTCTGCTGCTCCTCGAGTTTGTCCTGCAAGGGAAAACAGTCTCAGGAGTGTCTTCTCATGTCTTTCTACTTAACTCCCTCCTCCCATGTCCTCTGTGGCTTCCCTACTATTACTTTTATATC
>NC_051415.1:38980520-38980730 GCF_015228065.2 Penaeus monodon
CTTCTTCATTCTCTTCTCTCCCTCCCTGTGTCTCTTACACGCACCTGCATTAATTTGATTTCTTTTTCCTTTTCCTGAAGGTCCTTCTTCAACTCTCAATTTTCCTTCTGCAGAATGGCTGCTTCCGCCTCCTTTGGTTCGTACTTCTTCATCTCTTTCTGCTGCTCCTCGAGTTTGTCCTGCAAGGGAAAACAGTCTCAGGTATGTCTT
>NC_051415.1:38980958-38981210 GCF_015228065.2 Penaeus monodon
TGCATGTACCTGTAGTAATTTGATTTCCTTTTCCTTTTCCTGAAGGTCCTTCTTGATCTTTTCGTTTTCCCTCTGCAGGTTGGCTGACTCCACCACCTTTGAGTCGTACTTCTTCATCTCCTTCGTCACCTTTTCGGGATTGTCCTGCAAGAGAAAAGTCTCAGGAATGCGTTGAGGAAACTGCTTTGGCGCCGCAACCAAAGCGGAACCTGATAACAGCAACTGGGGTGCAAAGCATGGCCTTACCCTATA
>NC_051415.1:38981360-38981526 GCF_015228065.2 Penaeus monodon
GATGGCAATTAGGGTAATGAAGAAGTAGGGAAGAGGAGAGAAGGAAGAAGGAATAATGGAAAAAGAAAAGAAGGGATAACGAGAGAATAGCAGTGAGCAGGAAAGAAAGGAGACAGGAAAAAGAGAAGGAAGGAGGATAGGCAGAGGAAAGGCTGAAAAAGGAATG
>NC_051415.1:38982478-38982658 GCF_015228065.2 Penaeus monodon
CAGTTACTATGGTGGGTTGCGAATAATAAATCTAAATGTAATAGTAATAATGCTTACGACTGCACAAGGAAAATTCAGTAAAACGAAATGAAGGGCATTGACATAAGTAAACTACATTACTAATGTCAATATCAAGAAAAAAAAGTCATATAATAATAAAGATTAATACAGCAACAATGG
>NC_051415.1:38982711-38983052 GCF_015228065.2 Penaeus monodon
GTGTCTGTTTGCAAGAAATGGGAGATCTGAATGCTTCTTGAAAACGAGTGAGTGAAATGATCAGAGAATCTGTTAAACAAACCACACCTAAGAAGTAAAAAAAAATCTAAACAGAAACGGAGAACAAAAGGAATTTTAGATAAATTCGACGACAAAAAAGAAGATTCAGCAAAATGCACAGAAACAGGCGGAGGAAGTGCATCGATGCAAGAGAAAGGTGGTTTGATGAGAAATGCGAAAATTTGATAATTAGAATTTGATTTAATAATTGAATAATATAATCTAATCATCTAATAATCTAATAATTTCATATAATAATTCAATTATGAAATTTAAAAATG
>NC_051415.1:38983092-38983510 GCF_015228065.2 Penaeus monodon
GTTGATCTTTCAAAGAGATGCACAGCTCGTGCACGACAAAATGAAGAATATATCAAACCCCAAAATTCGCAGCTCGGAAATCGAAGTAAAGGATGGTAATACGATGAAGAATAAAGGGGAAATTCTGAATAGTGTAGAAGAAGAGTCGGCGCGTTATATGGTGAGGAATAAGTAAAGGCATGGACGGGCCTCCGATCATGCACACTGAAAGCAAACTTGGTATTCAGAGCATGACACGAGCAAAAGGGTACGGGGCTAAAAGTTTTGAGATTCCTTCGCTGACTATACGAAGGCCTCTGGTGAAGTAAGGCAAGAGAATCAAGTGCAGATATCAGGCAGTGTGGGTGTTGAGGCAAACACTTGCGGCTGACGCAGTATGTGCACCGGAGGCAATAAGCAGCAAGTAAAACAGACAGTA
>NC_051415.1:38987248-38987666 GCF_015228065.2 Penaeus monodon
CGAAAAGGGAGAGAGAAAGGGATAAATAGATGATCGTGAGAGATAGATCATGAGAACAAATATGGGCTTTGGAAAATTGACTAAATGGCAACGCCCAACAAAAACCGCGCTCTGATTGAGAGAGAAAAAATATGTTTATAAGCACAGAATACAGATGCTCAGACCACCAATAAGGATCAACATCACCGGCAGTGAACAGAGCAGTCACCAGTTGCCATCAGTTTGCAAAATACTTCCATGCAAACCACATTTTTTCCTCATAAATAATGCGAAAATTTTGCGGAATGTGGGAATTAGTCTATTTTCATGAGATAATATTTCCTCTTACTGATAATTCCGATCCACAAATCACCAAATGAAACGAAAAGAAAAAATACTCATTTGAAAACGAATTAGTTGTTTCTCAAAGGATCGTGAG
>NC_051415.1:38988280-38990812 GCF_015228065.2 Penaeus monodon
GATGTGAATTAGACTAATGGGGATGAAAGAAAAGGAAAACAAAGATAAAGTAAGAGGGAAGAATGAAAAAAAAGGAAGAGAAACGATAAAGGAAGAGAGAAGAATAAAAAGAAAGGAAGAGAAAACATAAAAGAAGAGGGAAGAATAAAAAGAAAAGAACGGACAAAGAGAAAATATCAGTGAGAAGGAGGAAAAGGAGAAAGAGGAAAGAGCAAAAGGAGGAAAGAAGACAAAGGAAAGAGCAAAAGGAGGAAAGAGTGAAAGATGGAAAGAGTGAAGAGAGGAAAGAGTGAAAGGGGGAAAGAGTGAATGGAGGGAAAAGAAACAGAGGAAAGAGCAAAGGGAGGAAGAGGAGACAGAGGAAAGAGCGAAGGAAGGAGTGAAAGGAGGAAAGAGCAAAAGGAGAGAAAAAAAGACACAGATGAAAGAGGGAAGGGAAGAAAGAGCGAAAGGAGAAAAGAAGAGCAAAGAGCAAAGGGAGGAAAAGGAGATAGAGGAAAGCGTAATGGGAGGAAAGAGCGACAGGAGGAAAGAGCGAAAAGAGGAAAGAGGACGGAGGAAAGAGTGAAGAGAGGAAAGAGTGAAAGAAGGAAAGAGCAAAAGAAGGAAGGTGCGAAGGGAGGGAAGAGCGAAGAGAGGAAAAAAGAGACAGAGGAAAGAGCAAAGGGAGGAAAAACAGACTAAGAGCTAAGGGAGGAGAGAAGACAAAGGAAAGAGTGAAGGGAGGATAGAGCGATAGGAGGAAAAAGTGAAGGGATGGAAGAGCAAAGGGAGGAAAAAGAGACAGGAAAGAGTGAATGAATGAAGGAAAAAGGGACACGAAAGAGCGAAGGGAGGAAAAGGAGACAGAGGAAAGAGCAAAGGGAGGAAAGAGTGAGAGGTAAGAGCAAAGGGAGGAAAGAGCGAGAGGAGGAAAAAGTGAAGGGAGGAAAAAGGAAAGGGAGGAAAGAGCGAAATGAGGAAAGAGTGAAGGGAGGAAAGAACGAGGCAGGAAAGAGCGAAGGGAGGAAAGAGTGAAGGAAGGAAAGAGGAAAAGGGGGGGAAACAGAGGAAAGGGAAGGGAGGAAAAGGAGTGAGAGGTAAGAGCAAAGGGAGGAAAAGAAGACAGAGGAAAGAGCAAAGGGAGGAAAGAGTGAGAGGTAAGAGCAAAGGGAGGAAAGAGCGAGAGGAGGAAAAAGTGAAGGGAGGAAAGCGCGAGGGCAGGAAAAAGAGCGAAGGGAGGAAAAGGCGACATAGGAAAGAGAGAAAGGAGGAAAGACGACAAAGGAAAGAGGAAAGCGAGGAAAGAGGAAAAGGAGAAAAGAGCGAAGGGAGGAAAGAGCGAAAAGAGTAAATACTGAAGGGAGGCAAAGTAGACAGAGGAAGGAGTGAAGGGAGGAAAGGACAAAGTAGGAATGAGCGAAAGGAGGAAAGTTTGAAAGGAGGAAAGAGCGAAGTGAGGAAAGAACTAAGGGAGGAGAGAAGAAAGTGGAAAGATTGAAGGGAGGAAAAAGTACAGGGATGAAAGAAGACAGAGGAAAGAGCAAAAGATGGAAAGAGTGAAGGGAGGAAAAAGAGATAGGGGAAAGAGCGAAGGGAGGATAAGGAGCCATAGGTAAATACAAATGGAGGAAAAGGAGACAGAGGAACAAGAGAAGGAAGGAAAGAGCGAAAGGAGGAAAGAAGAAATAAGAAAGGAGGAAAAAGGAAACAGAGGAAAGAGCGAAGGAAGAAAAGGAGACAGTGGAAAGAGCAAGAGGAAGAAGGAGCAAAGGGAGGAAAGAGAGAAAGGAGGAAAACGTGAAGGGAGGAAAGAGTAAAGGGAAGAAAGAGGGAAAGGAGGAAAGAGGGAAGGGAGGAAATAGCAAAGGAAGGAAAAGGAGAAAGGAGAGAGTGAAGGGAGCAGAGAGCAAAAGTAGGAAAAAGAGACAGAGGAAAGAGCGAAAGGAGGAAAGGGAGACAGAGGAAAGAGCAAAGGGAGGAAAGAGAGAAAGTAAGAAAGAGCAAAGGGAAGAAAAAGCGAAGGGAGGAAAGAACGAAGGGAGGAAAGAAGACAGAGGAAAGAGCAAAGGGAGGAATGAGAGAAGGAATGAGGGGAGGAAAGAATGAAGAGAAGAAAGACAAAGGTAATAGCGAAAGGAGGAAAAAGAGACAGAGGAAAGAGCGAAAGGAGGAAAGAAGACTGAGGAAAGAGCAAAGGGAGGAAGGAGCGAAATGAGGAAAGAGTGAAGGAAGGAAATAGCTAAGGAAGGAAAAGGAGAAAGGAGAGAGGGAAGGGAGGATAGAGCGAAGGAAGAGTGAAGGGAGGAAAAAGAGACAGGGGAAACAGCAGTCACAAGGTGCTATCAATATGCAAACCAAGTTTTCTCACAAATAACGTGGGAGTTTGACGGAAGGTGGGAATAAGTCCATTTTCCCGAAACAATAATTCTTCTTGAGATGTTCCATTCCACAAATCGCCAAATTAAACGAAAACAAAGAAATGCTCATTTTTAAAGTAATTGGTTGTTTCTCAAAGGATCATGAGGATTATAGGATTACGACGACGACAAC
>NC_051415.1:38993531-38994514 GCF_015228065.2 Penaeus monodon
AGGAGGAAAGAGTAAAGGGAGGAAAAGGAGACAGAGGAAAGAGTGAAGGGAGGAAAGACCGAAGGGAAGAAAGAGCGAATGGAGGAACATGAGGCAGAGGAAAGAGCGAAGGCAAGAAAGAACGAAGAGGAAGGAGCGAAAGGAAGAAAGAGCAAATGGAGGAAAGATTGAAGGGAGGAAAGAAAAAAGAGGAAAGAGCAAAGAGAGGAAAAAGAGGAAGAGGAAACAGGGAAGGGAGGAAAGAAGACAGAGGAAAGAGAGAAGGGAGGAAAGAGCGAAAGGACGAAAAGGAGACAGAGAAATAAGCAAAAGGAGAAAAGAGTGAAGAGAGGAAAAGGAGACAGAGGAAAGAGCGAAAGGAGGAAAGTGAAAGGAGGAAAGATTAGAAGGAGGAAAGAGCGAAAGGAGGAAAGAGCAAAAGGAGGAAAGAACGATGGGAGGAAAAAGAGACAAAAGAAACAGCGAAGGGGGGAAAAGGAGACAGAGGAAAAAGCGAACGGAGGAAAGAAGACACAGGGAAGAAGTAAGAGGAAGGGAGAAAGATATGTTGAAGAAAGACAGTGAAATTAGCGAAGAAAAGAATGAGAAAGAAGAAAAATGAAAACAGAGGAAGAGGAAAGACTGGGAGAAAAGAGAAAGGAGAGAAAGGAGAATGGGAGAAACAGGAGAAAGAAAGAGAAATGAGAGAGAGAAGAAAGGAAGAAGAGAGGAAGAGGAGAGAGAGAAAAGGAGAAAAAGAAGGAAGGGGGAAATAGAAAGGAAGTTAGGAAAGGAGAGAGAGAAAAGGAGGAAGATAAAAACGGAAAAAAAGAGAAAGGGAGGGAAATGAGAGATAGAGTAGAAAGAGAGCCGTAAAGAGAGGAAATGGAGAGAAAGTAAAAATAAAGGGAGGGAAATGAAAGATGCAGAGGAGAAAGAGAGCCGTAAAGAGAGGAAATGGAGAGAAAGTAAAAATAAAGGGAGGGAAATGAAAGACACAGAGG
>NC_051415.1:39002547-39002966 GCF_015228065.2 Penaeus monodon
CGGAAAGGGAGAGAGAAAGGGATAAATAATGATCGTAAGAGATAGATCATGAGAACAAATAGGGTCTTTTGGGAAATGACTAAATGCAACGCCCGAACAAAAACCGCGCTCTGATTGAGTAGAGAACAATATGTTTATAAGTACAGAATACATGATGCTCAGACCACCTAATAAGGATCAACATCACCAGCAGTGAACAGAGCAGTCCACCAGTTGCCATCAGTTTGCAAATCTTCCATGCAAACCACATTTTTTCCTCATAATAATGCGAAAATTTTGCGGAATGTGGGAATTAGTCCTATTTCATGAGGATACATATTTCCTCTTACTGATAATTCCGATCCACAAATCACCAAATGAACGAAAAGAAAAAATCACTCATTTGAAAACGAATTAGTGTGTTTCTCAATGATCGGGAT
>NC_051415.1:39003561-39004003 GCF_015228065.2 Penaeus monodon
ATGAAGATGTGAATTAGACTAATGGGGATGAAAGAAAAGGAAACAAAGATAAGTAGAGGGAAGAAATGAAAAAAAGGAAGATCAACGATAAAGAAGAGAGAAGAATAAAGAAATGAAGAAAATATACAAACGAGGGAGAATAAAAAGAAAAGAACGGACAAAGAGAAAAATATCAGTGAGAAGGAGGACAAGGGGAAAGAGTAAAGAGCATGACAAGGAGGAAAGAGACAAGGAAAGAGCAAAAGGAGGAAAGCAGTGAAAGATGGAAAGGTGAAAAGGAAAGAGCGAAAAGAAGAAAAGGAGACATAGGAAAGAGCGAAGGGAGGAAAAGGAAACAGAGGAAAAAGTGAAAGGAGGAAAGAGAGAAAGAAGGAAAGAGTGAAGGGAGGAAAAATATAAATATAAAGATGAGTTAAATACCATGAAGGAAAAGTAGACAGTG
>NC_051415.1:39004046-39007645 GCF_015228065.2 Penaeus monodon
TGGAGGGAAACAGAAACAGAGGAAAGCAGCAAAGGGAGGAAAAGGAGACAATAAGGAAAGAGCGAAGGGAGAAAGGAGTCGAAAGAAGGAACGAGTGAAGGGAGGATAAAAGACAAAAGAAACAGAAGGAAGAGGAGACAGAGAAAGACGAAGGAAGTAGTGAAAGGAGGAAAGAGGCAAAAGGAGGAAGAGTGAAGCAAGGAAAGAGCGAAAGGAGGAAAAGAGTAAATGAAAGAGCAAAGTTGGGAAGAAAAGGACAGCAGGAAAGAGCGAAAGGAGGAAAGATCGATTGGGATTAAGCATGCAACGGGAAAGAGGGAAGATGAGGAAACACGGAAAGGAGGACAGATAGAGGAATGAGCTAAGGGATGAAGGATTGAAATGAGGCAAGAGCGAATGGCAGGATAAAGGGAAAGAGGAAAGAGGAAGGAGAAAAAAGACACAATGAAAGAGGAAGTTGAAAGTAAAGAGCGGAAAAGGAGACAAGAAGAGCAAGAGCAAGGCGAAAAGGAGATAGAGGAAAAGCGTAAAGGGAGGAAAAAGAGCGAAAAGAGGAAGCGGACGGAGGTAAAGAGTGAAGAGAGGATAGAGTGAAAGAAGGAAAGAGCAAAGAAGGCAAGGTGCGAAGGGAGGGAAGACGAAGAGGAGACAGAAGAGACAGAGGAAAGAGCAAAGGGGAAACAGACTAACACTAAGGGAGGAGAGAAGACAAAGGAAGAGTGAAGGGAGGGATAGAGCACGATAGGATGAAAAAGTGAAGGGATGACAGAGCAAGGGAGGAAAAGAGGACCGAAAGAGTGAATGAATGAAAGGAAAAAGGGCACGAAAGAGCGAAGGGAGGAAAATGTAACGAGGACAGAGCAAAAGGAGGAAAGAGTGAGAGGTAAAGAGCAAAGGATGAAAGCGTGAGAGTAAATAGCAAAGGAGGAAAAGAGCAGAGGAGGAAAAAGTGAAGGGAGGAAAAAGGAAATGGAGAAAGAGCGAAATGGGAAAGATTGAAGAGAAAAGGAGTAGAAGTGAAAGGAGAAGAGCAAAGGGAGCAAAATGAGACAGAAAGGAGAGAGGGAGGAAAGGCAAAAGTATGAAAGAGTGAAGGGAGGGAAAGAGCGAGGCAGGAAAGAGCGAAGGGAGGAAAGAGTGAAGGAAGGAAAGAGGAAAAGGTGGGAAAACAAGGAAGGGAAGGGAGGAAAAGGAGAGAGAGGAAAAGTCAAAGGGAGGGAATCGGACGGAAGCAGAGATGAAGGGAGGATTAGGAGAAGGAAAGAGCAAGGGGAAGAGTGAGAGGTAAGGAGCAAAAGGGAGGAAAGAGCGAGAGGAGAAAAAGTGAAGGGGGAAAGCGCGAGGCAGGAAAAAAGAGCGAAGGGAAGGAAAGGCGACATAGGAAAGAGAGAAAGAGGAAGACGACAAAGGACAGAGGAAAGCGAGGAAAGAGGAAAATGATCAAAGAGCGAAGGGAGGAAAGGGCGAAAAAGGCAATACGAAGGGAGGCAAGTAGACAGAGGAAAGGAGTGAAGGGAGGAAGGGACAAATTGGAATGAGCAAAGAGGAAAGTTTTGAAAGGAGGAAATAGCGAAGTGAGGAAAGAACAAGGGAGGGAGAAGAAAGTGGACAGATTGAAGGGAGGAAGAAGTACAAGGGATGAAAGAAGACAGAGTAAAGAGCGAAAGGAGGAAAGAAGACAGAGGAAAGAGCAAAAGATGGAAAGATTGAAGGGAGGAAAAGAGATAGGGGAAAGAGCGAAGGGAGGAATAAAAGGAGCGCCATAGGTAAATACAAATGGAGGAAACGGAGACAGAGGAACATAGCAATGAAGGAAATAGGCGAAAGGAGGAAAGAAGAAATAAGAAAGGAGGAAAAAGGAAACAAGGAAAGAAGCGAAGGAAGAAAGGAGACAGTGGAAAGAAGGCAAGAGGAAGAAGCGAACAAAGGGAGGAAATAGGAGAAATGGAGGAAAACGGAAGGGAGGCAGAGTAAAGGGAAGAAAGCGGAAAGGAAGAAAGAGGGAAGGTAAAAAGAGTCCTAAAGGAGGGAAAATACAGAGAAAGAGTCGAAGGAGGAAAAAGAGACAGAGCAAAGAGCAAAGGGAGGAAAGACCAAAGGGAGGAAAGAAGACAGAGGAAAGAGCAAAGGGAAGAAAGAGCGAAAGGAGGAAAAGGAGACAGAGAAAAGAAGGAAAGGAAAGAAGACATAGGAAAGAGTGAATCGAGGAATGAAGCCATAGGGAACGGTAGAAAAAAGGAGGGAAGAAAAAATGAGACAGGGAAAGAAGCGAAGGTAAGAAGAGTGAAGGGAGGAAAGAGTGAAATGAGGAAAGAGCGAATGGGAAGGAAGGAAATAGCAAAGGAATGAGAAGGAGAAAGGAGAGAGTTAAAGGGAGCAAAGAGCAAAAGTAGGAAAAGGAACAGAGAAATGAGCGAAGGGAGGCAAGAGGAACCGAGGAGAGGAAGGGAGGGGGATAGATCGAAGGAGAAGAGTGAAGGGAGGAAAAAGTGAAGGTAAGAAGAAGGACAGAGAAAGAGCGAAGGGAAGAAAGAGTGAAGTGGAGGAACGAGTGAAAGGGAAGTAGTGAATAGAGGAAAGAGCTAAGAGAGGAGAAAGCAAAAGGGTAAAGAGTAAAGGGGACGAAAAGACAAGGAAGAAGCGAAGGGAGGAAAGGGAGACAAGTAAAGTGCAAAGGGAGGAAAAGAGTCGAAAGAGGAAAGAGTGAAGGTAGGAAAAGGAGACGAGGAACCAGCGAAGGGAAGAAAGGACAAGAGAAGGAAAGAGCAAGGAGGGAAGAGGAAAGTAAGAGAGCAAAGGGATAAAAAGCGAAAGGAGGAAAGAACGAGGTAGGAAAGAAAGAACAAAAGGGTAGAGCGACAGGTAGGAAAGCGCGAAAGGACGTAAAGAGCAAAGGAAGGAAGACTGAAGGAGAAGATCAAGAAGTGCAAATGAGAAGAAGACAGAGTAAAGAGCGTGAAGGAGGAAATGCACAAGCAGGAAAAAGTGAATGAAAAAGAGCAAATGGAAGGAAATAGAGCCAAAAGGAGTAAAGAGCAAAGGGATAATGAGGAGAAGGATGAAGGGAGGAAAGAATGAAGAGAGGAAAGACAAAGGTTAATAGCGACGAGGAAAAAGAGACAGAGAAAGAGCGAAAGGAGGAAAGAAGACTGAGGAAAGAGCAAAGGGAGGAAGGAGCGAAATGAGGAAAGAGTGAAGGAAGGAAATAGCTACGGAAGGAAAAGGAGAAAGGAGAGAGTGAAGGGAGCAAAGAGCAAAAGTAGGAAAAGGAGACAGAGGAAAGAGCGAAGGGAGGAAAGAGTGAACCGAGGGAAGAGGGAAGGGAGGATAGAGCGAAGGAAGAGTGAAGGGAGGAAAAAGAGACAGGGGAAACAGTAGTCACAAGGTGCTATCAATATGCAAACCAAGTTTTCTCACAAATAACGTGGGAGTTTGACGGAAGGTGGGAATAAGTCCATTTTCCAGAGACAATGTTTCTTCTTGAGATGTTCCATTCCACAAATCGACAAATGAAACGAAAATAAAGAAATGCTCATCTTTAAAGGAATTGGTTGTTTCTCAAAGGATCATGAGGATTATAGGATTACGACGACGACAAC
>NC_051415.1:39009189-39009459 GCF_015228065.2 Penaeus monodon
ACAAAACAAAAGAAGCACCATCAGTGTTTACTTTTTAATGTATTTCCATCGGTATTCCGTACACTGGAATTCTGACTTGTGTATTTAACGCAGGGCGACGCAAGATTGTAAGAATTAACGTAAATACTGGAATACTGGAATGACAGGGAACAGCGAATTTTTGATTGAATGAAAATCATTGGACCGTGTATATTATTTAGCTTATACACTTTTCTTTGCAGATAAGTTTCGAATACTTAGAAGTATTCGAAACTTATCTGCAAAGAAAAG
>NC_051415.1:39009492-39009645 GCF_015228065.2 Penaeus monodon
ACCACTATATGCAGAATCTATTGCTTTCGACAAGGTATAACCCTTGAGTGATTTTAATCTGAAATCCATTTGCTTTGTTGACTCAATAGTACGTTCCAATAAAAAAAAGAAGCAAAATGGATTAGTATGCTAATTAGTAAATTACGTGTATAA
>NC_051415.1:39013183-39013337 GCF_015228065.2 Penaeus monodon
TTATACACTTAATTTGCTAATTAGCATACATATCCATTTTGCTTCATTTTCTTTGTTGGAACGTACTATTGAGTCAACAAAGCAAATGGATTTCAGATTAAAATCACTCAAGGGTTATACCTTGTCGAAAGCAATAGATTCTGCATATAGTGGT
>NC_051415.1:39013370-39013639 GCF_015228065.2 Penaeus monodon
CTTTTCTTTGCAGATAAGTTTCGAATACTTCTAAGTATTCGAAACTTATCTGCAAAGAAAAGTGTATAAGCTAAATAATATACACGGTCCAATGATTTTCATTCAATCAAAAATTCGCTGTTCCCTGTCATTCCAGTATTCCAGTATTTACGTTAATTCTTGCAATCTTGCGTCGCCCTGCGTTAAATACACAAGTCAGAATTCCAGTGTAGGAATACCGATGGAAATACATTAAAAAGTAAACACTGATGGTGCTTCTTTTGTTTTGT
>NC_051415.1:39014721-39014788 GCF_015228065.2 Penaeus monodon
TAGAATTTATGATAACTGATAACTTACAGTAAGTGTACAAAGGTACTTGGAGTACTGTATCAATTAT
>NC_051415.1:39024554-39024807 GCF_015228065.2 Penaeus monodon
GTTCATTCGCAAAAAAAATATTTATCATCCATTCTTATGTTTTTCTGTTGCTCTGTTTCTAATATCGTAGGGAATTCGTAAAACATGGAGCATTTTCACTTCTAAATACATTTCATTCTTCCTTGGATGCACTGTTCGTAACACTGACTAGTCTATGTCATTCGTCTATTTATGAAATACTCCTGTGATAATGGAGTTGGACTAGTAGTAGGAACAGTAGTGGTAGATGTCGTAATAGCAGTACAACAACAGC
>NC_051415.1:39024970-39025576 GCF_015228065.2 Penaeus monodon
AATTTCATGTAAATTTTTTAATGGCTTTGGTAAAAAGAAAGACGCCCACTACTGAATTAACCTACAAAATGTTTAGTTTGCAGGAATGTGCAAATAAATGTGTTTTTGGTATTTGTATATGCACTTCAATTGTTTTATTCCTTTGTTATTTTCTCCTTGTCTTTGCTCTCTGTGACTCTTGAAAACCATTTAAATTACATTTTTTTCTTTATAGCTTGGGCATATATGCTAACTGATGCGTTCAAAATTAATAAACCCCAACTATTGATAGTACCCGGCAAAAAAGCGATTTGGCAATACATAACGTTAAAATTGCAGACAAACACCTTTGTTGAAAAGAGGGGGGAGTTTAAAAACAGTATTTATATCTAATTCTTGATTGTGTATTTTTATTGTAAAATCCAATACAGTTGAAGGATGCAGACTAGAAATTTATACTGCGCGTATTCCATTTTATCCTTGAAATTTTTATGGATATGCCACCTTCCTTCATAACCCAATCATGTAGCATATGGCAACTCCTTCAACCAAATCTTACCTATTTTTTATAAGAGTTTTCCGTTCAAATTCTTGTTTATAATGTCATTAAAATTTGGTTGATCAAAT
>NC_051415.1:39025671-39025934 GCF_015228065.2 Penaeus monodon
ATATGCAATCAACCATCAAATCCAGGGTCAGGGAAAGACCGAACACTTTCTAGAAAGTTTTCTGAAACACATCTACAATGAGTTCTGGAATCACCTTCATCAGCAGCAAAGAGAAAAGGGTAAGCAGAAGAATCAGAGTCAAAGACAAGAGAGTTTTTTCGGCTGAAAACGAGAGTACATTGGAAAAGTTCTTTTCCCCTCTGTCAAATTCTCATAAAGAATGTAAACTGAAATAATTATAAAACTAGTGCATGATTTAAGAT
>NC_051415.1:39025985-39026341 GCF_015228065.2 Penaeus monodon
CGAAAGGATCACCATTACCATATAATTATGTTGCATAATTACCATAAAGATATGAGGTTGCTACAACAGTTTTGTAGACATTAGATAATTTCTTTCAATATAAAAAAAAATGTAGACTCGTAACTTTTTAATATTCTATAAACAGCAAAGAAATATGGTGTTTTTGTTTTATGAAAACCTGTAACTCCTGGGTCAGTATGATTACGTATTCTCAATACCATGTCCGTTTAGGCTTTGTTACAGTTTACTGCTTTGTACAAATTAATGGAAATAGAAAGTACACTATGGAACACTTGACTGACTGTGTATTTTCAATGAGAAATCTACAGAATATATTTCTTGCAGGCTGTTAAACT
>NC_051415.1:39027129-39028277 GCF_015228065.2 Penaeus monodon
CTTTTTTTGAGAATTTGCACTTCAGAAGACCAAAAGCTCTCTGAATGTTCATGGTTGAAAGAGTTTAGCTGCATGCTTGGAAATTCTTTATGGTTTATATAGGACTCCCTGAAGATTGATGTTCCAGGTGTAGGTATGCGTGCCCCTTCTAAAGCACCAACTACCACTTCAAAACTAGTTTTTCTCCTATGTCTCTCGGCGGCCTTCCAGAAAACACCCCATGGCATTTCCTGTAATATGATAAAACCGGAAATAATGCGAAATGATGCGATAAAGTAACGCTAATTGACAACTCTGCCCCTACAGCTGCGTTCCTGCACTGCCTGGAACGGCCAGATAGTTTGTGTTTCACCAGGAAATAGTTAAGTTATTGTCTTCCTTCTCTACTGGTTTCCTTATATAAGGAATGCGGTTGAGTTTTTCTTCCCTGTACCCTGTTTTCTTCCCTGTTTTTCAGTTTCAGAGATTGGAGTTTACTTTCTCCTCTTCCCTTCCCTATGTCCTTTTCCCCGGCTGGAATGAGCGGTTTCTCCCTTCTCCATGGTCAGCGGCAGAGGTGGGGATGAACGGAGGTGTTTGCTTGCAAGTCCTTCTTCCCCTCTAGTCCACTCTTCTACAGATGTAATGGCCTGAACAAGGGCATTGAGTTTGCTCTCCCGCTTCCCCGGCCTGTTTTCCGCTCCCTTTAATTCGTCCGTGCACAGTTCGGAGGCGTATGGTTCGCCAGGAGCGAAGGGTACTTATTGCTGTTGTCACCAGGGGCTTCAACCATTTCAGCCTCGACGACTTATTCTTCAGGTTGACCGAGATTTTTTACGAACTGCCCGATTCTGAGCTCCCGCGACTATACATAGCGTCCAGTACAACTCTTTCCTCGCCCACTGAGTAGCCAGCACAACTGAGCGAGAGGCCCCACCAGGTGGCGGGCCAGGTCGCAAGGCCTCCCTAGGCTTCCGGGTCGTTGGGCGTGTGCTGTTCACTTGCGTTTCAAGAACAGCTGGTTTAATCGCATTACAACTTTATACTCGCTCCCTGAATAAGGTTAAATTCCCAGGGCGTAAGATCCCCTCCCCCCCCCCCCCGTTTTTTCTTTTTTGATACGATTCACGTGAAGAAAGAATGAGTCATGACGTCTAAGATCTGGGCGA
>NC_051415.1:39028855-39029513 GCF_015228065.2 Penaeus monodon
CCCAAAAGGTTTTTTCGAATTTTTAAAAAAGAAAAAACCCTGGGGGGTTTTGTTTCAAAAGAAGGGGGTTTAGAATTGGGATGAGCCCAAAGACACGCAAAAAGGGGCGAAATTTAGCGAAATTGGGATAAAAAGGACTGGGGTTTAAAATGAGATGGTTTTTCGAAAAATTTGCAATTTCTGATGAAGAGTTGAGGAAAATAAGTAATGTAAATGGCGGAGAAAACAGAATATAGCGGATGGCGGGGAGAAAAAATTCGGATTTGAAATGTAAAAAAAGACTTGTCAAAAGGGGATTGAAACCCCCATTACTTTGAGAAAGATCTGTAATAGAGGAAATGGAGAGAGGGAAAGTGCCAAGTTGAAAAATCTTTCCTTACATCAAGGTGAGGATCCTTTCAAATTTTTAAAGGACAGGGATATAATCGCAAGAATATTGGCTTTAAAAGGAAACCAAAACAGACGAGGCCCCCGGGGGAAAAAAGGGGTTTGAATACCCAAATAGTGGAGCTAAAAAAGAGTCAGCAAATTTCAAAGTATGAAAGATCGTAAAAGTAAAAAGAACGGGAAGAGGTTTTTTTTGAAAAATATAATACAAAAAAAAGAGGACTCGAGTAAATCGGGTGGTTTTTTAAAATTTTTTTAATGATTTTTTTCT
>NC_051415.1:39030397-39031617 GCF_015228065.2 Penaeus monodon
GTAGCAAAAGTGAAAAGGTTTTAAAATGTTTAAATGGGTCAAACATTTTAAAACATAAAACCCAAATAATCAGAAAAGGTATTTTTAAAAAAAGGGAAGTAGGGGAAAACTGGAAATGAAAAATTTCCGATGCGAGGCATACGACTATTTTGGAGAGAAATTTGGGGAAAAGGTATAGGATAAGATAGGGACTAGATAAAAAGGGTTGAATGGGAAAAAACAGGAAAACGGGCAGCTTAAAGTAGAAAACTCACTAATTGGAAATTGCCAGATGTAAAAGGTTTTTTGGCAAAGATAAAAGTCTTTCACCCGAAGATCTTGTTCTGTTTGGCGAATGTCTCATTTCGGGGAAAATTTCCCAAACTTGGGTTCCCAAAGGGGAAAAATAGTTCTGATAATGAAGGGAAAATTTAAAGGGGCAAGCAGTTACCAGTATGACCAATACCTGTTTAGCTTTAGCTCCCAATTCTTATCAGAGGAGATTTATCGAAAAAGGGAGAAGACAGCAGAAGAGCAAAAAGGGGGCCCAAAAAAGATAAAGGGGGGCAAAAAGGAATGGACATAATTTAATAAAATCTATTTCAAAAGTAACCCGGGATTAAAAGGCTAAAAAAAGAATATGTATCACTGAGGAAACCATTTTTAAAAACTCTAAGAGAAAAAAGTCGGTCGGGCCAAAGGGGGGGGTCGATAAAGAAAGGTTTGGCATGACCCCACATTGGGGTATCAAATGTATACAGATCTTGAAAAAAGGGGCAGCATCAAATATCTCCCCTTGGGAAAAGCAAAAGGGACTGGGGACGGAAAATTGCTTTTGGGGGGGGGACTTTTAGTGAAGTGCAAATTATACAAGGGATCTTTAGGGGGACACTTTATCGCCTATTTCTTTATCTGTCGAAATTTCCCCTCACATTTTTCCTAATAAAAAGTGAAACGAGCCATATTTGGGAAAGGGACCCTCTAGAAAACCCAAATACTTTCATGGACACCCAAAAAATCTTTAGTAAAAAAAGTGAAACAAAATGGACACATTTATGAATTGGTATGCATTTTTTGGTGAAGGGCTTAGGAGGAGTTTTGGGAAAAAGTAAATTGCATCCCCGGGTTTTGACAAAAAAAAAATGTTTTTCAGTGATACGAAATACCCAAAGGTGAAAAGCTAAAGGAAATCGAGTGAAAAGGGCTACAAGTAACGAAATATTCTGGGAAAGGGGAAATGT
>NC_051415.1:39031674-39032719 GCF_015228065.2 Penaeus monodon
ATTTTAAAACCCAAAGTTGAAAAGGCAAGAATACATCCATACTATTAACTCTCCATCATTGGGGGGACAGTTAGTAATTAGATTGGAAGAAAATGAAAACCAAGAGGGGTAGGAAAAACCCCAAGGCTGACCATGAAAAAAAGGGGTTTCCATAGGAAGGGAAAAGTAGACCGTTTGTTAGAAAAGATTAAAAAGGGTTTTAGGGGTTAACCCTGCAAGAACTGCCTCTACAGTACGTCCGCACCAAACCCCGAGCCTGTGATTTGGAGGGAAAAAAAAACGACTTAAGCCCGGAAAGGTAAGAAATCCATCAAAGAGGAAAAAAACTTGAAAAACAAAAATTTTCAAAGCTATTTTTCAGTAAAAAGATGGGTTTTAAAGCGGTGACTTGAAAAGAGCTACGAATGGCACATTAATGGGGACCCAAGAACAAGCAATAAAAAAAAGCTTAGCCCCCAATAGAAAGGGAGAACATCTCTCACTTGATGCCACGAGGGGACGATAGGAGACGATTTTCACACTTTGGGATCGTCTAAAAATTTGCCCGAAACAATACAAAAATTTGAGATATGACAGGATGCACAGAACTACATGACAACTTTCCCCAAAATACAAACGAGAACACGCGAAAAAAAATGGTATAAAACAGACTGCGTATTGTTTAGAAAGACGAGGGAAAGTTCCTGGGGCATGAAGGTCCAAAACTGCCTAAATTTTTTAATATTTAGGCTGATATTGTTGTCTTTGAAAAAAAAGATCCGTTTTAAAAAACTGATGTTTTATGTCATTTTAGACCCGGGGGATTGAGAAAGAAAGGGGAAAGTGATCGATCAGAGGGTATGGGATGTAGGAAGGGAAAATAACCCCATTGGGGTCGGGGCATGAGGGAAAATTTTAAAAGGATGACCAAATAGCCCTAATACATTGGGGAACCCTTTAAAAAATCAGCCGCTTGAAAAAGCCGAACCCTTGTTTGCCCGAAGTCTATGGTTGTGGGTACGGCTTGAAAATTTTTCCAGGATTGCTCTGAGAGTTTTTTTACTTT
>NC_051415.1:39040907-39041318 GCF_015228065.2 Penaeus monodon
TTTTTGTGTTGTTCAGAGTTTTTAGTACATTTACTTTAAAGTACTTTTCTAGCAGATTTAGGTCTTTTATTTTCTGTGTTTTAATTGCTTTACATTTGGTAAAGTGCTTTTCTTTACTATTCTGAATCTAAAGCAGAAGTACTTGATGACCTGTTATGTGTATCGAAATACGAATTTGTACATACGCTCACCCGATGCTCGTGAATGTGCCAGTCATCACCATTTCCTAATTAGGTGTTAAAGAACTGCAGTGTTAGTGATGCAGTGATAATTGAAATTGTGAACCCGATAAAAATGTTTTCGCTTAGATGTCGTGTTCATGGATGTGATCGTGTTTGTATTCATAATTACAAAAGTACTTGCTTTCGGTGTCGATGTGCCCATTCAGTATGGTGATGTCTGAGGCGCACA
>NC_051415.1:39041351-39042297 GCF_015228065.2 Penaeus monodon
GCACATAGCAGTGATAATGCTAGTGTTTCATGTTTACTTAAAACTTGTGTTTATGCATTAACCGATTGTGCTGTAGTGTCGTACCCAGTAACTTAATTAGCTGTACTAGTGCTGCGTACTGTTGTTGCGTGATTGACGATGATGAATTCGATGTAATTACAAGGAAAGTATGTGCGTGTTGTCCAGTGATCGTGCCCGTACAGTGTATCCGCGATTTGAAATTCTGATTGCCGTAGTGACCCATTTACCTGCGTTTATGTAATAACTGTATTTGCTTATTGTGCTTCCCGTGCGTAAAGTGAAGTGCACACTGTGCGTGTGGTGACCGTACTTTCTTATTTTTGTCTACCGTGAGTACTATAGTGAATTGCGTACGTGCATAGTGGAGATTAATAACCGTGCCTACATTAACAACGAATAACATTACAGTGATGTACGTGCGTAACGTTACAAGGTAGTGCTTACATGATAGAGGTAATGGAGGTGAGACGCAGTAAGTTATTAAAAGTGTCTTTGCAGTTTAGCACGTTACACGCCAAGACGGAGTGGGGAAGAGATGATAAGCAGAGGCCACTGGCTTAGAGCGAGCATCGATGTACCGCGAAAAAACGCTTTGCGATGAGCTGGTGAGGAGGCTTAATCACGTTACACTGAAGTTATGAGGAAACAAGGCGAAGAACTCTAAACTCGTCTGAGTATGCCTGAGGAACGTGATCGCCCGGCGGTTTCCGCCACCTTCTGACGGAGGAGTCCTGACCGCGGAAAGAACCAGTGGGACCAACGCTTGTTAACACTTTCGCTTGGAGGCAACTCTGCAACATGGTTCCCTTGCAGCATTAGTGAAAGGCCCTCTGGATTGGGATCGTTATAGGCCACAGGACCCAGACGCGTATCAATACAATACCCCTAATAACGTTTATCAGGCTACCTGACAACACGGAGCCAG
>NC_051415.1:39042323-39042451 GCF_015228065.2 Penaeus monodon
GAACATCAATTTCATTTTTGGTATGTGTGGTATTTTATTTTTGTTCCTGTAATGCTTTTATTTTTCTAGTGGGGGCTAGCCGTGTTTCTTTATTTCATTGGTATGCTCTTTGAAAAGTTGAAAAGTTT
>NC_051415.1:39042759-39043802 GCF_015228065.2 Penaeus monodon
TCATGTTATTTTAGGAGGTCGCTTTCCCTCGTCCTATATATTCCTGACGTTAAGGTCGCCAGTGAGAGTTTGGCACACGCCCAACGACCCGGAAGCCTAGGGAGGCCTTGCGACCTGGCCCGCCACCTGGTGGGGCCTCTCGCTCAGTTGTGCTGGCTACTCAGTGGGCGAGGAAAGAGTTGTACTGGACGCTATGTATAGTCGCGGGAGCTCAGAATCGGGCAGTTCGTAAAAAATCTCGGTCAACCTGAAGAATAAGTCGTCGAGGCTGAAATGGTTGAAGCCCCTGGTGACAACAGCAATAAGTACCCTTCGCTCCTGGCGAACCATACGCCTCCGAACTGTGCACGGACGAATTAAAGGGAGCGGAAAACAGGCCGGGGAAGCGGGAGAGCAAACTCAATGCCCTTGTTCAGGCCATTACATCTGTAGAAGAGTGGACTAGAGGGGAAGAAGGACTTGCAAGCAAACACCTCCGTTCATCCCCACCTCTGCCGCTGACCATGGAGAAGGGAGAAACCGCTCATTCCAGCCGGGGAAAAGGACATAGGGAAGGGAAGAGGAGAAAGTAAACTCCAATCTCTGAAACTGAAAAACAGGGAAGAAAACAGGGTACAGGGAAGAAAAACACAACCGCATTCCTTATATAAGGAAACCAGTAGAGAAGGAAGACAATAACTTAACTATTTCCTGGTGAAACACAAACTATCTGGCCGTTCCAGGCAGTGCAGGAACGCAGCCTGTAGGGCAGAGTTGTCAATTAGCGTTACTTTATCGCATCATTTCGCATTATTTCCGGTTTTTCATATTACAGGAAATGCCATGGGGTGTTTTCTGGAAGGCCGCCGAGAGACATAGGAGAAAAACTAGTTTTGAAGTGGTAGTTGGTGCTTTAGAAGGGGCACGCATACCTACACCTGGAACATCAATCTTCAGGGAGTCCTATATAAACCATAAAGAATTTCCAAGCATGCAGCTAAACTCTTTCAACCATGACATTCAGAGAGCTTTTGGTCTTCTGAAGTGCAAATTCTCAAAAAAAG
>NC_051415.1:39044583-39045248 GCF_015228065.2 Penaeus monodon
TAGTTAACAGCCTGCAAGAAATATATTCTGTAGATTTCTCATTGAAAATACACAGTCAGTCAAGTGTTCCATAGTGTACTTTCTATTTCCATTAATTTGTACAAAGCAGTAAACTGTAACAAAGCCTAAACGGACATGGTATTGAGAATACGTAATCATACTGACCCAGGAGTTACAGGTTTTCATAAAACAAAAACACCATATTTCTTTGCTGTTTTATAGAATATTAAAAGTTACGAGTCTACATTTTTTTTTATATTGAAAGAAATTATCTAATGTCTACAAAACTGTTGTAGCAACCTCATATCTTTATGGTAATTATGCAACATAATTATATGGTAATGGTGATCCTTCGTTCTCATTTTTCTTTTTCTTTACTTTCTTCTCTCATTTACTTATTTCTATCTTAAATCATGCACTAGTTTTATAATTATTTCAGTTTACATTCTTTATGAGAATTTGACAGAGGGGAAAAGAACTTTCCAATGTACTCTCGTTTTCAGCCGAAAAAACTCTCTTGTCTTTGACTCTGATTCTTCTGCTTACCCTTTTCTCTTTGCTGCTGATGAAGGTGATTCCAGAACTCATTGTAGATGTGTTTCAGAAAACTTTCTAGAAAGTGTTGGGTCTTTCCCTGACCCTGGATTTGATGGTTGATTGCATAT
>NC_051415.1:39045343-39045940 GCF_015228065.2 Penaeus monodon
ATTTGATCAACCAAATTTTAATGACATTATAAACAAGAATTTGAACGGAAAACTCTTATAAAAAATAGGTAAGATTTGGTTGAAGGAGTTGCCATATGCTACATGATTGGGTTATGAAGGAGGTGGCATATCCATAAAAATTTCAAGGATAAAATGGAATACGCGCAGTATAAATTTCTAGTCTGCATCCTTCAACTGTATTGGATTTTACAATAAAAATACACAATCAAGAATTAGATATAAATACTGTTTTAAACCCCCCCTCTTTCAACAAAGGTGTTTGTCTGCAATTTTAACGTTATGTATTGCCAAATCGCTTTTTTGCCGGGTACTATCAATAGTTGGGGTTTATTTAATTTGAACGCATCAGTTAGCATATATGCCCAAGCTATAAAGAAAAAAAGTAATTTAAATGGTTTTCAAGAGTCACAGAGAGCAAAGACAAGGAGAAAATAACAAAGGAATAAAATAATTGAAGTGCATATACAAATACAAAAACACATTTATTTGCACATTCCTGCAAACTAAACATTTTGAGGTAATTCAGTAGTGGGCGTCTTTCTTTTACCAAAGCCATTAAAAAATTTACATGAAATT
>NC_051415.1:39046097-39046369 GCF_015228065.2 Penaeus monodon
GCTGTTGTTGTACTGCTATTACGACATCTACCACTACTGTTCCTACTACTAGTCCAACTCCATTATCACAGGAGTATTTCATAAATAGACGAATGACATAGACTAGTCAGTGTTACGAACAATGCATCCAAGGAAGAATGAAGTGCAATTAGAAGTGAAAATGCTCCATGTTTTACGAATTCCCTACGATATTAGAAACAGAGCAACAGAAAAACATAAGAATGGGATGAAAATATTTGTTTGCGAATGAACTAGTAATGATTATGATGATA
>NC_051415.1:39047156-39047236 GCF_015228065.2 Penaeus monodon
TATAAGTATAGCTTTAAGGTATGATTTTCTTACTTGAAGGTTTTACTTAGGTTTATTTAATTTAGTATAAGGTCTTTCCG
>NC_051415.1:39047289-39048361 GCF_015228065.2 Penaeus monodon
CTTGTACTTCGTTTTTATCTTTTCATTTTTTCATGTTATTTTAGGAGGTCGCTTTCCCTCGTCCTATATATTCCTGACTTTAAAGGGTCGCCAGTGAGAGTTTGGCACACGCCCAACGACCCGGAAGCCTAGGGAGGCCTTGCGACCTGGCCCGCCACCTGGTGGGGCCTCTCGCTCAGTTGTGCTGGCTACTCAGTGGGCGAGGAAAGAGTTGTACTGGACGCTATGTATAGTCGCGGGAGCTCAGAATCGGCAGTTCGTAAAAAATCTCGGTCAACCTAAAGAATAAGTCGTCGAGGCTGAAAGGGTTTTGAAGCCCCTGGTGACAACAGCAATAAGTACCCTTCGCTCCTGGCGAACCATACGCCTCCGAACTGTGCACGGACGAATTAAAGGGAGCGGAAAACAGCCGGGGAAGCGGGAGAGCAAACTCAATGCCCTTGTTCAGGCCATTACATCTGTAGAAGAGTGGACTAGAGGAAGAAGGACTTGCAAGCAAACACCTCCGTTCATCCCCACCTCTGCCGCTGACCATGGAGAAGGAGAAACCGCTCATTCCAGCCGGGGAAAAGGACATGGGGTAAGGGAAGAGGAGAAAGTAAACTCCAATCTCTGAAACTGAAAAACAGGGAAGAAAACAGGGTACAGGGAAGAAAACTCACCGCATTCCTTATATAAGGAAACCAGTAGAGAAGGAAGACAATACTTAACTATTTCCTGGTGAAACACAAACTATCTGGCCGTTCCAGGCAGTGCAGGAACGCAGCTGTAGGGGCAGAGTTGTCAATTAGCGTTACTTTATCGCATCATTTCGCATTATTTCCGGTTTTATCATATTACAGGAAATGCCATGGGGTGTTTTCTGGAAGGCCGCCGAGAGACATAGGAGAAAAACTAGTTTTGAAGTGGTAGTTGGTGCTTTAGAAGGGGCACGCATACCTACACCTGGAACATCAATCTTCAGGGAGTCCTATATAAACCATAAAGAATTTCCAAGCATGCAGCTAAACTCTTTCAACCATGAACATTCAGAGAGCTTTTGGTCTTCTGAAGTGCAAATTCTCAAAAAAAG
>NC_051415.1:39049154-39049803 GCF_015228065.2 Penaeus monodon
GCCTGCAAGAATATATTCTGTAGATTTCTCATTGAAAATACACAGTCAGTCAAGTGTTCCATAGTGTACTTTCTATTTCCATTAATTTGTACAAAGCAGTAAACTGTAAAAAGCCTAAACGGACATGGTATTGAGAATACGTAATCATACTGACCCAGAGTTACAGGTTTTCATAAAACAAAAAACCATATTTCTTTGCTGTTTTATAGAATATTAAAAAGTTACGAGTCTACATTTTTTTTTATATTGAAAGAAATTATCTAATGTCTACAAAACTGTTTAGCAACCTCATATCTTTATGGAAATTATGCAACATAATTATATGGTAATGGTGATCCTTTCGTTCTCATTTTTCTTTTTTCTTTACCTTTCTTCTCTCATTTACTTTATTTCTATCTTAAATCATGCACTAGTTTTATAATTATTTCAGTTTACATTCTTTATGAGAATTTGACAGAGGGGAAAAGAACTTTTCCAATGTACTCTCGTTTTCAGCCGAAAAACTCTCTTGTCTTTGACTCTGATTCTTCTGCTTACCCTTTTCTCTTTGCTGCTGATGAAGGTGATTCCAGAACTCATTGTAGATGTGTTTCAGAAACTTTCTAGAAAGTGTTGGTCTTTCCTGACCCTGGATTTGATGGTTGATTGC
>NC_051415.1:39049942-39050500 GCF_015228065.2 Penaeus monodon
TGAACGGAAACTCTTATAAAAATGGTAAGATTTGGTTGAAGGAGTTGCCATATGCTACATGATTGGGTTATGAAGGAGGTGGCATATCCATAAAAATTTCAAGGATAAAATGGAATACGCGCAGTATAAATTTCTAGTCTGCATCCTTCAACTGTATTGGATTTACAATAAAAATACACAATCAAGAATTAGATATAAATACTGTTTTTAACCCCCCTCTTTTCAACAAAGGTGTTTGTCTGCAATTTTAACGTTATGTATTGCCAAATCGCTTTTTTGCCGGGTACTATCAATAGTTGGGGTTTATTAATTTTTGAACGCATCAGTTAGCATATATGCCCAAGCTATAAAGAAAAAAAAAGTAATTTAAATGGTTTTCAAGAGTCACAGAGAGCAAAGACAAGGAGAAAATAACAAAGGAATAAAACAATTGAAGTGCATATACAAATACCAAAAACACATTTATTTGCACATTCCTGCAAACTAACATTTTGTAGGTTAATTCAGTAGTGGGCGTCTTTTTTTTTACCAAAGCCATTAAAAAATTTACATGAAATT
>NC_051415.1:39050652-39050838 GCF_015228065.2 Penaeus monodon
GCTGTTGTTGTACTGCTATTACGACATCTACCACTACTGTTCCTACTACTAGTCCAACTCCATTATCACAGGAGTATTTCATAAATAGACGAATGACATAGACTAGTCAGTGTTACGACAATGCATCCAAGGAAGAATGAATGCATTTAGAAGTGAAAATGCTCCATGTTTTACGAATTCCCTACG
>NC_051415.1:39051889-39051970 GCF_015228065.2 Penaeus monodon
TGTTTTTTTCTTGTTAAAAATCTAATAAAAAAAACAGGTAATCCAAATATATTAATTTTATTCGTTTAAAGTAAAATTTAA
>NC_051415.1:39060166-39060270 GCF_015228065.2 Penaeus monodon
TTTACTTTTTTTTTATTTTTGCAAAAATAATTATTATAACAGTAATAATTACAGTAATGACGATATTGAATAAAATAATGATATAAATAATTATTATAAAATCG
>NC_051415.1:39062299-39062367 GCF_015228065.2 Penaeus monodon
ATAATTGATACAGTACTCCCAAGTACCTTTGTACACTTACTGTAAGTTATCAGTTATCATAAATTCTA
>NC_051415.1:39063447-39063716 GCF_015228065.2 Penaeus monodon
ACAAAACAAAAGAAGCACCATCAGTGTTTACTTTTTAATGTATTTCCATCGGTATTCCTACACTGGAATTCTGACTTGTGTATTTAACGCAGGGCGACGCAAGATTGTAAGAATTAACGTAAATACTGGAATACTGGAATGACAGGGAACAGCGAATTTTTGATTGAATGAAAATCATTGGACCGTGTATATTATTTAGCTTATACACTTTTCTTTGCAGATAAGTTTCGAATACTTAGAAGTATTCGAAACTTATCTGCAAAGAAAAG
>NC_051415.1:39063749-39063902 GCF_015228065.2 Penaeus monodon
ACCACTATATGCAGAATCTATTGCTTTCGACAAGGTATAACCCTTGAGTGATTTTAATCTGAAATCCATTTGCTTTGTTGACTCAATAGTACGTTCCAACAAAGAAAATGAAGCAAAATGGATAAGTATGCTAATTAGCAATTACGTGTATAA
>NC_051415.1:39067406-39067559 GCF_015228065.2 Penaeus monodon
TTATACACTAATTTGCTAATTAGCATACATATCCATTTTGCTTCATTTTCTTTGTTGGAACGTACTATTGAGTCAACAAAGCAAATGGATTTCAGATTAAAATCACTCAAGGGTTATACCTTGTCGAAAGCAATAGATTCTGCATATAGTGGT
>NC_051415.1:39067592-39067854 GCF_015228065.2 Penaeus monodon
CTTTTCTTTGCAGATAAGTTTCGAATACTTCTAAGTATTCGAAACTTATCTGCAAAGAAAAGTGTATAAGCTAAATAATATACACGGTCCAATGATTTTCATTCAATCAAAAATTCGCTGTTCCCTGTCATTCCAGTATTCCAGTATTTACGTTAATTCTTACAATCTTGCGTCGCCCTGCGTTAAATACACAAGTCAGAATTCCAGTGTACGGAATACCGATGGAAATACATTAAAAAGTAAACACTGATGGTGCTTCTTT
>NC_051415.1:39068125-39068219 GCF_015228065.2 Penaeus monodon
GATGTGTAGGAAAACATTAGACATCTAGCAGTATTGATTTTTAGGCCTTCCAAGAAATCTATTTTGTGAAAGTCTGTGATTTTTTTTTCTGGTG
>NC_051415.1:39069476-39069721 GCF_015228065.2 Penaeus monodon
TGTCTCGATCTATCTATATCATTATCATTATCTTTGATACACACATTCCTTTATAGATAGCATCTCTTATCTCGTTTCAGTGTCGTAATTCTAATAATCCTCAATGTCCTTGAAAAGACATCCCATTCCGTTAAATCCCACGTTCATTTCTTGAAACTTTTCGTTTCATTTGTCGCACTTGTGAATAACTGTCTCCCTAGATACTTGTTCTCCCTCAAATTCTGGCTTATCTCCCCACCTCTCGG
>NC_051415.1:39073312-39073730 GCF_015228065.2 Penaeus monodon
CTCACGATCCTTTGAGAAACAACTAATTCGTTTTCAAATGAGTATTTTTTCTTTTCGTTTCATTTGGTGATTTGTGGATCGGAATTATCAGTAAGAGGAAATATTATCTCATGAAAATAGACTAATTCCCACATTCCGCAAAATTTTCGCATTATTTATGAGGAAAAAATGTGGTTTGCATGGAAGTATTTTGCAAACTGATGGCAACTGGTGACTGCTCTGTTCACTGCCGGTGATGTTGATCCTTATTGGTGGTCTGAGCATCTGTATTCTGTACTTATAAACATATTTGTTCTCTCTCAATCAGAGCGCGGTTTTTGTTGGGCGTTGCCATTTAGTCAATTTCCCAAAGCCCATATTTGTTCTCATGATCTATCTCTTACGATCATCTATTTATCCCTTTCTCTCTCCCTTTCCG
>NC_051415.1:39076583-39076893 GCF_015228065.2 Penaeus monodon
CAGGACCTGCCCGTTCTCACACCTTCCAAACATGTCGCATACACCTCCCACATTGCCAACAATCTGCCCCACGAGCTCTAGGTCCCTGCAAGGGCCATCCCTCTCACTCCATCCCCTGACTTCCTCGACGGAGGTCTCCGGCCATCACCCAGCCGTTTCGTGTGCTACACACATGCCTTCCCACACCAATTACAACTCCCACCTTGTTCCCGTGCAGCAAGGCCACAGCGAGCTCACTTGCAACCCGCAGCGCCAACTGCCGCAAGGACACCGTCAGTGCTTCAGCAACAACCGCAAGCTACGCCCCAAC
>NC_051415.1:39076951-39077300 GCF_015228065.2 Penaeus monodon
CCCCAACGGCTACGATGGCTGCCTCGACCCTTGACGTAGCTTCGGGGATCTGAGGGAAGGGGGGGGGGGGGCGAACACAACGAATGAAGTAAATGGGGCAGTGGCGTAGATGGGATAATGGTGTAGTGGATGGGGCAGCGGTGTAGTGAATGGAGCAGTGGTGTAGTGGATGGGGCAGCGGTGTAGTGGATGAGACAGTGGTGTAGTGGGTGGGGCAGCGGTGTAGTGGATGAGGCAGCGGTGTAGTGGAAGGGGCAGTGGTGTAGTGGATGGGGCAGTGGTGTAGTGGATGAGGCTGTGGTGTAGTGGATGGGTAAGTGATGTTAAAATTTATTATTTTTACATATTT
>NC_051415.1:39080342-39080432 GCF_015228065.2 Penaeus monodon
ATTATTTGTGGGGGGGTTTGAAAATATTTGCAAAAAAAATCAGTTTTTTAACAAAACCCCAACCCCCCGGTTTTGGGAAAAGGGCCGGGG
>NC_051415.1:39081787-39082459 GCF_015228065.2 Penaeus monodon
TTTTCATTAGAAGTTTCAGAATGTTTTTTTTCTCTCTCTTTTTCTTTATGCAAAGGAAACGGGAGTGTGCTGAGGACAAAATTTGCCCTTAGCACAGAATGGTGATAAAGCCGACTCCATCAAAACGATAAAAGCTACTACAGTAAAATAATGCATACATCTAAAAAGCATAAAGGAACCCCTTTACAGTATACGAACGAATGATCAGGTAAGGGGAAGCGATCCAATTTTGAGCCATCGCCTGCCTCCCAAGTTACGGTAAATACGAGCGTGTTGCAGGGTAGGGAAGAGGAGAGAGGAAGGTGAGAAGCAGAGGGGAGGAGGACGGTAGGAAGTCTGTAGCCTTGCAAAGCAGCTCAACCTCAGGACATCACGACTCAACCTTGTAGTGAAAGTTGCCATATGACTACATAACCACCAGCACCTACTTCCGAGAACCTTTTTCGATATTCTTTATTATTTATTCTTGCGCTTTGATTTCTAGGCGATATACGGGTTACTCTCCGTATATCACTCGCAATGCAGGCACATTACGCAATAAAACACATCTAATCACAAATCTCTGACAAAAAAATATAAAATACATTGTAAAAGCACACAATATCACAGGTTATCGGATTCCCTTCAGACTAGATTCAAATTGGCGTATAACCATAAAGCTTTGTTAATGCC
>NC_051415.1:39085040-39085182 GCF_015228065.2 Penaeus monodon
CTATTGCTGTGTGTGTGTGCGGTGTGTAGTACTATATTATTGGTTTGGAAATTTCCTTTTCCAAAATATTTATGATAAATTCACCATATATAATATCAAAAGGAAAAAATTTTAAAGGAAAAAAAACCGTGTTGGGGACACC
>NC_051415.1:39097008-39097145 GCF_015228065.2 Penaeus monodon
TCATCACAGTTGCCAGTGCCCCAAGGCCTCCCTGAAACATGAAATGAATTATTGACTATCTTATATTACACATAAATATCATAGGATACTGTTTTGGTCTAATTCTCTTCAGCAGTTTTATCTCGGGCCTCAATTGG
>NC_051415.1:39097919-39098751 GCF_015228065.2 Penaeus monodon
TATTAATTAGCCATGTATCATATTCATCATGTTTATCAATAAGCCACGCGGATATTACCAGATATACTAATATTTTCTAGAGTATTTCTCAATAATGTTGACATTCACAATATTTAACGTAATATGCAACAACTGTTTATTAATATTCATGTACTATATATTATGTGCATTCAAACCACCCGCCATGAAAGCGGTTACACGAAGCAAACAACAACAGCAGAGGAGGAACAGATGAGGAATATTTGATATTTCGCGCTAGGGAAGAACAAAAACGTGATCCTTGTGCCGGCAAAATGTTGGATGGTAACAACTGCAGCTCTGTTTCCGCAAAATTTTGGAATTCAGGTAATGAGTACGCGTATGAATTATCAATTAAGTTTGACCGTGCTGTCGGTAATTCTTATCTTTTCCTGCAATAACCGAAGCATGTCAAGAATTATTTATGTATTTTTATGTGTTTTTTTCTAGCAGAAAAATATATTTGAAATCTATCCGGAGTTGTATAGAGGTCTCCCGCATATTGCAGCTAACTTTTCTGCAAGACATATTCGTGGCAGCGGCCTATAATTTGAGCTGTTGCTATCGAAGACAAATGCAGACTACTACAACATGAAATACATGGCCTTAAATGCAAGGCATTTTTAGTCACCAGATCACACCCACCATTCCCATACACCCATATTTTTTTGTCATTATTTGAAGCTTTCTTTGTGTATGTGAAGCATGTGGAATACTCTAGAGGTATCGACAACAACCACGGCTTTCCTTTACTTCATTTTTGTGTTGATCTTATGATACAGAGGATCTACTTCTCAAATGTTTTTGTTGATAA
>NC_051415.1:39100216-39100299 GCF_015228065.2 Penaeus monodon
TCAACACCTACCATTTAACACCTTATTTCGAAAATTAGCTATTATGTTTTTTCTTCTTAAATCACACTATCATCTAGATAATT
>NC_051415.1:39101041-39101119 GCF_015228065.2 Penaeus monodon
ATGACTGAAGGGTATGATTTATCCTCGTATAGTGCAATTGAAAGACTTACTTTAGTTTCATTTTTATGTGGTTATTTT
>NC_051415.1:39105015-39105154 GCF_015228065.2 Penaeus monodon
TCATCACAGTTGCCAGTGCCCCAAGGGCTCCCTGAAACATAAAATGAATTATTGAATACCTTATATTACACATAAATATCATAGGATAGTGTTTGTCTAATTCTCTTCAGCAGTTTTTATCTCGGGCCCTCAGTGGATG
>NC_051415.1:39106202-39107023 GCF_015228065.2 Penaeus monodon
AAGCCACGGCGATATTAACCAGATATACTTAATATTTTCTAGAGTATTTCTCCATAATGTTTGACATTCACAATATTTAAAGTAATATGCAACACTGTTTATTAATATTCATGTACTATTATTATTGCATTCAAACCACCCCGCCATGAAAGCGGTTACACGAAAGCAACAACAACAGTCAGAGGAGGACAGGATGAGGAATATTTGATATTTCGCGCTAGGGAAGAACAAAAACTGATCCTTGTGCCCGCAAAAGGTTGAAATGGTAACAACTGCAGCTCTGTTTCCGCAAATTTTGGAATTCAGTAATGAGTACGCGTAATGAATTATCAATTAAGTTTGACCGTTGCTGTCGGTATATTCTTATCTTTTTCCTGCAATAACCGAAGCATGGTCAAAATTATTTATGTATTTTTATTGGTTTTTTTTCTAGCGAAAATTATTTGAAATCTATCCGGAGTTTGTATAGAGGTCTCCCGCATATGCAGCTAACTTTCTGCAAGCCATATTCGTGGCAGCGGCTATAATTTGAGCTGTTGCTATAGAAGACAAATGCGACTACTAAACCTGAAATACATGGCCTTAATGCAAGTCTTTTTTAGTCACCATATCACAAGACCCACTCATTCCCATACACCCATATTTTTTGTCATTATTTGAAGCTTTCTTTGTGGGAATGTGAAGCATGTGGAAATACTCCTAGAGTATCGACAACAACCACGCTTTCCTTTACTTTCATTTTTGTGTTGATCTTATGATACAAGGATCTACTCTCAAATGTTTTTGTTGATAAATAGAATAAAAGATTTCTCAAAAACCGA
>NC_051415.1:39111034-39111145 GCF_015228065.2 Penaeus monodon
CTCTCTTCTCTTATATCTCTAGAGAGAGCCGAGCGAGAGCGCGGAGAGAAGCGCGCGCGAGACGATAGCTCTATAGCGTCTATCGATACTATCTACATCTCATCATCTAAC
>NC_051415.1:39114068-39114894 GCF_015228065.2 Penaeus monodon
ACATTTGAGAGTAGATCCTCTGTATCATAAGATAACACAAATGAAGTAAAGGAAGCCGTGGTTGTTGTCGATACCTCTAGAGTATTCCACATGCTTCACATACACCAAAGAAAGCTTCAAATAATGCAAAAAAATTATGGGTGTATGGGAATGTGGGTGTGATCTGGTTGACTAAAATGCCTTGCATTTAAGGCATGTATTTCATGTTGTAGTAGTCTTCCTTTGTCTTCTATAGCAACAGCTTCAAATTATATCGCTGTCACGAATATGTCTTTGCAGAAAAGTTTAGCTTGCAATAATGGCGGGAGACCTCTATACAACTCCGATAGATTTGCAAATATAGTTTTTCTGCTAGAAAAACCATAAAAATACATAAATAATTTTTGAACATGCTTTCGGTAATTGCAGAAAAGTAAGAATTGACCGACAGCACGGTCAAATTAATTGATAATCCATACGCGTATCATTACCTGAATTCCAAAATTTTGTCGAAACAGAGCTGCAGTTGTTACCTATCCAACATTTTGGCGGCACAAGGATCACGTTTTTGTTCTTTCCCTAGCGGCGAAATATAATATTCCGCATCTGTTCCTCCTCTGCTGTTGTTGGTTTGCTTTCGTCTAACCGCTTTCTGGCGGGTGGTTTGAATGCACCATAATATAAATACATGAATATTATAAACATTGTTGCATTCTTACTTTAAATATTGTGGAATGTCACATTATTGAGAAATTACTCTAGGAAATAATTATATATCTGGTAATCCGCGTGGCTTATTGATAACCATGAATGATATGATACATGGCTCATTAAATACATACATCAC
>NC_051415.1:39115980-39116135 GCF_015228065.2 Penaeus monodon
TATCATCTATATTATCCAATTGAGGCCCGAGATAAAACTGCTGAATGAGAATTAAGACCAAAACCACTATCCCTATGATCGTTATGTGTAATATAAGATAGTCAATAATTCATTTCATGTTCAGGGAGCCCTTGGGGCACTGTCAACTGTGATGA
>NC_051416.1:871-1200 GCF_015228065.2 Penaeus monodon
AATATTAACACTATCAAGCGAAAAGAATGCTGGGGAAATTTATTAAAATGCGACGCTTTGGGCTGACAGTACTCTCCCCCCGCCCCTGTTTTCCCAGGTGCCGAAAACGCTTTGTAACTCCCAAAGGTGACGAAAAATATACCCCCCAAAATTCCCTTTGTTACATCCCGACTATAGACGTTTTGATGTGTGTTTTTTTTTTCTTTGCTTTTGGTGGAAAAGGGGGACCCATCTCCTTGTACAGTGGTTGATAAAAATTTAATGAAATAAAGGGCATTAGCATAGTAAAAACAGCGTGTTTTTTTTATGTTTATGTATTTAAAACGGGA
>NC_051416.1:1791-3008 GCF_015228065.2 Penaeus monodon
CACCAAACACCACGTCGTGAGTATTTGTGTATACACAATATCATAATTTCCAAAAATCTTTAAATTTGTTGAAAATTGCATCCCTCTGCACTGAAAAGTGAGTCTGTAGAGATTTCATTCGTTTAGTCATGCGCCGGGGATTCATTTTATCCGATATGACCGCATCAGAACCCTATGATCTAGCTAAGACCCTTCACTTTTCGCAATGTGAAGAAAGGTAAAAAAAATTCCTTATTCTTCTGTTATAACCTAATCACGTATTTCCTCGCAACTGTCGTGTTTACAGAGAAACCTTTAAATTTAAACAAAATTCATTCCCCTCTAGATTTTCCCTGCGAGTGGTACTTGACGAAAAATTGTTCCCCATAAGGTTGGGCCAAAAACGTCAGGGCGCATCCCACAGCGTCTCGACTTTTTTCAACCCAAACACAGCAAGTTTCCCCCTGTGAGACGGGATATCTGAGAACGCTTACAAAGTCTTTGGGCGCCTGAAAAACCAATAAACCAGTGTTGAGGCCCACAAATTTAAAAAGGGAGCTATAAATTTGGGCAGTTTTTCGAGGATATTTGGGGCCGGGTGAAAAAAAGGCTCCACAAGATTATATATATAAAAAAGCCTTCCCTTGTTTCTTTGACATCTCCCTTTCGTATTTTTTCGTCCTTTCTTTGAGCTTTTTCACGGCTGTCTCAATGTTTCAGTCCATGTCCATATTGTTGTAGTGATATCGCCCAAAGTAGCCGGGAAGTAAATAGCATAGGAAATTTGTAATAGTTTCAAAGTTAGATTTTTTTTTTTTTTTGCGAATGGAACCGACGCTGCATATTTTGAGTTTATAGATTATTCCAATATTAGAAAAAGAAAATTAAATGAAATTAAATGAAAACTACTTGAGCCCAAATTAAAATTTGTCAGCTAATTTTTTGAGTAGACGGGTCGGCTGTTTTTCTCACTCTGTTAAATTAAAGGCAAAAATCAATACTAAATTTCCATCTCTTTGTCTGTCTATCTGCCTGTATGTTTCCTATCTTCACTATTCTAACTATTTTTCCTACATCACTTTTACTTTCCATTTTTTACATATTATCTGTCTCGCTTCCTATTATATATTACTCTTCCCAATCTTTACATCTAGGTCTGTCTTCAGTACCCCCAAACTATTTTCAGTGTTTTTTCTATCTGTATATTACCCCTCTATTTTCTAACAATGACAAATTTC
>NC_051416.1:3078-3265 GCF_015228065.2 Penaeus monodon
TTCCATTTTTTTTCTAGCAAAATGAAAAGGTTTTTTAAAAAATTAATAAACAATTTGATATCTTGGGGTTTTAGTTTCTGGTGGGATTGCTGTTTTTGATAAATGAAATATACATAAACAAATAAACAAGAAAGTGTTTCACATAAAAAGGGAAAATACTAAAATAAATAAGAATACGGTGTATTAA
>NC_051416.1:3483-3567 GCF_015228065.2 Penaeus monodon
CATTTGGATTTTGCTGGGAAATGGGCAATTCTTTTCCTTTTTTTTGCCCCCTTTTTCATTTTTTTTAACACACACATTTCTCCT
>NC_051416.1:4668-5810 GCF_015228065.2 Penaeus monodon
CAATTTTTAGTGGAAAATCAAAAATTTCTATTATTTGATATACTAAAAATATCCTGTATTCTTGTATTACAGCAAAACGCGGATAATGTCTAAAAAATATTATTTTGGTTTTTCTTAAAATTTGTAGACCATATTTAAGTACTTTTAATACATCTAAAGGGACAAATGCGTATAAATTACTTTATTTTTTTTTAAAAAAAAGACTTAAGGTAACTAACTTGGAATAAAATAAAAGGAACAGTAGTTCCCAAGAAACCTTGATTTTCCAACCAAATTTATTCGAAAAAATTAAATGAATCCTTCACCCCTTTTTTAAAGTACTGTTTTTTTCTTTTTCATTCACTTGTCTGCGTACTTACCCAATAATCTCGTGTATTTTCATTTTTTTTTATTCTTTTGGGTTTTTGGGGTTAGAAGGATTTTGAAACCTAAGATTACGATTTCAAAGAACTAGGAGGGGGGGAGGGGGGGGTTTTGAATTTTAGAAATTAAGACCTTTTAACGTTTTACAAACCCATTTTGCGAATTCCCAATTTTTCCTCACACATTTTCCAACGCTTATACCCAAAAACACCAACACCACACACCAAAACCACACAAAAACATAAAAAAACACAGACCCCACCCCCCGCACACATACAGACACAACACAAAACACCTACCACAATAGCACAAGAAAAAGTAAATGTATGTTTGTTTGTATGTAGTTCTCTGAAAATTTATTTTCTTTGACAAAATCCTCAAATTTCCCGGCATATCTCATCCCAATTAAAATTAGTGAAATTGGCGCAACGTTCCCGTAGACTATCACACCAAAAATTTTCATTTGCCCTAAATTAATCATATGGTTTTTGAGAGGTACTAACCCCGTCCCCGATGGGTTCCCCTTATAGCCATCTCCCGGACTCAGTCATTTTAATAAATTTTAGTGTAAAGGGAATTATCGAAATGTTTAGTATAAAAAAAGCTTACATTCCCAATAAAAGTAAAAAATAAAAGGGGTAGTTTTTTTCTGGGTTTTCCCGGGGCTGGGGTGCGGGTCATCAGGGGGGGTTTTGGGAAAAGCAAATTAATAAGTAGCATTGACAACATTTATCTGTCAATTTTAAAAAAATACTACATACAAAATAAACAAAATAACA
>NC_051416.1:7157-7544 GCF_015228065.2 Penaeus monodon
TGTCATATGCTACTTAATTAATTTGCATTTCCCAACCCGCCATGAGTGATCCGCACACAGCACCGAGAACCAGAATAAACTATCCCTTTCATTGTTACATATTGGGAACTGATAAGCTTTGTTTATTACTCAACCAGTTCGATAATTCCCTTTCATGACACTGAACTTTATTAACAATGACTGAGTCCGCTGGAGATGGCATATAAGGGAACCATCAGGGTACGTGTGGTTAGTACCATCTCACAAACCATATGATTAATTTGATGGCGAATGTAAATTTGGTGTGATGAGTCTACGGGAACGTTGCGCCCAATTTCACTAACTTAAATTAGGATGAGATATGCCTGGAATTGAGGATATTGTCAAAGATAATAGAATTTCAGAGAC
>NC_051416.1:7700-8294 GCF_015228065.2 Penaeus monodon
GCTATAAGCGTTGGAAAATGTGTGAGGAAAAATTTGAGGAAGTTCGCATGAATGGGTTTGTAAAACGTATAAAAGTGTCTTTAATTTCTACAATTCTAACCCCCCCCTCTCCCTCCTCCTAGTTCATTGAAATCGTAATCTTAGGATTCATAATCCTTCTACACTTCCAAACCAAACGAATAAACAAATTGACAATACACGAGATTACTTGTGGTAAGTACGCCAGACAAGTGAATGCAAGAACAAATAACAGTACATTAAAAAGGTGGTGAAGGATATCTATATTAATTTTATTCGAACTGAATTGGTTGAGAATCAAAGGTTCTTGAGGAACTACTGCTTCTTCTTATTTCTACTTCCAAGTTAGTTTACCTTAAGTCTTTTATTTGAAAAAAATAAAGTACATTTATACGACACTTGCTGCCCTTTAGATGTATTAAAAGTACATTATAATACTGGTCTACGAATTTAAGATATAACATAATAATATTTTTTACGACTATTATCCGACGTATTGCTGTAATACAAGACATACAGGTATATTTTTAGTATATCAAATAATAGGAAATAGTTGCATAGTTCCACTAATAATTG
>NC_051416.1:9509-9644 GCF_015228065.2 Penaeus monodon
GTCGTACACGTAACAAAAGATAAGTAAAGAAATTCGTGTGTATATATTTTCCTTTCTTTTTATTTTCTCTTCATTTGCTCCTTTTTTTCGCTTAAAAAAATGAATATCAATTTCATATATTTTTGTAAAAGTGAG
>NC_051416.1:9698-9769 GCF_015228065.2 Penaeus monodon
TATATACACACGTATTTCTCTACTTATTTTATGTATTTGTTCCCTCTTTATGTGTAAGACACTTTTCTTGC
>NC_051416.1:9799-9902 GCF_015228065.2 Penaeus monodon
CAGAAAACAGCAATACCACCAGGAAACTAAAAGCCCCAAGATATCGAAATTGTTCTATTAATTGTTTTCAAAACCTTTCATTTTGCTAGAAATAAAATGTGAA
>NC_051416.1:10235-10317 GCF_015228065.2 Penaeus monodon
AGTTAGTATATTGATGTTGCCATATATTTATAACAGAGCTGAGCAAACAGCCGACCGCGATCTACCTCAAAATTAGCTGACA
>NC_051416.1:10375-11195 GCF_015228065.2 Penaeus monodon
TAAATATTGGAATAATCATATAATCATACAAGATATGCAGCGTCGCGCTTCCATTCGCAAAAAAAAAAAAAATCTAACTTTGAAACTATTACAAAATTATCCTCATGCTATCTTACATTCCAGGCTACTTGGTCTGATATCACTACAACAATATGGACATGTGACTGAAACATTGAGACACGCCTGCTGACAAAGGCTCAAAGAAAGGACGAAAAAAGTACGAAAGGCAGATGTCAAGAGAACAAGGAGAAGGCATCTTTTATTTATATATATATATCTTGCTGGAGCCTTATTTTTCACCGGCCCCAAATATCCTCGTAACACTGCCAAATTTATAGCTCACTTGTAGAATATTGTGGTCCTTCAACACTGGTTTATTGGTTCTTCAGGCGCCCAAAGACTTTGTAAAGCGTTCATCAGATATCCCGTCTCACAGGGAGGAAACATTGCTGTGTTTGGGTTGTAAAAATGTCGAGACGCTGTGGTATGTCGCCCTGACGTTTATGGCCCTAACCTCTATGGCAACAATTTCTCTGTCAAGTACCACTCGCAGGGAAGAATCTAGAGAGGGAATGAATTTTGTTAATTCAAAGCGTTTCTCTGTAAACACGACAGTTGCGGAAGGAAATACGTGATTAGGTTATCAACAGAAGAATAAGAGAATTTTTTATGACCTTTCTTCACATTGCGAAAGAGTGAAGGGTCTTAGCTAGATCATAGGGTTACTGATTGCGGTCATACTCGGATACTAATGAATCCCAAGGCGCATGACTAAACGAATGAAATACTCTACAGAGCTCAGCTTTACAGTGCAGAGGCA
>NC_051416.1:11958-12275 GCF_015228065.2 Penaeus monodon
ATAAACATAAACAAAACACAGCATGTTTTTACCTATGCTACATGCCTTCATATTCACTTAATATTTTTATCAACCACTGTACAAGGAGATGGCGTCCCACTTTTCCACAATGACAAATGAAACAAAAACACACACTCAATGCGTCTATTACGTCGTGGATGTAAACAAAGGCGAATGTTGGGGAGTCATATGTTCTCGTCACCTTCGGGAGTTGACGAAAGCTGTTGTCGGCACCTGGGAAATCAGGGGCGGGCGAGAGAGTACTGTCAGCCAAAGCGTCGTCATTTTAATAAATTTTCCTCAGCATTCTTCTCTGC
>NC_051416.1:14632-15726 GCF_015228065.2 Penaeus monodon
ATATTTTGCCCCAAAATGTTTTGGCTGTTGTGTACACGTCATTTCGGTTTACGGCCATAAATTCATTTTTACTGTTCGTTTGAGATTCGCCTACTTTTTTATTTGTTATTTAGTTTAACCATTTGAATGAGCTTATTATAAAAAAGACCAATTACAGTTTTTGCATGTTGCATATCATCATAGTAAACCAATTCCGTGAACCCATTTTCAACTAGACAATTTGATCGTCACGCCACAATAACTAAGAATAAAAAGGGAGAAAACAAGAAAACGAAATAAAAATATAAAAAAGGAAAAGCAATAAGCCTTGAAGACTGTCTTCCACGTGTCGTTCTCGGGCTCCTAAACAGGTCCGTCAGGACGTCAACCTGAGACAATAATGACACTTACAAGCCATAGGTACATGGTTTGGTTACATGCAAAGCCTAGTCTGATACATAGCTCCTGGCGCGCATGTATCTGGGGCAGGCGACGCGAAGAAAACGCACAGACAAAGTGCCACACAGGTTGAAGTAATAACGAACTGACAGCACGTGTGTAATTCCGGGGTAGAAGAAGATACTTAGACAATGGACATCAGCACATGAATTACACAGCGCCGTCAGCAAAAGTTTTGGGACAGTGACGACGTCTCCGTGTGTAAAGAGGTTCCTGGAACCCCTACTGCCTCGCCCTGTCTTGTTTATTTATCCCCATTCGACTTCTTTGTTTAACTCACGTTGCTAGCTTATTTGGGGAGATGAATCATTTGGGTTTTCCTGGTCCCGACTTGTTCTTGCTGTACTGAACTTTTTTTTTTTTCTCCTTCTTTCGTCTTTTCTTCTTGTGTTTCTCCCTTGTTCTTGCCGTTTTCCTTTTCTCCTTTGTTCTTCATTTGTAGGACATCATCCATCCAAAAATATCCTCGACAACTCTACACACGGCTCGCTAACCGCTTCTCGGCGAAACCACGCCTCATTCCCCTCTCTCGTCTCTTTCCCTGGCTATCTCTCGTCTCTTTGCTTGTGCCCTATTCTATCATTCGTAGAGCCTTATCTCTCCTCTCTCTCTCTCTCCTCCTCGCATCTCGATCTACTCTCTCTCACAGTCTCGAG
>NC_051416.1:15775-16857 GCF_015228065.2 Penaeus monodon
GGTACCTCTCTCTTTCTCTCCCTCCACGCACACGCGCCGAACAGCTTTCGTCCACTTAAGTAAGGAAAAATATTTTCTGGACGCCAGATGAATCCATCACGTAACGCATTTTTTTTTCTTCTTCTTCCTCCTGTTAGTCATTGGTTAGGAAAAATACATCATAAACATAAAAGATATAGGGAAAAGAGTACAATCTTGTCTTTGCATGACATATCGCAAGTTAGAAAAATAAAAAGATCATCTATCATAAATTCAGACCTTATAACCTAAAACACTGTTCTTTGACATTTTATTATCCGTATATTCTCTTCTGATCAAGGTACTGCACGAATGTGATAATGATCAGCCGCTAGATCATTACCTGATTTTTACATTTCAGGACAAAATAAGGACAAACATAAATTTGTCATATGCGTCGCGGAGTTCGTGAAACTTCCGGGGAAAACAATATATATTAATAATTAGAAAGTAAAAGTTTTAATTTCTCTTTTGAGGATGTGAATCTTTGATATTATTTCCTTACACCATCTTAGATCCTTAATATCACTGTAATGATATTATAATACAATTATATTGTTATGGTCGCTTTACAGTTTTTAAGAATCAGATGGATTATCATTTTATCATCGGGGGTGATTATTAAATTTTTTGTACTAGCATTCCATCAAGTATTGATAGCATAATCATTATCATTAAATATCCATCGACTTTTAATTCGTTTACTTACAAACCTGTTAAGAGAAAGTCCCTTTAACCTTTTAAAACCGAACGTTCGCAAACAGATTTTATGCACCTAAATCCCCCCCCCCCTTTCAGAGCCGAGTCAACACAGTATACAATGCACGGTCACAATCCTCGAACTCTGCCATTCACCAAATACGTAAAATGTCCGAGTCCAAACTTTCAAACATAATTACCTTGAACTAAAACATCTTCGGTTTGACGTAGCGTAGCATTCGTAGCATGAAGGGAATACAGCCATGAGGCAAATTGTGAGTGTTGCTGGCAGATATTTTTTTTTCTACTCGAATCTGTTTGCGTTTGTTATCGCGAGAGATAAAAGAGAATTAGTGAATTAGGTG
>NC_051416.1:18412-19140 GCF_015228065.2 Penaeus monodon
TGCATGTCGAACGCTTTTCCAACATGGAGGCTAAACGTCATAGCGTTTGAAGCGCAAATTCGCTATCTATCATAGCGATAAAGCCTCCGAACCTCGTGTGGACACGAGGATAGACGTCGCTGTTATAGAGGATAAAAATCTTTGAACGGCTTTGGCGTACCAAGTCCCATGGCGGCACCGGCCATGGGAGAGGACCGAGGGAAATTGACTAGGCTGAAGCGGAGGGAAGTAAGTTTTACGAGAGGCGGGGAAGGCTGTAACAACGTGCAGGAACCAGGTCTGTAAACCCGGTATTGGTGGAAATGTCGCGAAAACAACAGCATAAAACACAGCGTAGTGATAAATAGAGAAGGGTTGTTTATTTCGAAATTATCGTATTGTCATTAAACAGTTATATCGAAAAGAATAACATGAAAACAACCAAGTGATAATTATAAAAGAATAGTTTATTTTGTTATTTAAATATAACTACATCAAGAGCCCACTCTTGTAGTAATACAGACTAAAATGACCGAGAGACGAAACTATTAGAAATGGTTTACATTACGCTGGATATTCCTGCATATGTAAATCAAGTTTCTTTTTGTAGAGTGGCTCATAACTGATTGTTTATTGCAATTTTACTTCATGAAAATAAGGAAATTAATATTTTATTAGGGGTAAAAAAACACTCACCTCTTCCTCAAATGTAAGCCAGGAATGCATTAATCAGTATTAAATAAACATGT
>NC_051416.1:19419-19552 GCF_015228065.2 Penaeus monodon
TAGAGGTTAAAATAGAAACAGGTATTCATTTTGAATATCATCATTTAATCAGGACAGACAATATTGATGGGTGAATGATGTTCTTATTTGGTCGTATCTATAATGCCTAAATCAACCAATGACAATACAGTAC
>NC_051416.1:19612-20421 GCF_015228065.2 Penaeus monodon
ATATGGTGATTCCTTAAGCCAAAATGTAATAGCAAAACAATAAGAGTAAAAAAACAATTATTATGATTAAATAAAACAAATATTATAAAATCGACAGGCCTCTGCTTTCCAATCAGTACCAAGTGCTTAACATATAACAGTAATTACTATCAACTTCTGGAGCAACCTTTGCTTACCGTTAAAAAAAAGTTGTTTTAAGAAATATCTAAAGAAAAGACTCTTTCTCTTTCCCCACAGAAAACCCTTGAGACCGTATGCTACGAGCCGGTGCCCTGAACAAAATGAAGGTCTGCCTCATCTCTCGGGGCTTCTTGTTTACATTCATTATATTTCGTACCCTGAAATCTCATCTTCAGATTTCTTCTTTCTACGGGAATCTATAAAACGTGAATTTCTTTTATGCGCGATTTAATTTATTTTTCTCGCTCTCTCTTTGATTTTTACTTTATTTTTTATCGTCACTATTTATCGCCTTTTAATGTAATGCAAGATCTTTTTACGCATCATCATTTTATAGTTTAAAAGAGATGCGGGATAAGCATCTATATTGCAATGGATTTAGTGAATGTTGTTGTGGTATAAAGTCAAGAGACTTGTATATATACAGTAGGTACACACAATGTAAATAGTCATATTGGGAGGATAGCTAAACACACCACTTTCACTGTTTTTTCGTCGATTTATCTTATTATGTTTTGCAGTTGATGAAGATGAATTGTTTTTTGGTAAGGGAGATCCTGATAGCATGATAACTGGAACATGTGTATACTAATAATGGTAGGACGAGTATCAAGATTATCATAATAATA
>NC_051416.1:21401-22090 GCF_015228065.2 Penaeus monodon
ACTCGTCATTACCATTATTATTATTACACATGTTACCATTATCAGCTATCATGATCTCCCTTTACAAAAAACAATTCATCTTCATCAACTGCAAATACCCTAATAAGAAACTAGACGAAAAAACAGTGTGGTGTTGTTTAGCTATCCTCCCAATATGACTATTTACATTGTGTGTGACCTACTGTATATATACAAGTCTCTTGACTTTATACCACAAAACAATTCACTAAATCCTTGCAATATAGATGGCTTTCCCCGCATCTCTTTAACTATAAATTATGATGCGTAAAACGATCTTGCATTACATTTAGAAGGCGATAAATCGTGACGATAAAAATAAAGTAAAAATAAAGAGAGGAGCGAGAAAAAATAAATAAATCGCGCATAAACGAAATTCACGTTTTATAGTTCCCGTAGAAAGAAGAAATCTGAAGATGAGATTTTCAGGTACGAATATATGATGTAACAAGAAGCCCCGAGAGATGAGGCAGACCGTCATTTTGTTCAGGCACACGGCTCGTAGCATAAGGTCCAAGGGTTTTCTGTAGGATAGAAAGAGTCTTTCTTTAGTATTTCCTTAAAACACTTTTTTTTTTACGGGTAAGCAAGGTTGCGCCCGACGTTGATAGTAATATAACTGTTGATATGTTCAGCACTTGGTACTGATTGGAAAGCAGAGGCCCTGTCGA
>NC_051416.1:22141-22372 GCF_015228065.2 Penaeus monodon
GTTTTGAGAAAAATTACATTTTGGATTAAGTAATCACATATCATACAACCACAGAACCACATACCCATACACATCCGCACACGCGCACGCGCTCGCGGTCTGTATTGTCATTGGTTGATTTAGGCATTATCGATACAACCAAATATAACATCATTCACACCATCAATATGTCTGTCCTGATTAAATGATGATATTCAAAATGAATACTGTTTTCTATTTAACCTCTAAATA
>NC_051416.1:22679-23401 GCF_015228065.2 Penaeus monodon
CTGTACTGTTTTATTTAATACTGATTAAGGCATTCCTGGCTTGACATTTGAGGAAAAGAGGTGAGTGTTTTTTTTACCCCTAATAAAATATTAATTCTATTTTCATGAGTAAAATGCAATAAACAATCAGTTATGAGCCACTCTACAAGAACTTATTTTTACAAATGCGCAGGAATATCCAGCGTAATGTAAACCATTTCGAATCGTGTCGTCTCTCGGTCATTTTAGTCTGTATTACTACAAGAGTGGGGCTCTTGCTGTAGTTATATTGTAAAAACAAATAAACTATCTTTTATAATTATCACTTGTTGTTTTCATGTATATTTCTGTTCGATATACGGTTTAATGACAATACGATAATTTCGAAATAAACACCCTTCTCTATTTATCACTACGCTGTGTTTTTATGCTGTTGTTTTTCGCGACATTTCCCAATTCCGGGTTACAGACCTGGTTCCTGCACGTTTTTACAGTGCCTTCCCGCCTCTCGTAAAACTTACTTCCCTCCGCTATCACAAGTCCATTTCCTCGGTCCTCTCCATGGGCCGTGCCGCCATGGACTTGGTAACGCCAAGCCGTTCAAAGATTTTTTATCCTCTATAACAGCGACGTTACCTCGTGTCCACACGGGTTCGGAGGCTTTATCGCTATGACTAGATAGCGAATTTGCTGCTTCAAACGCTATGACTTTTAGGCCTCCATGTGAAAAGCGTTCGACTGCA
>NC_051416.1:25068-25461 GCF_015228065.2 Penaeus monodon
GACGCACCTAATTCACTAATCTCTCTTTTATCTCTCTCGATAACAAACCAAATCAATATTCGAATATGAAAAGAATAGATGCCAGCACACTCCATTTGCCTCTGGCTTTATCCCTTCATGCTACGAATGCCTACTGCTACGTACAAACAGAATATGTTTTTAGTTCAGTAATTATGTTGAAAGTTTTTGAACTCTGAACATTTTACAGTTATTTTGTGAGAGGCAGTTTCGAGGATTTGTGACGTGGCATTGTATACTTGTGTTGACTTCCGGATGACGGGTTGGGGATATGGTGCATAAATCTGTTTGCGAACGTTCGTTAAAGGTAAATGGTACCTGTTCTCTTAAAAGGTTTGACATAAAGTAAACTAATTAAAATGCGATGGATTACTT
>NC_051416.1:25541-26141 GCF_015228065.2 Penaeus monodon
CCATCGGCATTCTTATAAACTAGTAAAGCGACCATCACAATAATATTGTCGTAATAATAATCATTAAAGTTATATTAAGTATCGACAGCTTGTGTAAGGCAATACTCTCAAGATTCCATCCCAAAGAGAAATAAAACTTTACTTTCTATTATTACTAATATATTTTTTTCCCCGGAAGTTTTTCACGAACCTCCGCGACAGCATATGACAATTAGATGTTTTCCTTATTCTTTTTTTCCTAAATTTAACAAATCCATAATGATCTATCGGCTGACTCATTAATTCACATTCCTCTGCGTATCCTTTGATCAGCAGAGATATATTCCTTGGATAATAAAATGTCAAGAATTTTTTAGTTGTATAAGGTCTGATATTTTATGATAGATGATCTTTTTTATTTTTTCTAATGCGATATGTCATTCAATCATATTTGTATCCGTTCTCCCTAGCTCTCTCTTATCGTTTTTATCATGTATTTTCCTTAAACCATGACTACCAGGAGAAGAAGAAGAAAAAAAATGACGTTAAGTGATGATCATCTGCGTCCAGAAAATCTTTTTCCTTTCTTAGTGGAAGAAAAGATGTCTTCGCGTGTCCGTG
>NC_051416.1:26280-26425 GCF_015228065.2 Penaeus monodon
ATTAATCGACCCAAGCAAAAGAGACGAGAAGATAGCCCAGGGCAAGAGAGAGGGGATGAGCTGTGTTTTCCGCCAGAAACGCGTTCTAGCGAGCGTGTTAGACGTTTGCTCGAGGGATATTTTTTGATGGATGTGTCCTACAAAT
>NC_051416.1:26506-27023 GCF_015228065.2 Penaeus monodon
AACATTTCAGTACAAGCAAGAACAAAGAGTCGTGAAAACCCATGATTCATCCCCAAAAACTAGTCCACCGTTCGTTAAACCAAGAAGTCGAATGGGATACTAACAGCCCAGGGCGAGGCAGTAGGTGTCCAGGAACTCTTTACACACCGGAGACGTCGTCACTGGTCCCAAAACTTTGCTGACGGCGCTGTATAATCATGTGCTTGGGCTGCTGTCCCACTTTGTCTAAGTATCTTCTCTAAAAGCTTCTTACCCCCCCCGGAATTACACACGGGCGTCAGTTGTCGCTTTTATTACTTCTAACCTGTGTGGTGCCTTTTGTGCTGTGGGCCGTTTTCTCGCGTCGCCTAGCCGCAGATACATTCGAGCCAGGAGCATGTATCAGCCGGCGTTGCATGTAAACAAGACCATGTACATATGTCTTGTAAGTTGTCATATTTTCGTCTCAGGTGACGTCCTGAAGACCTGTTTAGGAGCCCGAGAACGACACGTTGCAGACATTCTTCAAGGCTTTATT
>NC_051416.1:27093-27384 GCF_015228065.2 Penaeus monodon
TTGGTGCGTGGGGAAACGATCAAATTGGTCTAGTCCCTATTGGACAAAATTGGTTCCACGGAATTGTACTATGATGAATTATTGCAACATGCAAAACTTGATATTTTGTCTTTTTTATAATACGCTCATCAAAATGAATTAAACTAAATAACACTAACCGTAGGCGGATGTCTCCATAATAACGAGACCGTCAAAAATGAATTTATGGGTCAGTAAACCGACATGACGGTAAACAACAGCCAAACATTTTGGGCAAAAATATCAAAACTGAAAGATTGTAAAATGAGAGAA
>NC_051416.1:30952-31271 GCF_015228065.2 Penaeus monodon
GCAGAGAAGAATGCTGAGGAAAATTTATTAAAATGACGACGCTTTGGGGCTGACAGTACTCTCTCGCCCGCCCCTGATTTCCCAGGTGCCGACAACAGCTTTCGTCAACTCCCAAAGGTGACGAGAACATATGACCCCCCAACATTCGCCTTTTTTTACATCCAGACGTAATAGACGCATTGAAGTGTGTTGTTTTTGTTTCTTTGTCATTGTGGAAAAGTGGGACCCCCATCTCCTTGTACAGTGGTTGAAAAAAATATTAAGTGAATATGAAGGCATGTAGCATAGGTAAAACATGCTGTGTTTTGTTTATGTTTAT
>NC_051416.1:32032-33031 GCF_015228065.2 Penaeus monodon
TATGCATCCCTCTGCACTGTAAAGCTGAGCTCTGTAGAGTATTTCATTCGTTTAGTCATGCGCCTTGGGATTCATTAGTATCCGAGTATGACCGCAATCAGTAACCCTATGATCTAGCTAGGGCCCTTTACTCTTTCGCAATGTGAAGAAAGGTCATAAAAAAATTCTCTTATTCTTCTGTTGATAACCTAATCACGTATTTCCTTCCGCAACTGTCGTGTTTTCAGAGAAACGCTTTGAATTAACAAAATTCATTCCCTCTCTAGATTCTTCCCTGCGAGTGGTACTGACAGAGAAATTGTTGCCATAGAGGGTTTGGCCATAAACGTCAGGGCGACATACCACAGCGTCCCCGACATTTTACAACCCAAACACAGCAATGTTTCCTCCCTGTGAGACGGGATATCTGATGAACGCTTTACAAAGTCTTTGGGGCCTGAAGAACCAATAAACCAGTGTTGAAGGACCACAATATTCTACAAGTGAGCTATAAATTTGGCAGTGTTACGAGGATATTTGGGGCCGGTGAAAAATAAGGCTCCAGCAAAATATATATATATAAATAAAGATGCCTTCTCCTTGTTCTCTTGACATCTGCCTTTCGTACTTTTTTCGTCCTTTCTTTGAGCCTTTGTCAGCAGGCGTGTTCTCAATGTTTCAGTCACATGTCCATATTGTTGTAGTGATATCAACCAAGTAGCCTGGAATGTAAGATAGCATGGGGGATAATTTGTAATAGTTTCAAAGTTAGATTTTTTTTTTTTTTGCGAATGGAAGCGCGACGCTGCATATCTTTTATGATTATATGATATTTCCCAAAATTTAGAAAAAGAAAATTAAAAGAATTAAATGAAAACTCACTTGAGACCAATTAAAATTTGTCAGCTAATTTTGAGGTAATCGCGGTCGGGTGTTTGCTCAGCTCTGTTATAAATATGGCAACATCAATCTAACTTCCATCAGTCTTTGTCTGTCTATCTCCCGTATTCCTTACTATCT
>NC_051416.1:33131-33375 GCF_015228065.2 Penaeus monodon
GGGGAATTTGAAAAACTGAAGGAAAGGCAAAAATCTTCGCCTAGGGCAGACAGGAACAGGAAATTTTCACCAGGGAGGGTGTGAGATGGGTCCCCAAAACTGAAGGAATTTTCCCCACTCGCGCTCACTTTTTTGGCCATTGCCAAAGCAGGAAAAAAAGTGGATTTGTTTTGGGTTTGGGCTTTTTTTTAAAATTATCTTATATACATGTACATTTTAAAAAAACTATTGTTATTTATTTTTA
>NC_051416.1:34551-35087 GCF_015228065.2 Penaeus monodon
ATTTTGTTTAGAAAAAAATCAATGTTTTTAAAGTTTGTTTCCAAATTGATATTTTACTTGCATAAATACTATTCTATTATTTTCCCCCAAATCACACTGGATGACATCTTTTATACCATAAACCCTAAGGCGGAAAACCTGTCCACATCTGTTTTTATGGGGTGCTTGCCAAAAATTGTTCTTTGTACATCCTTTTGATTGCAATCTTGAAGGGGGGACACCCTTTCCAAAAGCGCCTTAAAGTCAGTCTTTAGCATCTTTTAGGGAAATTTATATTATAGTTGCAGCCAAATTGTTAGGAACGGGAAAAACATGTTTCCCATCTTCTAATTTTTTGCCCCAGGGGCTGACTGATTGGTCCCCTAGCTAGGATATATGGGGCAGTAAAAGCTTTTATCAAGGATATATCCTGAAAATAAACTATTATTATCAAAAATTTTGTACTGAGGTCCCCCCTTCTATTAACAATAGAATTTTTCATTTAGGTAGAATTAGGATATATTATTTAAGGTATTTTTTTTACTGAAAAGTTTTGG
>NC_051416.1:35155-35890 GCF_015228065.2 Penaeus monodon
TCCCTTTAAATTAGCTTGTCTACTATAAATGAATTAAAAAAGAATCGTCAAAACTACAAATTTACATAGTTTTTTTTATGTTGAAGCCCTAAAACAAAACATAATATGCTTTTCTAAAACGTAACCCTCTTTTTCAGGTTCTTGGTAGGTTTCATATTTAAGATTTACAATGAAAAGAAGGGACCTGCTGCGCCGGACCGTCCATGCGCCGGGAGTGAAGGGGCCCAGAGTGGTGTCTATGTAAGATTGAACACTTTTTGTCAAAATGCAGATGAAAGGGCAAATAGACGTTTGGGAAACAAAAAAGTGAGTGGCTGCCGCCTTTTCCGTGTATTGTTTTTTTTAACTGCATAGGAGCTTTTTTGCTCTTTTTTTCGATTAAAATGTTTAGCAATTATTTTTTGATAGGTGGCATCATCCTATCCTTGTCAAGTGGGGATTATTGATATAAAAATGATCATATAATTTTATTGGTAATTTTTATGGTATAGTGTGTGGTACAGGGATCAAGTGCCACACAGGAAAATTAATTTTACACTGAAGTTCTGTGCTTACATAAAAAGTGCCCCAAAGGCATTGGTATAAATTATTTTGCTCCAGTCACAAGATGTTTAGAATCAAAGTTTCCATAATGTAAGCTCAATTAAAGTACGCCATCATATTTACAGCTGTAACTTACCAACGTTATGTGTACTTTTGCTCTAATGAAAAGTCTTCAGTGTAATGTGTGTGTAT
>NC_051416.1:36025-36867 GCF_015228065.2 Penaeus monodon
GTTTTCCAGTATGGATCAGGTGTTTGTATACTGTATTTTTTTGATTGCTACAAGCAGCATTTTAAAACTCCCTAGAGTCTTTGGGGTTTAGGTTTCTTTGTAAAATTTTAGGTAATATTATTCCCCCCTTTGTTCTATGCTCTTATTACTTTATGTCAAATGATTTTTCAGTTAACATTATTATCGGTGAACTACATAATTCCTTATTTCTATATCCACAGTACAAAGTTACATTTTCTTGTGTTCATATTTTATTATATGACCCACATGCTGAATGGAAAAAATATGTCTTTGCTTGTATTTAACAGGGGCTGTTGGGGCAACCAACATGAACGCACACAGTTCGCGATCACCCCGCCATCTTCACAATTACTATAGAGTGTGGGAGAGAGAGGTATGGATGGACAACAACATTGGAGAGTCGGGAAGCTTCACCTTGTAGATCTTGCTGTAAGTGGAGTTTTGTGCAGTACTATATGATTATATTATCTAGCCTTTTGTTGCCTGTGCATGAGGCTTGAATGGGCTCAATTGGGAAATTTGATTTAAGTAGACGTTCTTAAATCACGTAGGAATATTTCTTTGTACGACATAATTCTTTGGCTAGAAAAAATTGTTCAGCTTCTCCTGTATACATTTTTTCAGGGTTCAGAGCGACAGAGCAAAACGGGGGCGACAGGTCAGAGACTGAAAGAAGCTAGTAAAATTAATCTGTCCCTTTCAACGCTGGGAAATGTAATATCGGCTCTGGTGGATGGAAGGTCGACACATATACCTTACCGAAATTCTAAGTTAACAAGACTTCTACAAGACTCTTTGGGAGGCAACTCAAAAACGTTAAT
>NC_051416.1:37597-37700 GCF_015228065.2 Penaeus monodon
GTTGTATATGCTACATCCTATACAGAAACAGATTCTTTCTCTTTTATGCTGGTTAAAAGAGTTTTTAAATTTTAGTTTTCAAAATCACTTTTGTAATATGCAT
>NC_051416.1:38569-39166 GCF_015228065.2 Penaeus monodon
CATCAAGAATAGAACCTAGTTATAAATTGATTAAATGAAAGTTAAAGTTTGTGATATTTTCTGTGTGCATAGTGTGCAAATATAGGACCAGCCAGTTACAACTATGACAGACGATCAGCACCTTGCGCTACGCCAATCGAGCAAAGACATCTGTAACAAAGCCAAGATTAATGAGGACCCGAAGGATGCTCTTCTCCGGCGACTCCAGGATGAGATAAAGACGCTGAGAGGTCAACTTGAAGGTACTGTGGCGTTACTGTTAAGGTCTTGAGGATGTGTAAAGGAACCTTTTAGTGTAGTATGGAAACAACACAGAAGCACCCTTTTCTATTTTTTGGCACGTTTTTACCTTCTGGGGGGATATTTCACTGAGTAAAGATGTTCATTCGGATTCTCGTTGCGTTTTACATATTTTCTTGCCTTTGTGAGTGAGAAGCAAGATATTCTTTGAGTGCAACTACAGACTTTATGTATAATAGTTGTAGGATAATTTTGAATGATTTGGAGTGTATAGATCGTACTTGAAGATGATAGACTGGAGAGAATAGTTTTAAAATGCTGCTAATTAATTGATACAAGTTTGTTTTTGTTTTTTTG
>NC_051416.1:39199-41126 GCF_015228065.2 Penaeus monodon
AGGAGACTTGCATTAAGAGTTATCACCTGTATTATTAGCTTTCACAGACAAAATTTTCCAAGATTTAATATCAGTATTAAGTATTTTCCTTGAGACAGTTGACCATTTTCAGCTCAAATTTGATCATTAATGCAGGAAAACCCAGATGTATTCATATAATTAAACTGTAATGAATACACCAAATTAAAACATAGATCTTATAAAAGAAAAGTAATGAACTCTACTACTACCCCACCTATACCCCTCCTTTCTCTTTAACATCAAATGTTCTTGCTTCGCACAGTCTCACACAGGGTCAAATGTTGTGAATGTTTGCATTTTTCTCCACTCCCCCAGCAGTCCTTTGTGAAACTCCCAAGTTTTCTTTGCAGTTTCTGTCTCATTCCAGCTCATTTGCCATTTCTCTTGAGACTTACCTTTTTCTCTTGTATTTTGATAGTGCCAGGTTGCTACTCCTTTTGGCATTCAACAGTACCTTCTTGTGTTTTATGATCTGGCCCTTCTGACTGATGAAAAGTTTCAAGCATTATTGTGATGGAAACAAGTGTAGTTTTGATCTTGGTATTGTATTCTTAAATTTCTGATGAGTGCAATTTACCATAATGTGAGTAAGCTTTTACCATTATGAGAGAATTTGAGATTAAGTATGATGTGGTGCTTAAACAGTACCACACAAGCTAATAAGTCAGACTGTTTTTAGTGTTGAATATTGTACAAATATTTGTTGGTAAAATTTTGTTCTCTAAAAAAAGTTGATGATAGATTAAGTTTACATTCATCATTACAGTTCTTTATTGTCTTTCTAAGGACTGGATGATGGTTAAAAAGAATTGAAATGCTTCATTAAAAATACATGCACTGTGTATTAGATATAAGGATCACCACAGGTTCATTAATTTCTCAAGTTAGAAATTCTCTAAATTTTCAAAAAATATTTATAGGGGAATTTCTATAGTCTAAAAAGGTGGATATTATATTTTCACATTCATCAGTACTTTCTTTCTAAGGACTAGGCAAACGTTCCAATACCTGAAATATATAAAAACACATGCAGTGTGTTAGATATAAGGATCATCACTCAAGTTTCACAAACATTATTGTACAGAATTGATTATTAGCAGTTGTAAGAAGAGGAAACACATGCATATATAAGCAGAAACACACAGAAAATTAATTTGAATTATATATAGGGTATTTGCCACAACGATTAGATCATCATTAGATGCATGTAGGGCACAGAGGACCACTGGACACCTTTCCACTTATGTTACTGGTAACTGGCCAACATTTACTCACAGTGCTTGTATGAACACAGCTGCATTGTCACACCGTATTAAATATTATCAGTTGGTGCTGATGCAAATGTTTCAAAAATTGCAATAAGGCTAACTGAGAAATCTAGAATGCTGAATTATGAACTTCTTGTCCATCTTTTACTGTAGCAATTTTTTTTCTGTGCGTGAAATAAGCTCGTTTATTGCTGTGATTATTTTATGATATATTTTGATGTTCTGGGGAAAAAAAGGGGGAAATCATGTTAATTTATACTGTTAACATTGGTTCCCTTTTTATGGCTGTAAATAATATGGTGGCTTATAATCATATCGATGATACAGTAAAAGATTGGAGTATAAGATGCACTTGAATGCCAATTAGTTACAATGCGTATTGCCTATATCACACTGTAACTTAAGTGGTCTAGCTTGATTTAGATAATATCCAACTTAACTTACTATCCCTGTTCTAGTCAGCGAAAAAGTTAGAGAAAAAGGTTAGTAGACACTCATAGAATTTTGTTGTAGTAATTCAGTTGTATTTTTTTTTTTATTGTGCTTTGAAGTATGTGCATTTGTTTATGTGACTTAATGGGCATTTAGAACATTATTGGCATCGGAGAAACTTGGAAAAATACGCGTTCCATTACTTT
>NC_051416.1:41215-41811 GCF_015228065.2 Penaeus monodon
GGTAAGTTGTTTCAGACATGTTGAAGGATTTGTGTTTGGAAGTGAGTTTTTTTTTCTCTCCTTTTTTTGTAGCAAAAGAGTATTATTTTTTATGTTTTACGCTTGATATACATATTGCTTATGTGGTATATGTACACATGAAGAGAAGTATTACTCTATTTGCAACTTTTAAAAAAATTAACTTTTTAATTATTTCTTATAGGATAGTTAATTCAGTGATGTGATTGTTATCAAAGAAACATTAAATCAGAATGATTTAATCATACTATTGATCTATGTACACAAAGCGTAGAAGTAAAAAGCTGTGTAATTAAAAGGAAAGTATTTTGTACAGCCACTGAAAGAAACATATAGACAAAGAGAAGTTCAGATTCATGCATATCATCTCCTCCTTTTCCCCTCAGGTGGCTGCCATCCGCAAGAAGATCGAAGAGGAACGTAAGATGTTATCGGAGAGGAAGGACCTGGAGGAGGAGGAGAGGAACAAGGTGAAGAGTGACTTGGATAGACATGAAAAAGAGCTGAAGAAGGCCCAGTAAGTCACATTGAATTGGGTATTGAAAGGTTGTTGATTGTTTCTGAGTGTGAATGACAGC
>NC_051416.1:42101-42234 GCF_015228065.2 Penaeus monodon
CTTGCACTACCAGTGAAAGCTTCTAAAATAACAAATATACCTTAATCCCCCATTTACAATTTGGGGAAAAAAGGAAAGGATAAGTCGGGTAATATTTATTTGTTATCGAAGTACTATAAAAATAGAGGAAGGT
>NC_051416.1:42340-43226 GCF_015228065.2 Penaeus monodon
TTTCCAAGCAAGAGCATACATCTTGCATCAGTTATTTCCTTATTCTGAAGTATACAAGTGGCAGTGACTCACCCCAAAATTAGGTTCAGCCTTGATTTTATACTATACGCTTACCTCACTTCCTCTCGAAGAATATAACTGATTCATTTAGTTAGACCACTTTGTTTTAAGAAAATGAAGTTAAAACGACCTTTTTTCCAGGAAAGAGCAGGAAGCCTTGAAGCAGAGGTTACAAGGACTAGAACGCAAAATTCTCGTTGGTGGCGAAAATTTGTTAGAGAAAGCAGAGGAGCAGGAGAGACTCTTGGAAGAATCAGCCAAGGAGCTTGAGGAGAGGCGGCGGCATGAAGAACAGCTCCGACATGCCATCACGCAAAAAGAGGTAAGGGATCGTTCGTGTGCATGCAGGTGTGAGTGATAAGGATGAGTAAGATGTGCTAAAGATAAATTTTAGATATTATGTAGCATTTTATATACTAGGAGACAATAGAATGTGTCTATTGATGAAGGGGTCTAAATGCAACTTTAATCACATGATATTTAATGAAGGGAGTAACATGTTTCAGTGAAGATCCATGAGTATTACCTGTTGGTTTCCAGATAATAATGCCATTTTCTTAACCAATACAGGCAGAGAGAATTGACCTAGAAGAAAGGTATACCACCTTACAAGAAGAGAATGCTGGCAAGACCAGAAAGCTTAAAAAGGTGTGGACTCTCCTGATGGCTGCCAAGTCAGAACTGGGGGATATGCAGGCAGAACACCAACGGGAAATGGAGGCTCTTCTGGAGTCTGTGCGGCACCTATCTCGGGAACACAAGTTACATCAGCTGATCATTGATTCTTTCATTCCGTTGGAGTATCAGGTAACCATTTTTGGATAGG
>NC_051416.1:43285-45053 GCF_015228065.2 Penaeus monodon
CCTGTCAGTCACTCAAGAAACAGTTCACAGGACATTAGGACAAACACTGTGCTCATAGAAAATAAAAATAAGGTATGATAGCTTACTCAATGATATCAGCTAAGTTCAGGGTACATGCAGTGTACATTCAAGAATCTACCCTGGTAGCCTCTCAAACTGCAACCACGCCTTGTGCATCAGCTCTGTCAGCATTTTGTACATGGGCACATGCACTGCCCACTTTAGTATTTGTGTTGTGTTTTAGTTTTTTTGTTGTGGCATTATGGCATGTATATCATGTTGTTCTAACAGCAAGGGTTGAAACAAGATAAGAAATAGAATGAAAATATTATAGAAACCCCAAAAATGACAGATTGACCTATGCTTATGATGTGAAAATGGTAAGCACAAAAGTCAACTCATCAAACACTGGTAGTAGTCATTGCTGAGGGTGCCGAGCAAGGTGTTAATTCATGAATAAGCTACATAAGGCCCAGCAGCAAATATAACCAACCCTACAGAGTTCAACTGATTGATTGCAAACACTGAAGTTTAGCTTCACACCTTATAAGAATTGAGAGTGTCTTGGGTCAGCTACCTCAGTGACCCATCCATTAGTCACAGACTATATGTGATATAGCCTAGATTCTTGTTCTTAGCTGGATGTGGAGGGAAATACACATAAAGTTATGGGGAATAGGAGAGGGCTGCCAATTGCAAAGCATGAAGAGTACAAGGAGAGAAGACCTGGGCCACACATAATACCCAGTGTCTGCTCAGAGTTGAACTGAAAGCAGACCGATTGCCACTAGATGAACAGTTGGATGGGTGAAAGAGCACAGATTAAAAAAAGATGATTGATTGTCCTGCTGGACAGTTAGGGCCTTGAGAGAACAGAATTCAGAGGTTATTATGAAGGATCCATCAGGGCCTCCTGTAGGACCACCCCATTGAGGAAGAGGATGTAGGAGGAACTACATGGAAAATGTGCCCTGTAACATCCTTGGGTGGCAGACAATTTGAAGCATGGGATGAGAAAGAAAGTACATATATGTACTGCTTGTAAATAATCTTGAATGACCCTTGCAACTGCAGTAGGAGCATTGAGTTGATTCCACTTGATAAATCTGAGTAAGCCATTATCCCTGATCATAATAACCTTCATCACCAGACCTCAAGGAATCACAAAACAATACATTTCAAATGTTTTGCGTATAGTTACATACACCTGTAAGTATTTATCCATAGATATGAGATGCAAGTTCATCACAAGGCTAACATTTCAGGACATGGTTGAGCGTTACGTTCACTGGAATGAGGACATAGGGGAATGGCAGCTGAAGTGTGTTGCTTACACGGGGAACAACATGAGGAAACAGCTGGACAACGGTGATGCAGAAAAGGAGAATCAGGTAAGCATGATTGATATTTCATTCTTTTGTAGAAGCTGTAGTTTTGCACTTGAATGATTTATACTCTCAGTTGTAGATTTGACTCTACAGGAATGATGTTAGGGAGCTTTTGTGGTAATACATTCCTGTAAAAAAACATACTGTGAATGCTCTTTAGAGTATAAATAGATTCAAAACATAAATGAGCATTCATTTAAATGCTGTGCCATGGCTTAGATTGAGATTGAAAACATCTTAGCATAGCACAAGTGAATCCTCGTAGATAAATTGGTATTAAAGGAAATGGATGTATATTTCCAGTCGTGAAAGCTTGTGCTTAAGGTCCAGCCAACTCATGTTTAACAGCCATGTATTGCAGGTGGTTTCCCTGATGATAA
>NC_051416.1:45090-45394 GCF_015228065.2 Penaeus monodon
CCCTGTGCTTCTTGCATTTGTGTAATGAGGTTCAAAAGCTCTCTTCAATATCAGATATCAGTTATAGAGCAAACGAGTACCATTGTGAGAAAAATATATCCCTGACCTGAAAAAGACAAATTATCCATGTATAAGAATTCTTTTCTATTTTTTTTACATGTCAGTTATATATAGGAAATATCCAGATTTGTCAAGAAGATGATAGTCTCCTACTCTGCATTGCTCCTTATCTGATGATGAAAAACCAATGGATAAGAAATTTGAATTCATAAGCAAGAGCTTGAGGAGACGTGCTGTTCTTTGC
>NC_051416.1:45458-45671 GCF_015228065.2 Penaeus monodon
CCATTCACAAGTGTTTCTTATTTTTCCTTTTGTAATTAGAAAAAAAATGATACCTCCAAAATAGTAGGATAAATCAGTCTTTTGCTGAAGCAGTTACAGGGGTTAAAAAGAAGTGAATTTGGGCTGTTTTTGGATTATCAGAGAGGAATGCCTTTCAGAATTAAGAACAAAGTAAATCTTAGTGCTTCAGATCATTCTTTGCTAATCCATTGG
>NC_051416.1:46632-46777 GCF_015228065.2 Penaeus monodon
AGCCCATGAATCCAATGGGTTAAGATTTGTGAATTATCCACTTCAAGTTGGATGTTGAACTTTGAATTAGTGACATCTCTGAAAAGCAAAACACACAATTGAGACAGGACAAGGGAATATGACATTTTTGTTATTAAAAATTTTA
>NC_051416.1:46935-47628 GCF_015228065.2 Penaeus monodon
CAATATTGAAAATGGAAGTCTATATTTTTCCAATTAGACCTGCTTATCTACTAATACTACCTTCTGTTTTTGTAGATTGTAGGATTTTTTTTTCTCTTTTTTTATCTAGATTACGTAATGTATTTTTCAATCTCCCTTTTCTTCCTTCAATTCTAAGTGTTGTCTTGTTTTGGTCTGCAGTTGCCAGAGGGGAAGGAAGAGGTGCAGTTGTCTTTTCTAACTGATCATATGGAGATGAAATTTTTAATGCAATTCTACCGTTTAATCCTTCAGCAAAGGAGATTTATTGGCCTTTATGCGAGACTTGGTTATTCTCCTTATTATTGTATTTCTTTATTCCTTTTGCCAGTGTATTCCAGAAGTGTACATTCATGATCGTTCAACTGCAAGTGACACGCGAATGCAGCATTTTGCATCCCCCTTTTTTTTTAAGCCTGAGGCATTTGAAACTGTATTTTATGGAAGGAAGTGGTTACATTTTTCTTTGCCTTTTTGATACAATGTTTTATTAATTCTTAGCATCGTGTTATATAAATCCGCGTTGAATGAAAACTCGCATTTGTTTGTTCTTTTTATTCGGGTCATTGTGTGTTTATCTTGCCGTTCATTTATGATTAATTAGTTTTTTCAGTTATCTTTCTGTATTGAAATTTCTGATATTGAATGCAGTGATAAATAGAATGGAATGTCGTT
>NC_051416.1:47851-48447 GCF_015228065.2 Penaeus monodon
GAAATTTTAATGTCTGTTTATTTATATTATAATTACTTCCACAGGTAGTAGGTAGTGAATTTATATTTGATGAATTAGGTAGGAGTTCACATCAGAAACATATTTTGAGATTATTGATACCAGAATTAAGCATAAAACTAGAAGGTAGAAGTTGTGTGTATCTTGTATCTCTCTGTGTCTGTTTGTTTATATGATTGTGCTAAATAGTTGAAAGTCAATAGTGGGAGTCTTGATAATGTTGCAGTAGTGCGAATTAAGTAGAGGGTATATTTATCAGTAATATTTGATTAGATATATTATGAATCACTTTTTGTATGTGAAATTGACAAAGTTTGATGTAGAGATTCTATATTTGTTTCTTTAAGCATTGCACATTCCTCCGAATAGGGGATGCTTCACATAGACTTATATTAGAGGAAATATAGATTTTTAGGGAGACAGGACATGGTACCAGTTTCTCCAAAGAGAAATTGTGACATGATCCTGTTGTCATATGTTTTATCAAAAGGCATTAACTGTATCTCTTGGTACAGAAATGCAGCACATTTTGCTGTAAATCTTGATAATAGATAATACCATAGTATCAATTTCCCCAA
>NC_051416.1:48472-51698 GCF_015228065.2 Penaeus monodon
TTGATCATATTCCGTGCTTCATTACACTAGTTATCTTTGAATATTGGTTAACCCTTTTTGATGTTTGTTGTTTAACCCTGGACCACAAAAATGAATGATTGCAGTTGTACGCATGTGAGCATTGGATTTTGATAAGCATTGCCTTGTGCCTGATTCATCTGTTTATCTAAGAGCTGAGGCTTTTTTTTAAGGCCACACATAACCACCAGTTCCCATGTCACTGTTATGAATTTAGAGACAGGTATGGACGAGATTGATTAATTCTGCAATGCAAGATAAATAGGTGACATTTTGTGTTGTTGTTTTTTCTTCTCAGAAATGTTTGATTTTAAATGTGTAAATGAAAATGTCATTCATGTGTCTCGTATTGGAAAGTTATTTGTTCTCGTTCCCACCATGTACCAAGTCCCATGTTTGTGTGTGTGCATGTTCGTCGATGCATCAGTAAATTTGTCAATTTTCGGTGCAGGTGGAGTCTGCTCTGAGAATGAAGAGACTGACCTCTTTGAAAGGAGAACAAGTAATCTTATTAAGATTCTAAGATATATATTATTTTATTGTTTATTTTTCCACAATTTTATTTTTGTGGTAGTTGCCTGCTTATCAGTGAACGTATCTTTAGGCATCATCATGACTTTGTCAAGAAGCTCTCTTTGCCTTTATTTTGCATCTTTTATGCATTTCAAGATTCTCTCTTTTTTCTTCTTTCTTTCTTTTTTTTTCCCCCCTTTTTTTTTTCTTTCTCTTTTTTCTATTATTATATTTAATGGGTTTTTTCTTTGTCTTTTTTTATTTTTTATTATAGACTTGAGGTTATAGTGTAGAGATATTGGTTTTGGTTTCTTTATTTGTTTTCCTTTGTTGTGGAATGAAAATCGTCATGTTTAATGGTTGCCGTAAAGAGCCAAGTCCAAGTACCAGTTGGCAAGGATATGTCACCTGGTACGTAAGGTCAACCTGCTCCAGATAGTGCGCTCCAAACACTAGTTCACTTGTTTGGCTTTGGGGGTGGCTGTTCAGGAGCTGCAGCCTATCAAAAGCGGGGTCAAGCACTTGTTATAGTAGCAATTACTGGAATATTGTGTAAGCCATAGAGTGGGGTAAGTCCCGCCCTGCTTCTAATTTTGTTTCTCAAGTGTCTGACTATGCGTGATCCCCGGCGCATGGCTCAGTTTTGCATGAAGAGAGAGAAAAAAAGTGAATTGATTATTAAATTAATTATATTTACTGGATAAAAAAAACTGCATGTGATGTTATAGCAAGAAAGATTATTTTAAAAGATATAGATTTAATGGTGATATGTGTCTTTTTATTATGAAGTAGTTTGCCGTATTTTATATAACCCAGGCTATGGTATTTGGAATCTGTTACTCATTGTAGAGCAGAGAAGCATTCTGCATTAATCCTGCAGACTGACTGTAGAAATCAGACAGACACAGAGAGCAGCATGAAGTATATCATGGGTCAAGAGTTGATGAACAATAAACCTATGGTAAATAGCTGTAGTTTGGACCTGTGAGATTTCTGTGTATTTACATAGGCTCAGCTGAAACTATACCTGTGATTGCTTTTTAACAACCACGATGAGTAATTTTCCTTCAAACAGTTTTGCAAAGTAGTTGGTATTTGTTCTTTCATTGTGTAAAGGCAGCTTTTTTATTATTTTTGTGTGATTTGCCTTTCTCATGTTCTGTTTTCTTGTATACAGCTTTGAGAAGTTTTATGAGGAAACCAGACTTTTCCTTCTTGATGTTAGTTTGTCAGGCAAGAAAATGCAAGAGAGAACAAGTTTATGATTAAAATAATGCATTTTCTTATATTTTTCTTCTCTGCATTTTTCATTTTAGATAGAAGTTTGAGAATTCTTTCTATGATAAAGGTACTCTTGATTTGAGCATGATCTTAGGTAAATAGATTGGGATTCCTTAAAATAAATTATAGGAATGAAATTAAGCATTTTGATAGTTCACATTACCCTAAGAAAACTTGTTCATAAGAATGCAGACAGAAACCTGTATAGCAAATTGTAATACATAGAGCCAGATTTATGTAGGCCCAGAATTATGCAGGGTGTGGTCAGGTTAACACCACAATTGGCCTGTGTTACTCACAGTTTCACCTGGAAAAATATACACAGTCAAGCACTGACTAAGCATGGAAAAAGCACAAGAGTGACTAATGCATGGCAATAATTATATTACTGAAGACACTCCTTTAGAGAAAATCATAGCATGGAGAGAATGCACAAACTTTTTATTTTTTGAAGTTGTTAGTGGAATTTATCATACAATGAATCACACACATTACACCAGGGGTTTTGGAAAGCTTTCCTGGTAACACTAGGTAATCATTCCATAGGGGCAGCAGACTTGGGAGAACAAGGACATTACTAGGAAACCACCTTAGCAAATTCAGTCTTTTGGTCCCATTATGTCATCCTGAATACTTTAAATTTGGAATGGCTGCTTGCCAGCTACTGTAGAAGCAACAGGTTGTATTTAGCAAGCACCCACTTCGTCTAAACTGAAAAAAGTAGACAAATAACACCTTTAATTATTAAAGAGGGTTTTTGGCTGGCTGGGGGGGGGGGTCTTCAATGAGGTAGATAATTGAATATATTGTAATCACTGAATTAGTGTGGAGACCTTGGAGATGGGCCTAGCACCCTGTTCTAAAAGTGGCCCAGATACTAGAATGGCAAAAATTTTATTTTGCTTGTAGTTTATTGTTGGCATTCTGTTTTATACAATTGTATCTTCATTATATTAGTGCTTTGTTCCTGAGTCTTCTTAGTGTTTGCAGAAGATAAATACTTCGTTAATAATAGATAATTTGGATCTTTGTTGTTATTGTTATTTTTCTATTATTTTTGTTTTGTCTCTTTTTTTTTCCATTTGTTATTATCATCAACAGTGACATTTTATTATGTATACCAATATCAGTAATAATCCCATTGCTTTTTCCAATTACTATTAATTGGTTTCAATTATACAGGTATACGAAAAAGATTGTTTGGTGAATGCCTAAAGAAAGCTTTAATGTTCATCGACCAGTATTTTTTATTATAGAAATGCTGTTTTTCTGATTGATCAACATATTTTTTTTTAATGCTTTTAGAAATGTCTGTGCTTTAGTATTTGTTTATTTGTGAAACTGGACTTGTCTGTACATAGCTGTATGTTATAGAGACATATATAGGTCATGATTTTTTCTGAACATATTTCTT
>NC_051416.1:51779-52233 GCF_015228065.2 Penaeus monodon
ATGCCATCTTTTTTTATGGTTAAATGTTTTTGTAATGAAAGATATGTTATTAAACCCTCTGCACTGAGGGGATATCTCTTTGATTTAGCAGTTAAAAAGTCCTCAGTCAAAAACCTGAACACAGTGAAGAAAGCATTGTACGAAGTCCATGTTTAGGGGTCGAAGTGTATCTGGTCATAGATAGTTTAACTCTTTAAATCAATATGCTCGGAAAACAATTTTATCGTTGTTCGCAAGGATTTGATGCTAAAGGCTCCAGACTTCATTTAATATAAGCAAAGTAGGGTGGGATTGCATGTTATATGTTGTGATAATGGTTTTAAGGTTTTGTTTTTCATGTCTACATTTTTTCTGTTTCCTGGTTCTGCCTCTATAATGTTATGTTTATCACATTTTTCTCATTTAATACTTTTGTCCTCTCTCTCATTTTTCATTTCTTCTTGCTTTTGTGTTC
>NC_051416.1:52265-52580 GCF_015228065.2 Penaeus monodon
ACTGCATACCAAGACTGTTGCTCACTAAAATTTAAAATAATTTCATCATTTAAAAGTGTATTTCAGAATACAATGGAAAATTATGTCCAGATAAATTTCACATTTTTTGGTCACTGTTTTCATATGATTCTTTGCAGACATAGAGGTTTCATTGGTATTTTAATTAAGGCATCATCTTTTAAATTTTTAAATAAATTCATGAAAGGGGATACAATAGACTTCCATCTCTTGCATATTTTATACTTGGTCTGAAAATTTAAAAAGGATTACCATGTTGCAAAACAGCATTGAGTGCATGAATATATGTGCTGTTGC
>NC_051416.1:52600-52688 GCF_015228065.2 Penaeus monodon
GACACTTTGGTAGACTTTTGTCAACAGTTTCTGAGCCTAATTGATTTCTTTTGTTTACCCCATTTCCTGAATTTAAAGGAATATATAT
>NC_051416.1:52738-53082 GCF_015228065.2 Penaeus monodon
CTATTTTCCCAAATTCAAGGATTGCGTCAAATGGGTAATAACAAAATCGTAGGCCTAGTAAGTGACTCACTGTTGACTAAGTAGTTGTGAAGTCAACTTTGTTTAAATAAAATTAATCAGATAAAACTGGTGGGTTAAGATAAGTGTCAGTGGCTCTCAGTCTCAAGGGGTGAATGCTTCGGTTATTTTGGAAGTGAGTTTAAGATCCTTACTTTATGGAAAAAAAAATTATGATCTTAGGAAAAAATGGTTAATCTTTGTCCAGATGTTAGTTGAAGTTTAGAGGAAATGGCATGCTTTTAATTGATTTCTAAGTAGACTTTGCTTAATTCTTGTTAATCACT
>NC_051416.1:53120-53703 GCF_015228065.2 Penaeus monodon
CCATATATATGAACTTGTGTTTTTCACTTAATAACATATCTTTGGTGTAAAATGATTATTTACCTGATAAATCCATCATCAGGACAGTAATTATTCCACTTAAAAATTTGTGTTGCTGCATGATACAGCTGTTTCTTGACATGGTGTCTGGCTGCCTCTAAGCCTTTAGTGGAGCTGTTAATGTATGTATGTTGCTGCTTTTATGAATAGTTCCTTCTATTATAGTTTCTTACCTTTGAGTAGAGAGAAGATAATGAAGTAATTCTTCTTTTGTATTGAGAATTACTTAGGAGTTATAATTAAATTTACTTGTAGATGCATTTCCTGTTTGAATGTAGTAATTCAATGTTGGGTAGCTTATAGGATGGACACCGCCCTTGTACCATTTTGAGGGTTAGTTTTTTTTATCCTAAATGGGGTATTATATTGTTAAATCCTTGGAGCTGAAAATATTGCATTAGTTCTACTAGAAGTCATACATTTAGTAGCTATGCTGTGGGTACTGTTGAAATTACATGTATTTTCATGTTATTTTACTCTACATACATGTGTCTTTCTTTGCTCTTATATGCACAAAGACTCC
>NC_051416.1:53737-54432 GCF_015228065.2 Penaeus monodon
CTCTCACATGCATTAACCTCCTGAAAGCTAACCCAGAAAGGGAATTAGGCTTGCATGTATTTCCCATAAATGAGGATTTCCCAGTGTACTTTATTCTTTGCTTAAAGGGAAGGAGGCTTTGGCCACACACACACAATACATGTAAGCACACTTGTATGTAAAGATATGTTGTAATGCATACACTGTATCAATGAAATTCTGTAGAACAGCAGTATAATTCTTGGTGTTTCAATATGCATCTAATACCTATATCATGATAGGAATTAAAATCAGCCAGTGTTTTCAGCCATGACATAAAGCCTTATAACCTTCTGCTTTATATTCCAGAATCAAGATGGGGATATGTGGCAGGTCTACAAGACATACAGTCCCGAGGTGTACACAAAACCTGCTGCCAAACCGCTTAGAAAGAAATCAGGCATTCCGAGACCCAAACACGCCAGGTCTGCCAGGAAATACGACAAGTAGTTTCAACTCCTTCCCAAATGGCTTGGTTTCCAAGGGTGATATAGATTTTTGTGGTGTGAAGACAGCGTTGAGAGAGGAGTTATGAGCCAGTTTATTTCCAGCAGTGAGAAGTAAGAATAGCACCATGCATCTAAAATTGGAACTGAACTGTGTGTATGGAAATGAGCTTTATAAGTGGTAGTATAATAAACCAAAATAGAGTAAGAGATGGAGATGGAAATCTCCAC
>NC_051416.1:54450-54591 GCF_015228065.2 Penaeus monodon
GGATGAAAGTTTTAATCTCTGAAGTTATTGTGGATGAAGGAAGGGTCAGATCTTTGGGTAGGATTACTGAAGTTTTCACAGTGGAATTAACTGCCATAGGGCAACATTAGTAAAGTTAATTACTTTGCTAGGTAACGTGAC
>NC_051416.1:54630-54771 GCF_015228065.2 Penaeus monodon
GCTTGTCCTTTTGCAGTCACTCTATATCTGAATCTCTCTTCAACTGAGTCACAGCCTGTATGCTGACAAATATGATACTTGCAGCATGTGTGTGTCCGTATGAGAGCTTATTTATTTATATTTATAAACTAGCTAATGGGA
>NC_051416.1:54821-55343 GCF_015228065.2 Penaeus monodon
CATTGTATCATTTCAGAATCCCAACTAAGTAAGAAAGATAATAGATTGAAGGAACAGGAATGCATTTCAAAATGCCATGATTAAATAGAGCAGAGGCAGATTTGTTGATACAGATTTAAGAGAACTTGCTAGTCAATAATGCTTTTGTATGATTTTTAAAAAGGGTTGTAGCTATGTCATCTCTTTAGTCTCTTCTGTTATTTATTTTCATCATTAGTGCCCTTTGTATTTACTTTTCTTTTTGTATATGGTAAATATATAGGTGTGTAAAATAATGATTCTTTGGAGAAAACTGCCGAAGAGAGCACCATCATTCATGTTCTGAGATCAGACATCCTGTCATTACAATAAGGATTTTTCCCACTGTAGTGCATAATACTGTTTATAGAGACGGGAAAGAACAAGTGTATTCATCCTGTTCCATTTGGATGTCTCTCAAAAGAGCCATGACATGTCATTGCATTCCTCTTTCAAGTGTTTCCATATCTAGTCATACCACATAGTCACATCTTTTATGACATG
>NC_051416.1:55383-55492 GCF_015228065.2 Penaeus monodon
CCTCCATACATAACAGTTTTCACAAGTAGCTCAGAGTATCTGTCTTTTGTGTGTAGTTGTATGTGTGCTTGAAGGAGGCCAAAGGGTTCTTAAACTCATGTAAGAGGCA
>NC_051416.1:55546-56175 GCF_015228065.2 Penaeus monodon
CCCTCCCTCCCTCTCTCAAAACTATTTGCATTATGATCATAAGGAGCCAAAGAGAGAGGGAAGTATTTGCAAAATACATTTTGTCCTTTTGTTTTAGGAAATACAGTTTGTGCAGTGCAGCGCAAGCGGGTATTGTATGAGTAAAGAAGTGAACAGCAGTACTTTGGAAATTGGTGAATACTATGATTTTGAATTTATGAGAATCATGAGAGATGAGACCATGCAATAATACCATCTTTCATGTGAGGGGGTAAGGGGTTGCTGTTATACTTTAGGGAATACCTTTTCTTTAAATGAAAGTGCAAAGAAAATGATCAGTAGAAATAGATCTGTCTTTTAGGTGGATATTAGGTTATTGTAGGCTCTTGTAAAACGTATGTTTGGCAGGCCAGTTGCTCTGTAGGTAGTAGAGCATGAAAAGAAATTAAGTTTAGCACATTATATACTACATACTACCCTTGAAAATGGGTGGAATTACATTCAGCATCACATGGAAATTGGTGGTCCTTTGTGAAGAAAAGTGTGATACTCCTCTTTAATTTAATCCTGCTTTTAATGCAGCTATCCCAGATCTGAGATTGTTATGCACAGGTAGACCATTATGATGATTTGCACAAATTGAACTTAAA
>NC_051416.1:56222-57665 GCF_015228065.2 Penaeus monodon
ATAATGGTTGATGAATGCAAGACAGTTCCTATCTTTGGAGAATGTTTGGGTCACATATATCATCTAAGAAAAAAAGAAATTGATGGAGTAAATGGCCAAAATATATGTTGATACTTTTTTTTGTATTCTATATTTGCCTTTTTTTAATATTTGTAAAGCTTGTAGCTGGAAAATGCAATTATGATTTGTTTAAAAGTAATTTTGATATTTCAAGATGAAGGTAATAGCAGCTGTGATAATTTTGGTTCAGGTTATGTTAGCATATTATGCTTTATTTAGATTTGTAGTTTTGTTTCAGGATCATTTATACTGTGCATATGAAGGTATGCACTTTGTATTTTAGTTATTTATTGTAAGTGAACACTGTGGTTTGATACTATGTAGTTCACTTACTTCTGTAATGACAACTTCATTGAGATTGTATTTGTCAGCATATACATGGTCACATAATGGTGGATAAACCATAAAAACATAAAGGTACTTTGTTCAGTCCACTCTGCAAAGACTTCATATTTGTATTGTAGATAATGCTCAGGTTCTGTTTTAACTCTTGAAATGGGTTTCTCAGTGAACTTGCCCGGTATATCCAGAAGTTATTGTAAAGCATAAGATATTACTCTAACTGTTATTGATGGATAGACTAAGCACAAAAACATTTCCATTTGGCCTTATATCATGTAAGCCACAGGCCCCCAATGTCTGTGATTAACTTAAGATGCGATTCTCTTTAGGTGACCAAGTGTATTCTGAGGACATCTTTCATATAATAGTCTGTATAGTGTAAAATGAGAATCACAAGCATGTTTATTGATGTAAAAATATATATAGTCTCTGATGATTGTAATTAAGTGATTTTTGGAATTTACTTTACATGAACCTAGTGTATGGTAACAAGCATGAATGGAAAGTGGAATCATGTATAGATATATAATTATGAGATAGTCTGTGATCAAAAAAACAGCAGCTAATTAGACAGGTTTACGTGCTCAGTTTTCCAGTTGCTTAGTGATATTTTGTTCCTTTGTACTTACAGAAATGAAGATCGTATGTAAAATTGATCTAAAGAAATTTATGCGCTACAGAAATTGCAAGAACAATTCTTTTGACCTTGTCTCAATTTGCAAATTTTGATTGGAACGCAGAAATGATTATGACATTATTACATTTTGTGAAATAAATTTCCGGTCCCATTTCTCTGCTGCGCTTCACTAATAAGTTATTTTAATTTCCAAATAGGATGATCAAAGCTGTAATTATAACTTGCCACTTTTCACAGGAATGCAGAATGTACACCAAGTTACTTACAGTACTTATCTGATGATAAGTCTATAATCAGATGAGGAACCCATCCCAGTTCTAACTCACTTTAATGATAATCTTAATTTTTTTTCCTATATCTTGGATGTTACTTTGGTGTTCATATCTTTGCTTGTGTTTCATTAC
>NC_051416.1:57690-58546 GCF_015228065.2 Penaeus monodon
AATGTACCCTCTATTTAGCTTAAAGTAATTTGAGTTTGTACCAGTAGTAAAGTATTTATATCAGTTGAGGATATTAGAAGTATAAATTAAATTATTTGATTACTTTGTGTATTTATCATGGACAGAAATCTTACAGCCTAATGATTTTATGACACTTGAGAATTTGATTGTCATCTCTTTACTAAAGAATATATTATGTCATGTAGTTAGTAATATAAACTGCTTTGAATTTTCCATAGTCTCAGTTACATGATTCCATTAGTATGTCATAACGCACTGATATACTTTAACAATTAACAATCTTACCAATTGGTATGTGATGGTTTTATATCATAATCTTTAGGCTTTAAACAATAGTCAGTTTGTTTCAATACAACTCAAGGGTACTAATGTTCATGTTAGATCATTCTTTAGAAGTTTTGTTTGAGGAAAATAATGTACAACTGTAAAGATGTCCAAGACAAAAATAAAATTTGGAAAATTCATGTGTTAACATTAGCCTAACCACTAGTATGAAACTTTAACCTGACGCTGAAAGGTAACAGAAATCTCTTCTTATTATTTAAATGTGATTTTTGTAAGTGCTTTGAACTATGTGTTATTTATCAAAATCAAGTGGTTTGCAGTGGTTAATTCTTTCAGATACTAAACTTGGTAATAAATGGTCAGTTCAGACTTATAAATGAAAATCTTACCAACTTGATTAAACAATAAATCAATTATACCACAACACTGGCCTTTTAACAATTTTCTTTGTATACCCACAACAAACTAACAGAACCAAGTTTCACAGAAACTAAAGTACTGTTCTATCTATGCTGCACTAAAAAGAAAACCAGACCAAGTACATAATAAA
>NC_051416.1:61392-61526 GCF_015228065.2 Penaeus monodon
GGACATAATAAATAAACCATTTGCTGTACACAGAAAAGGTTAAATTGTGATAGATATTCATAACAAATTATTTCACTAACTAGGTTACAAATCTGGGAAAACAAAACACCACATGCATAGCTATATTAACCTTT
>NC_051416.1:62046-62966 GCF_015228065.2 Penaeus monodon
GAAAAAATATATGATACTAAAGGAGCTATTAAATAAAATAATGTAAACACAGCAAAAAAAGTAAACAAAGCCATAGGCTACTGTAAAAAAGTGAAGACACATGAAAAGACATTATCAGTATAAATGAGAAGCACAAACAAAGATATGCAAAGTAAATAGTAGAACAAGAACAATGAAAGTAAAGCTAAAATCTCCCCTTCAACTTTTGCAACCCAGTTTTTAAGATATCACTACCACCATTACCATTTTCAACTTCCCAGAAAAATGTTTCTTAATGAAATGGAAAGATATTTGCTGAAAATGCACTCACCTCTGGGTAGCAGTTGAAGTCATACTCTGCCACTATTTTCTCGAAGGTCACTTGGACGAAATCCTCCAACAGAAAATGTAGCTCCCATACCTGCATGGTCTCAGTCCCACCATGTCTTAGCACTTCAGGGTAGTGATCCACCTCCTCCATAAAAGCCTGTCAGTACTGGGAACAGAGACAGTTCTTGCAAAGGCCACATCTACCAGCTTTATTATTTTCCTTCTCTGCTCTGGTTGTCTGAACCCTGAATGGCAGTTGACAGCAGCACACTTCACCATGTTGACAAAGTGAAATCTGCAGGAGAAACATCTTTAAAACAGTATCTAAATCTATATATTTGTCTAAGAATTGTAAATGAAAGCATACTTACAAAATGAATATGGTGCTGCAACTTCTCACCTTGACCATCGAGTCCATTATACAGCCAGCAGTCTCAAATTAAATGGTTCTAACTCGCACTTTTTGCTCCATGATGATAGTAATACTACAACTGCAGGTTCCTTTAATAAAATGAGTATTTTCTCAAAACTTTTAATACAATTTACACTTTACAAAACTTTGAACAAATGACTTTAAACCTTATTTACAAGGTAATTTTTTCCAGACATGT
>NC_051416.1:63162-64354 GCF_015228065.2 Penaeus monodon
GGGATGATGCCAGACTGTCACATTTCTCTAATAATTTAACAAACTTTCTTACACAATACAATCATCTTTATATACAAATGAAGTCACCAAGCCAAAGCCACTTCTTGCAATGACCAAGCTCCCTCACGTCGACTGCTCAGAACCTGTCTGATCCGATCATCAGTGCCTTTGTCCTTCGCAACTTCCGGAGTCAGCTGTTCCTCCTCCATGGCTCTTGGGGTCTGCCTTCCTCGTCTAGCTTGCCAGCTTTAAAGTCCTCTGCGATCTTCCGGCTATACACTGCGTGGAAAAGGTCTTGGGGACGGAATTCCCCTTGGATGACATCTGGACACACAGTAGGATGATAAAAGGTATGGTTTCCAGCTGCAATGTTCAGAAAAAAAATTAGTTTTGTATGTGTATATAGTATCAAAGAAATCAATGAGCACATGAGAAAAAAATCAATAACAAGCTTATCAAATTAAAGGCGAATAACAAGTAACAATAATCTTCAACATGGGCTAGTTTTGGAACTCTTACATTAAATACTAACAAAAGTGCAAAAGCTTCACCACTGATCTGAAAAATGAGAGATGAAAACCTAGAAAAATAATCAGGCCGAGTAGTCCAACAAGAGTATTGCAAAAGATTTACATGTTCTCCAAAAAAATCACTAAAACAATTAGCCATTGTGAGAAAAACTATGCTATTCTTTATTAATCTTCTGAAGCCTTTGACTGATCCATTAAATATTCATATCTTTTCTGGTATTTTCCATGCTTTTTCTTTTATATCTTCTTTTTTTTTAGTTATCTTTATTTCCTTCCACTGTTAGGACCTAAATTTTGGCCAGTAGATAAGAAATACCTGGAAATATCCCATGAAGACAATACACGTGAAAGAATGAGGGATCGAACAAACAGCATGAAAATAAAGAAAATATGTAAAGAAAATAACCATATAAAGCAAGAAAGAAAATAGATAGCAAACATAGAATCACCAAAAAATGTGATTCTCAATATGGTAGCTTCCACCACAGTGCAAGAACCTTACCTCAAATCCTTCTAAGTCAGGTACTACAAGCTGTGGAATCATTTCAGGAATCACTTCGTACTTCTTGCCTACAAGCTCTCCAACTGGCCTCACACCACGACCTAACAATAAACAAGAATAACAATGAAAGAGTAATTGAAATTAATACTTTAAAAGGCAC
>NC_051416.1:64647-65016 GCF_015228065.2 Penaeus monodon
AAGCAATGTTGGTGCGGAGCCCAGAAAATAGCGAGTAATAAAGGCGGACTCCCCAGAAAATAGCGGAATTGCTGTGGATGTTAAATGGGTACAGTTCAGTGACCGGTTACCTTCATATCGACTAGATTCCTTATTTTCATTTAAAAATTAGTGAAATTTGTATCTTTACCTTAAATCTATTACTTTATTTCACAACTGAAGTATTTTAAGGCTCAGTTTCAGTTATTTAGTATTTAGAGTGGCTCATACCTGCGTCGAGGTGGACGGCCTCGGCCACCAGCCTCGGTCGTCCACCTCGACACAGACTGTCTGTCCGGCATGCAAGGTGTCGCTATGCACCTACGGGTGCTTCGAGAGGTATCTCTCAAA
>NC_051416.1:65585-66634 GCF_015228065.2 Penaeus monodon
TCTTAATTACTCTTCTCAAGCTATGCACATCCCCTCATCCCCTACAATCTAGGGAGACCTGTGAGAAATCTGCCACATTCAACTAACACAATCATTGTGAAATAAACGTAATATCCCAAAAAATAAAGTCCATTAAAGATAAGCCTCTGCCATTAGCGTAATGTATTCCTTTCCGACAATTTTCTCGTGAGATTTTATTTATCCTTTTGACCTCTCATTTCATATTTCACTCAATTACCTACTCCAATACCCAAAAATAAATGATTTCCCAGAAGTTCTCCAAGACTACTGGGGACGAGGGACTGAGGCGTAACTTGAAAAGAGGCATAAGCTGAAATACAATTCGCAAAAGAAAGAGTTACAAAAATCAGTCAGAGCACTACATATATTGTTAGAAAGTCTTACGGCCCGTCAGGAACTCGTTGGCTTAAGGTCTATCTTGCTAATATATATTTAATGAGAGATTACTTTCATTGGTGCGGATTATCTTAAACACTTATTAGTTTAGTCATCATTTTATTTCAGCCTATCTCGAGATCCACCAAAATCGTCGACACCTTCTGTCACACAAATAAACAAACCAACAGATCGAAACTCCTCAAAAATACGCGAAATCACTAAATTGCCTGAAACATGACAAGCACTCACTAAACATCTGACGAAACTCCGAAGTTGGATCATTTTTCACTTGCTCCTTGAACTGTCTCGTCCCCCTCTTGCCGTGCATGAGGAACTTCCTAAAGTTCTTCTTGCCATAAGCTGCGGCGGAGGTTGAAAAGAGCCGCGTCCGGGCGATCGACGAGGCCGGAGCGAGAGCCATGTTTGTTGTTGTTGTCCGGAGGCCGAGGGAGCGCGGGTGTAAAGCCGGTCTCGTTTTGGGGTCTTTTTCTCTAATAGGATCGCATCGGGTTTTCCTGTTTTCATTTTTATTTTTGGTGGCTTTGGGATTTTTTTTTTTTTTAATTAAATGTATGGTATCTTTACTTTTATTTCACTGTTGTATGATTTATAATATCTGATAGGAATTACAGTAAAGTAATTTTTTAAAT
>NC_051416.1:66824-67014 GCF_015228065.2 Penaeus monodon
AAAAAAAAAAAAAAAAAAAGATAGAAAAATTTTTTTAAAGTTTTCATATATAATAAAAATTAGATAAAAGAAATAAAATTTAAAAAGTTTAATAAAAAAAAAAAAAAAGAGGAAAAATATATAAAGGGGAAATAAAATATATATATATATATAAATAATAAATAATATAAAAAAGTAAAAATTTTATAAT
>NC_051416.1:68230-70091 GCF_015228065.2 Penaeus monodon
GTACATGCACATGCACGCACACACACACTTACTCCCCACCACCACTTTCTCACAAAGGCTGATGCCCTTCACCTAAATGAATTTAATGTATCAAGTTAGCCATCATCTAGTGGTTTCTTAGGCATGGCACCTAGTTCCTGCATTCCCAGAGTGACAGAGGCAGTTGGTTTCTCCCTGGATGTCTTAGGACTTTTCGGGACCCGTCCTTCTAAAGCCTGATAGCCTTATGTTTAGTGTCAATTTTCTCTGTAGAATATGGAGTTGCTACTTCCAGCTCGCTTTGAGCGCAACATTTGTTTGGGGTCTTTGCCCTTGCAATTCTCCAGCAGTATCAGTTGGGATTCACTTTAGGTGTGAGTAGGTATGCTCATATCACTGGGCTGTCAGTATGCTGTTCTTTCCTTTGTTTGTTAGATAGACACCTCTCACCCATGGTCATTGCACTGGGTTTTTGATTTACTATGAGTTTGACCTGTCCCTCAAGGACTGTCTTCACAAAACTACCTCTTTTGTGACCTTGGCTTAGGATTCCACCCGGATTCTGCACTTCCATGACTTTCAGCTAAGAACCATGATATATACTTATCTATTTGGGTCTTGCTTAGAAAAAACATTTAAGATACATTTTCGGAATCTGCAGCAGTCCCAACATGTTTTTAAAGGGGTTCATACCATGCACTGTGCCCAGTGTCACCTACGAGGGACTAATTTCGTTCAACCCAGGAAATTTTTATATCTGTGTGGGTCTGGAGAGCTTCGCAGTGGCCTTTCTTGCATCTTCATCCCCCAACGATAATCGTAAGCATATCACTGATAGACCATAATTCAGTGTGCAATGGGCATCATGACATTTGTCATGAACTGTGACTTTGCTCGGGCACCTCTGGAACAACTAATATATGGCATGTGATTGATCCCATCTGGGAAGCAAAAATAAAAATTTTGTGCTGGATTCTCCTCCCTTTTGTAGGTTTTACTGTAGTTGCATGAAGTTCAACACTGTTGAATTTCCTATTAGGCTGATCAATATTGGTCTCTATCAACTTTGCAACTAGACCTCTCAGACAGAGAAAGGAGCATCTTCCATCCACATCACCCCTTATTATAGATTTATACTTTTTTCAAATACAGTAACATTTCTCTACTTTATTAAATTCTTCATCATGCTCCTTTATTTATATTTACTCTCTTTCTCCAATCCAGTCCAGTCCAGTCTGATGATTTGAGGATTCTCTATCATAGTCAGTCCAGTCGTCCAGTGCATTTTTGGCTGATCTCAATCTAACACACTTATTTATGGTCAATCCCACTTTCAGTTATGAATAAAGGTTAAAAAAAGACTATACATAATAGTCAATATCCTCTTTATTTTTCCTTTTCAGTACTGTGAACCATTTTCTGAAAAAAATATTCAGGAGCAGAAAATGGTCTTTGGAAGTCCCCACAGTAAAATCTATCTATATCAAAAAATTTTCCTTCTTTAATATTCTCACTTCCTTTTACTGCCTTGTTTTGTACTTCTATTTGAAATTAAAAGATTATTAAGACAGACATTTCTTCTATCTGGAATTATGTGATAACACAAAATGCTCACATACCATAAACAGAAGAGTAACATATTTTAGGACAACCTTAATTATCATTCACTGTACCCATCTCTTCAAAACAAGGTATGCTTGCAGATATAAAGTCAAGAAGCAGTTCAGATGACCAGCAATGAAAAGAGGGAGCTCATATTTAAAATAAATTTTTGTATCACCCTCCTAATGTTTAAAGTCTGAAGGCATATGTTACTTGAACCTATCATCTCACATCACATATGAGTTCCATTGCTATAGTTGTCATGGACCATTATGTTATA
>NC_051416.1:70863-71436 GCF_015228065.2 Penaeus monodon
TTTATTAAGACTTAATCATATATTACATAACCCTTGTAATTTGCAAGTACTGTCATCTACTGTTTATTGTAATTTTCGAACAATTGCAACCAGTATTATTAAAAGAAGAGACCAAAGTACACAGTGAAGATAATTACAATATATAGGATTAAAATGATTGCACTAAAAAATCACAATCTGTAGATCTGAGAAGCCTTTAACCCAGGTGATGTCCTATCGTGTCATGGCTGACCATCCCTCACACTGGGATGACATCCTACTACTTTATGTGAGGTCTAGCCGGCTCTAAACTGTGTAGTTATTTGCTTATTTGGCCCTTGCAAGAGTCACTAAGGAAATTCAGCCTTTCAAAATTAGGCTTAAAGCCATTTCTTAGCCCCATTACCTAAACTATTGTTTATGCTGCAGACAAGTGTGTAGAGAGCAGGGTAACCTCATGTTTCCCACACTTCTAATTTTACCCTTGAATAGCTAGCTGATTCCATGTGCACCCTCACAAATGGAGAAAGATGCTCAGAACTCTTGACTCGAGTAGGTTAACCTACTGCTGCTGGGAACATAATGTCCATTGCA
>NC_051416.1:71735-71904 GCF_015228065.2 Penaeus monodon
TCTGGTCAAGTCATATGCACATAGAATCACAAAATTTTTTCAACCTAATCATGTGTCCATCATTCTAATAAGTCTAGGAATGATTTTCTCTCACTGTATAAATAACTAAAATGAGGCAGAAATTCAAGAAAACTTGAAAATGTACACAGGTTATGTTCGTGAATAAGTA
>NC_051416.1:72290-73499 GCF_015228065.2 Penaeus monodon
ATAACAAAAATATAATCTTAATAACTTCTGATTGTAAACAAAATCTTACTTTCACTTACATCCAGAAGTATATTAAAGGGAAAAAATCACAAACATGTTGCATGCTGGCATCACATATCAACTATGACAGGTAAAACTGATGAGTTAATGGAATCAAGATGATGGGCTAAATATTTTAATATATTTTAAATACAAACTGTGATACACAGACACACTACAATCAATTATTAACTTTATATCATCTGTAATAAAGATATATGTACTAATTTATTTACCATCCTTATCTGTTTTCATAAATGCAGAATATATATCACTGAGGATTCTAATAAACACAAATGAAAGTATTAACAAAGAAATACTATAATACTGTAAACACATAACAATATAAAAATACACTGTATAAAATCTGGAAATAAACAGCACCATTACTCTAGTACCCTTACAAAAAGTATCAAACAATATTACCTATATACTCCACAATACTACTTGTATTACTACAACTAGCCACACATCTACCAAATCATTTAGATCAAACTTGTGTTCATTAGCCTGTTATGTAATATTTCTATTAAAATTTCTTTACAGTTAAAATTTTTAAACAATGATATATTAAATTTGGAAAGAAACTACCACATTTGCCAGCACAAGTAATGAACTTTTTTGAGAAAAGTTACAGATGTAGAAACTGTTAAGACAAGGCTAGGCATTTGACATCTGGTTAGCAGGTGGACTTGTGATGATATTTATCCAATGAATGCAAATATTTGCTTTGTCTTGATAATGACGTTATGAATAAAGTAACAAAACAATCTTTATCATGCAAATCTGAACATTTCAACAAAACTCTTTTCCCAAATAAACAAAGCCCAGACAAGATATCAATAATTTTTTGTTATTACTTCTCCTAAAATCTCAGTACGAGAACAGTTATCAAAGAGAGCTGAAAAAAGCCAAACACCAGTCAACTTTTCCAACTGACTGCATCACATAATACCCACAGTAGATACATAAATATGGATCTTATTCTGTATTCATAACCAAAACAAATAAAATACTTTACTACTCTCTAGTCAGGGGTGAAGTTCAAAACTGAACAGCAATGTAACTTTCTTTTCATTAACAACTCAAGACGACTCATTATTGCCTGGCTAGAGTTTCAAGATGCGCACAACTGTTTTCTGCTTCTCAATTTCCGTATTTTTCCACCTT
>NC_051416.1:73555-74450 GCF_015228065.2 Penaeus monodon
GTTTCCACTTCATTTGAATAGACTGAAGGACAGGACTGAATGGAAATATACACTATTTTCCCCAGAAAACACAAAATAGTTTCAATACATTTATGATGAGATGCAATATATATCTTTTTATTCATTTACTTATACTTATTAGTATGTAATATATTTCTTCATGCTGGCAAATACAGTAGATTCAGTTCCACTCTTTTTTTTACCTTGTAACACAGACTGGGAGAAAAAAAGGGATTATAATGAATCATACAGAAAATCTTGTCAAGAAAACCATTTAAAGCTGTAACTTATCATCTTGTCTTATTCTTGGAGAAATTTAAGATCCTAACAACCTCATATCATCAATTATTGTCTATGCTAAAGAAAGTACACACAAGCACCTTGGTCTATAAATAATCTCCATTAAAAAATCATATACTTTTTTCATATCAACAGATCTAAAAATACAAAAATATGTGATGAACCAAGCCTAAATACTGACCCACAATGTTTACTGATAAATACAGCCTTGAAATCAAAGATACAACATGTACTAAATCAATGGTTCCTTAGAATGAAATAATTGTAAATATGACAAGCATTTCATTAATGAACTTCAAGAAGAATTTTTTTTCATATCAGTCTCACTGCTCTATTATGCCTCAAAAAGAACATAAATAATTTAATAAAATGTCAGATGAGAACATACTAGTTACAAGCACATAATAATGAAAACAATGTAAAATATGACAAAAAGTATGCTATATCTGGGAGGTGAGAAAATGAGATGCTGGAGGCAATCCTCTTAAGAAAAAGTTGATCATATAAATAATACACTTATATAAATAACTAAGCATAGGAATCACTACACAAAAAAATGGAAATGATCTTTTCAGTTATATCACTACACACAACA
>NC_051416.1:74477-74700 GCF_015228065.2 Penaeus monodon
ATTAGGAGATCTGGTCTGATTTCCATGCCTTTCATATGTCCACGCATTCTTATCTATACAGGTACATAAAGCAAGGACTTTGAAATGGCATGGCTCTGTCATATATCAATTTCTCTATTATACCATATTTACCCATTACCAAAAACCTTTCTACAGGAAAAAGTGAGACACACTCACCCTCAAGCACCTACTCTATAAGATCAAATATATTCACAAAATACAT
>NC_051416.1:75249-75886 GCF_015228065.2 Penaeus monodon
GTGTGTGTGTGTATATAATTAACATCCTTATGAAAATGACTATTTTTGGTATTGTATCCATTAGTGTCTATGCCAATAATTGCAGTATGATTGGACACAACATTTTTCAAATAACTTCAATATGGATTGCAATTTCTGAAACAACTTTTCTATTTATGTTGATTTTATAAACCTTTATGTATTTCTCATCCTAAAAAAATAACAAAATTACACTTCAAATTATTCTTTAGAAAATGAGGAATGAAATAAAGATAAATGGAAATTGTAACTCTAAAATATATTATAGAGATCATTAAAATTTCTTCTCAGATCACAACTCATAACTTCCAGCTCAGTATATAATTAAGGCAGTTTATACATTCATAATGTGTAAGGGCTTTCAAGAAATTTTTGCATTTACTTGAGAATACACTTCTTCTTCGGAGTTCTGATTCAAAAATGGTTCCAATGCGCTTCAGATCAATTCTCTGTCGGTTAATGCAGGGAGGTTTTAGGCCTTGCATGTGGTACTCGCCTGTACTGTTGCAGATGCCATAACAGGAATACTGGACTAAACCTAGAAAACAAAACAAAAATTAGTACACAAATTCACCCATATCATACGCAGACATTCTAACCCCTACAACACCACATCCCA
>NC_051416.1:76080-76363 GCF_015228065.2 Penaeus monodon
AGGGTGGTTAAGCAATAATAAAACTGTGAATGTTGGCCTCTTTCCTTGTCCTCACAATAATGACATACCCAGAACAGTAACAAAAGTATCCAGAGCAATACTGGGTGCCTTCCAAAACTAAAATAACATTCATGAATCCTTTATGCATATTAAACCTTCAAAATGATTTGGGGTATTGGTTTAACTTATTCCTCTCATTGCCTTACAACCTTGAAAGAGCTAAACATTTTATTTTCAACATAACAAGCCAGGATGAAGAAGAGGATACCCAATTCCACAATTA
>NC_051416.1:76670-76943 GCF_015228065.2 Penaeus monodon
CAATACAATAGTTAACAGTCAATGGGGTTAAAAGTTCAACAGGTTTGGGATACATTAATTGTAGACAGAGACAATTGAAGTCAGGAAATCAACAAAAATGTAGAGCAGTAGGTGATGAAACGGAACAAAAGAAAGGCAACAACATAATTCATACATGAAAAAGAACACACATGAAAGGTCTGAATGAATAAAAGGGATTATATACACGAAAGCATGACAAAGTTCAACATAAGACTAAAGCTAATATTCCACAATACAAAGAAACAAAAGTGT
>NC_051416.1:77129-78649 GCF_015228065.2 Penaeus monodon
CTCTTTCTGTATATAAATAAAAATATGTGAAGATACCTTTACAAAAACAATAATAGTTTTACAAAAACAAATAACAATATTAACAATATATATATACACACACACACACCCCTCACAAGAATGCACAAACTGTGAAGTTTATACACAATAACAACAGAAAACGACACACAAGCAAATTCAATTACCGACAAAATACCTTGGGGAACAAAAGCAAAAAAAACAAAAAAACGTTACAACACCAGAAAGGAACATGTGTCATTATGAAACACCTTACCTGAATCTTTGTAAATATCCTTCAATATCAGCAGCCTTCACTTATTTCAATGTGAAGAATATTTGAACATTGAAAAAGGGGAAACAAAAAAATTATTCTCAATTATCATGCAACACGGTAAGCTCGGTGCTACTCATTCTAATAAAGTAAAAGTTTAATAGATTGGCATGCTTATTAAAAAATACATGTTTTCTAAACAAATTCAAAAAACAAAAATTCTGAAATCTATGTCACCAAATTATAAGTGGACAGCAATTTAATCTATAAAACAGTATTCATCATTCATCTCATAAATACATAAAAAGCCTGCAAGTAGCTCTCATAAATACAAATATATCCTTCCATATGGATCTATGCAAATAAATATAAGGGAAATGATGCATTTACACCTACCTGACTTTTGATATTCAAAATTTGTTATTTAACCACATAAAACTTCAAACAACATCAATTCCCAATACAATCTGTTATCTTAATTCACTGACTGTTCTGCACAAGCAATACAGAAGAATTAACTCAATTGAAGATATTGAAAATAATAGTATGTACATAATTTTTCAAAGAATTATTTCTAAATCAACTTCCCCTATAACAGGTTGAGCAATAAAATATATCGGAATAACAGTATATTTTCCAAAGATTCACATTCTTGTATGAGTGTATCCTTTGTGTACATTCTTTTGTATCTAAAACCATATTTATATCAGAACCCGCAACTGCATCAGAGAAGAGGACATTTTCTTACATTTATGGTTGTCAAAAAGTGATAAAAATCATCTTTATTTTTTTTTTGTTCTTCCTTTGTTCACAAACAAAAAATAAAATAGAAACAAAAGTATTACAATTACTTTTTTTTACAATCAAGCTATTTTTGCTTCATAGGCAAAGAAATACTAAGCCTCAGACATACATATATACAAATATAATGACAAAAGTATATCAAGTTAATATCAATACAAAAATAGTCAACATTCAGCATTTTCTCTGCATTCTCAATCTTAAACCTACTCATGCCCTTATGACATTTAAATCCTGTCATGGCAAATTGGGCAAAGGCCGGGTGACAAGGACTATGCCAAGTGTGATCAAGCCTACTCTAAGCTGCGTGTGCTAAACAATTGTTGGCTTATCTGGTCCTGACATTTTAGCCTCATTTCCTAAAACAAATTGTAGGCCACACAAAAATGTCGATAGTGGGTTACATATATATTTTCCGTGCTATTAATCCTGGGGTGAGTGGATTGAA
>NC_051416.1:78694-79195 GCF_015228065.2 Penaeus monodon
CCCTGGGATACATTTACACTTTTATATATATACAAAATACCTACAACCAAACTAGAACCACAAGTAAAATGTTTTTGGTTACCCTGTATCATCTGACTGCACATCAGCTTTCTCAAAGTATCCAATAACCCCCAGAAACCCTGGAGATATAATTGTTAGAACCCATTGGAAGGGTCATTTTGAACTTGCAGAGGTATATAAAAATAATTAACAGAAATACAACAGTGTACAAAAACTTATATTCTTAACAACTGCCTCATCAATTTTTCTTTGGAGATGAAATGTAACAACAGACAAGTTTTGTCCATTTTCTTGATCTTTTAAAAACATCAAAACCTACGTAAAATCAATAAAGATGTTCCAATATCTCTTCCTTCACATCTTAATTCAATGACATCATATGAGTATTTTTTGGAAAAAAAAAAAAAAGATACAAACTGTTGCACTGCAAGCATGTAATCCTTAATAAAATCACAATGAAACAGACATTGCACTTTTCAC
>NC_051416.1:79240-81441 GCF_015228065.2 Penaeus monodon
GAGACCTCTGGACAGCACGTTTAGGCTCTGGTGCACTTTCAGTTTCAGGATCGGTCTCATGGACAGAATTTTTAATTTCTGGCTGTTTTTCACTTTCAGAATCAGACCTACTGATTGCAGGTTTGACTTCTGGCTTTGTTCAGTTTCAGATATTACTTCATCTTCTTTCTGACCTACAAAGAATGAAGATTTTACGGGTTTTTCGTCACTCAAAAGCAGTGAGTTTGCAGACTCACTGCTGTGATCCTTTGCAAGGTCATCAGCTGGACCATGAGTTTCATTTTTGGAAGCATCTTTTTCAGCATCAGGATGGCTTTCAGAAAGCCCCTCAGGCAGTGAGCCAGGTCCTGAGATTTTTCACCAATATTCTCTTTTGGTTTGTCTTCTTCACTGGCAAAGATCTTGCTCTCTCCTCGCTCTCTAATGGTGTCTAGACCATCCAGCATGGAGTCTTTGGTCAACACTCTCTTAAATTCTCTAGTCTGACTTGTTATGTGGGACTTGGTAAATTGGTCACAAAACTGTTTGAATCAGCTCCTGCTAGAGCACTTTTAGAGAATATCACTACCTACATAAAACAATTTTTATCATCCTTGTCATCATTTTCAGGGCTTTTATCACCTTGACCTTAAATCTGGCCATGAGCTCATTCATTAGTGGATCTTGAACACTTCCTCTGGGTGAAGCTTGCACACTGGCATCACTATCTGAATCTGGTTCATGTACTGGGATGATTATGAATTTATTCAAGTGCCGAGCTAATGGGCTATCCGGAGAGGATGGAGGTATATCATCAAAACTAGACATACGTTTCAAAACTTTGAATGGGTGTTTCCTAATCACTGGGGTGCTTGGGACACTACTTGTTGATAATCCTCTTCCTGCTTGAGGGATGGTGGTGGTGCTGGCGCGGGGATGAGAGGGGAAGAACAGGAGCAGATGCAGAAACCTTTAATGGTGATTCATTATCTACAGGTTCTGTCTGTAATTCAAATGGTTCAGGTTTCTTTTTTGGCTTTCTTATCAACTTTTGGAATAAACTGGCTCAACAGCTGGGCTCTGCTGCAATGGCTTCTCCCTATCTTTCCTCTCCTTGTGCACTTCTTTCCCTTCTCTGCCTTTTCCACTTCAGCTTTAACATCTTCAATAGTTTGATAACCTGGATCCTGGCTTGCCTTGTCTTCTGATTCTGATTCCCCATTTGCTATTGCTCTTATTAGCTATCACTTGTGGCAAGGATTCGTAGCCAGGATCAGTAGATAAACTAGATCCTTCTTCTTTCCTTGATTACTTTCTTACCTGTCTCTTCTTCGTTTTCTGATGAGTTTTCCATCTTCCACAGCTCCAGTGTCTGGTAAAGGGGGCAATTCTCTTGCTTGAATATCACTATTGGATAATTGCTTAGTGCTACTCGAGAGCTCTTGGTCGTCTTCAAGAATAGATGCATTTGTCTCACTATCAATCCTCTTCTTCTCATTTCCACCAACAATCATATCCAGTGAAGCCAATGCCTCCCTTATCTCATTTTCACTGACACTCCCCGTTTCCTTCCTATGCACTTCTGCAGAAGTTGTTTGCCTTTCTGCCGTTACAAGTGGGGATTCTGGGATAGGTGTTTGGCCCTGGGTGTTTTGTGGACAGTTGATGGTGTGTTAGGCTCGGAGCTGCAAGGGGTCGCTGGCTGGATTTCAATGGTAGGTATCACCTGAAGCTTGCTGTTTTTTTTTTCATCTTTAACAAAGCCTGGGTTGTCTTACCTATCCATTTACCTATGCTTTTAGTTCTTCTGTGCTATTCCGAAGGCCGTACAGAAAGTATATGAGGAAGCCTACATGCAATAAGGAAAGTTTGAGAAGCAGTGTTAGTGGCATGCAGCATATTCTATTCATGAGAAGTTAGTTAAAAAGCCCAAAATTATACATTCCGTGCATTGTGCAGATGTGTGTAAAATATTCATTCAACAATCCGACTTCATCTATGAGCATATTGTATTACCATTGATGCTGGAAGGGCATGTATGTAAGCACTATCCACTATGGTTTTCTTTTATCATTATTCAACAAAGAATCAGTTACCATGACTACACAACCATCTATTCACTCCTTTCCTTGAATTATTAAGAATAGGTTTTCACCTGCATAACTAATATCACTGTTGTGACCACTATCACTACAATTAGCAATAATAATAACAATGACATG
>NC_051416.1:81696-82011 GCF_015228065.2 Penaeus monodon
CCATTAACCCGACTTCAAAATATATACCCAATCCTCTTAAAATATCTGTTCCCATAAAAAAAAAATCTAAAGAGAATGTACTTTACTTACACTAAATTTTGGGTCTCTATGAATAAGTAAAGTAAATCCGAATGCCTTTGGCAAAATAATGAAAATAATTTACTTCAAAATGGCCTTTTTAATACCTGAAATCTAGATAATTAAGCCCTTTACTATTTGGAATCATACACTATGCTCTGAGTTTGGATTCTACAGATATAACATGCAGAACTTTACTCCTCTTGCACAAATATTTTACCAGGCAAATCCTAGACA
>NC_051416.1:82042-82649 GCF_015228065.2 Penaeus monodon
GCTTGCAAAACCAGATTATCAAATTTAATAGTAATGCTAATGATGTTATAGAGAAGCCTATAAAACAAGAAAAAAAACATTTTTGCTTACCCTATTGCCATCCACACTGAAAACCCGAATCCACGTGGCTGGTGGACAAGGTTAAACATCAAATACAAGTTAATGAAGGCACTGAGGGCTGGAATCCATGGTACTAAGGGCACCTGAAAAAAGATACATACATACTAATTAATCTTATAATCAACTTAATAGTACAGAAACAACCAAATAGGACTAAATTCACATACCAAAATATAGAAACAAAGATGTTATGATACAGATTTTCCTTTCTTTTTTGAAGTCATACCTTAAAAGTCAGCTTTTTCTTGGATTCTGGCTGCCTTGCAATAACAAAAACATTGACAATCACCAAAAACAGATGCAATAGACACACCAACTATGGCTCCGACATCACCATCAACAATTTCTTCCTGTAAAACCACAAGCAAGATTCCAAGAACACTTGCAAGGATACCTGTAAAAGACAAAATTCTTTAAAAATTTCTGGCAAGTTTTAAAACAAAAAGAGAGATAGAATGAATGGAATGTGATTTTCTGTCATAGTGAA
>NC_051416.1:82727-83486 GCF_015228065.2 Penaeus monodon
TGTTTAGGCATGTAAATTTTATCAATACATTTGTTTGCACATGGGTTTGGACAGATCATGTACAAGGAGTGAATGTGTTGCATGAAAGTGAAAATACACAAACACAAATATACTTAACAACTTTAGAGTGAATACAAAAAAAAACTACACAAAACTTACAGAAACCTAGTGTGGCATAGCTGGCTAGTGATGCTGTCAAATCTGTTGGTTCCTTCAAGCCCTTAACGTTAAATAGCTGTTGGAAATAATGCCTTGCTGAGTACTTTGAGTTGCTGAGACTTGGCTTGGTCCTCCCTCCAGTCTCCCTAAAACCCTGGGCATCCCCATCTTCATCTTCAGCATACCTGAAAGAGCCAATTACGAGGACCTTAACTTAAGCAATGATTTTCTTCTCTTAATATAAGCAGGAAACAATAAACAGTACAGACATGTGATATTTTCAAACTGATATTCATATACAATTTGTTCAATTATCATAATGATTCTGAAATCTTTAAATATCATTTACTGACATAAAACATAAATATGGCTGGCAATACATTTTACAATAAGGCCATCTAGTTCAGAAATTAAAATGACTGGCACTATTATAAGCATTACAATACTATATACAATACTATATAGTATATCAAATAATGTTACATGCTTCTATACATATCTTTTTGATTCAAAAGAACATTACAATATGCCCACATAACACTCTGCCGACAATAAAACAAGCAATAAATTAGGAGCAACTTTACAATTAGAAAAATGCTG
>NC_051416.1:83528-83795 GCF_015228065.2 Penaeus monodon
GTCTCAGCTGTACACTAGTTCTAGATCAACCTCACTGGATCTATATACAAGTCAAATCTTGAAACTCAATAAACACTCTTGCCTAAAAAAGCCAAAGCAAAATCCACACAAACCAGCTATTTTCTAATTCCCCAGGTCTGGTGTGAAGGATATAGTAATCAGGTATGATAGCATATTAGAATACTGAGTGAGTCGACTCTTTGCACGATATACGATGGACCAGGAAAAAAAGACAAAGATAAGGAATTATCATGCATCTAGTTTTCA
>NC_051416.1:83895-85709 GCF_015228065.2 Penaeus monodon
CTTTTATGCACAGCCTCAGCAATTTTTTATGACAGACCCAAAGGGGATCAAAAGAGTTTTGGGTAATTGTGAAGAAATGATGAATGATTTGTTTGCAGATTATCTACTTCACTGTAAATGGAGAAGATTGGTCCCACTGAATCTTTCAACTCATTCGTATGATGAATATATGGGTTAATTTCTTTTATTTTTTTTGCATTTTATATATAATTTGCGTCAGGTATCAACGCAGAATTGTTGAATCACTTTTTTGGAAAATGTACTCAACAGGTGTTTTAAAACAAGTCATTAGAGTAATTTTGCCATTAACCCAATGCATGCCTGTCCCCTGTATTTTTGTTTCACTAATTTGGTTTACACTTGGAGACTTTTGAACATACACTTGGATGTTAATAACATAATAGCAAATAAATTAAATTTTTCCTGAAAATGCGGGGAATGGATAAGTGAAATCAGGTAGGCCTATGACTACAGTGGACAGTGTATGTCCCTTTGTGCCAGTGGGTTAATACTATAAGTATGGCATTATTAGTAAAATAGGAGATCAGGCTTTCATATTTCATGTAAAAGCTACAACTTGGGTATAAAGGAATTTCTTGAAATTATTTGAAAATATTCACATATAACTCAGTAGATATTTGTTACCTTTTTAGTGCAACAGTATAACATGTTCCCCAAAGATATTACAAATACTTGTGTATCTTGCGTATCTTTCTGGCGATACAGGTTATTTCACCCCTCCCTAGAATTGTGACTACAGTAAAGAAGTTTGAACTTCAGTATTTCATTTTTACACTGTCTCATACAAGATAGTACCTGTATTAGGGAAAAAATTAAATAAGTACACTGCAAATGTTCCAGAAGTACCCACAAATTTGGTAAAAAATTGGGAATATATATGGTTCGGGCCCTTGGGCCTGCAATAAAGATGAAAATGATAACATTTTTTAACCCAGTCCAAAGGGCTGATGAAATCCCTTCAAGGTCAGTTTAGATAAAAGTACTACATTCATTAACAAAGCCTTTGTTAAGTAACACAAAAACAGTGGTAAGTGCCTGATCCTTCCCCTAGGGTAACCGTACTTTTCCCCTTGATAAGAGGTCAAAGAAAAAGATGACCAAAGAGAAAGAAGAATGAAAGTGATTTTACAGTTATTCTGGTTTTGAGTTATTTGACCCATCACCTCAGCAGATGTGCCCCCAGTAAAGTGTGATAAAAATTATGTTCCAGAAATGTGCAAGTAATAGAGGTCAATCATGTTGGTGGAAAAAGCAGCAGCTAAGTGAGTGTTTAGGAAGGGGGGAAAGGGTTTAAATTACTACAACAAAAAATTGCAATGTAATAAATCTTCATAATAAAAAAATTTTTTTTTGATGTTGAAATAAAAAGGTTTGTAATCTTTTCCTACTTTTTTCAAAAAACATGATTGGTTATCTTGTTTTTATTACTTGTACCATAAATACAATAATAATAATACAACACTATTCCTCATGAAATATGCATCTTTATGCAAAAAATATGTATGACACAGAACATTAAATAAAATTAAGCATTTTGAAATATAGAGAACCCCTCCATGAGTACATATTCCCCCAAAAGGAGATGCAAACTAAAGTGGCTCTTAGAACAAGATGATTTTTAATGTGTGATAATCCAGTATTGTAGGCCCTAATGAAAGTACAACTTCCAAAAATGCTCCACCCTAGTGAATAAAGTGAATTAAATGAGCAGAAAATAATTTTTAGTGAGGGGCATGAATGAATGAGTTGATAAAAGTATAAGTTTTTTATGCGGGTTTTTATCTTATTCACCC
>NC_051416.1:85992-86151 GCF_015228065.2 Penaeus monodon
GCAGTAAAAAAATTAAAGTATTCATATATTAATTTATCAAATTAATCATGCTTATAGTTCCCCAAATTATTCTATTTTATATTTACAAAGTTTTTCACTCTCCTACAACTGTCATTTTTATCTTTTTGTGCCCTTACCAAACCTTGCTCGTTGTTGTTG
>NC_051416.1:86500-87414 GCF_015228065.2 Penaeus monodon
AATATAATTTTGTGTATCTCTATGTGACGTAAAAACAAATTAGTTTGTTTTCAGTGCTATGAAAAACTTGCAAATTATTTGCTTTGATAACTAGGAAATTTTAAATAACTATAATACTAACTAAGATGTGCATTTCTGTTTATAAACTAAATTGGTCCAAATTTAAATTTTGCCTGTGATTTGGAAGGTGCCAGTATGGAGATTTATATTTAAAGTTAATTGATATTATGAAAGAATAACATATTTTTCCTTTGTATTTAGGTTACAAAGATATGATCAGATGAAGGATATGTCTGAGATGAGGGATAGCTTTAAAAAAAATGGGAATTTTATTGGACCAAATGGGATATACTGTCTTTTCTTTTATTAACCATTGTTGTTTAACTACATGCACTGTCTTCTATAATTTTGTTTTGCTAGGTTTATTTACAAATAGATGGCTTCAAAAGAGTTAGCCCCATGATCAGTAGGCCCACCCGACATCACATATTTGCCTCTTTCTTGAAGGTTTTAAATTCTAATACTGTTAATAAAATTTTATGTTCTTGTTGTGGTTTTTGAGATTATTATTTTTACTGGAATATTAATAACTCATTCATGCTGGTAGATGCATGATGGCATCGTATCATGTCATGGTTGACCACCCCAATATGCTGATGATGTCCTATCGTCATGGTAGACCACCCATCGCACTCGGAAAGATTTTTTGTGCCAGTACAGCGAGCTTGCCCAACTTGTGCAGACTAACAGTTAATGCTTGTTTGGCCTGGCTGCATTCAGTAAAGAGAAATAGCTTCTCAAAAATAGGCTTAAAGCCTCATTACTCCTAAAATTGTTTTTTGCTGCAGTCAAAAATATAGAGAGCAGGTTAAGTTTATGTCTTATAAGGTTTCATTGACCAGTGATTGACTTTC
>NC_051416.1:87598-87810 GCF_015228065.2 Penaeus monodon
AATTTTACAGTATTTGCAAGCTAGCCTTTTATTTCAAATTGGCGAAAGTGACATCTTTACTTTTTTGCCCTACATGTACACCCTATGTGTCCATGCAAATTACACAGATTTTTGATTAATTCTGGTTATAAAGGGAGCCCTTATCATCATCACTGAACTTCAAATCTTTTTTTTTCAACCCCCCCCCCCCCCCAACACACGCACACACAGAC
>NC_051416.1:88082-88928 GCF_015228065.2 Penaeus monodon
CTCAACTGTCCAGAAAAACAAAGGTGTTCATGTTTACATTCATGTGTGTATTATCTCTATCATTTTAATTTAAGCTTTGTGATGCAAGGTTAGATCAATTCCTTACAAAGTAGGTGGGCTGAACTGTGAACTTTATACATATAAACTTAACATAGATTCCTATGTGTCCAATAGTGGCAAACATTGAAAGGAAACAATGTATCTTTCCTAGTAAGTCACTTTGTTTGTCATTGTAATAAACAATTTTATTATTTTTGTATTGTTGAGTGGCTTTCTGTATTCTTGATGTAATGGGATTAATAAGTGAACAATGATTTGATAGTTACTTAGTTTTTATTCAGCATAGGGTTTTTACAATTTCATATGAATTATAAATGAACTCATTAGGCTTTTTAATTAATTGGGATGCAACACAAATGCATTATTGTCAATCCTTAATATATTAAGTAACCATCAGAAACCATTATTTGGAAAATAATTGTTGTGATAAAAGGCTGAATTAAAGATGCAAAGTGGAATAAAAAGTAGTAATGAAAAGGATTCCATGAGGAAAATATGTGTGGTTGTATATATGCATCAGAGTAGAGTTGAAAGCAATACCCTTCACATTTTTTTTTGTGTCAACCTATAAATGAGTTTGAATAAATAGTCCCAATCAAACATGCTCATGCCTTAGGCAAGACTTTGTGCAATGTATCTTTGGTGTCCCAGTTAAGAGATGTCACAGAATCATTCTCACAATGATAGTCAATAAAGCATTTTCTAGTTACAAACATATTCTCTGATGCATGTTGCATGGGGATGAATTTCCATTTAATATACTTACACAGACAAGCTACATATAAG
>NC_051416.1:89114-90184 GCF_015228065.2 Penaeus monodon
GGCCCTTTATCTCTGTTCCATTTTTTTGAACCTGTGTCTGTCCTGTGCATACTTTGTATTAATTTTTTTTAGTAGAAATATATTCTTTGAAATGGTTTCAGTAATAATGAACCTCAAAAATATAAAAAAGAAACCCAGGATCTATTTTATTTTTTTTATTGCAATGGGTAAGGCAGAAAGGTGGGGTCTTAGCTTGAAAGCTGCAACCCTAGATTTTTTAACCAAGTGGAGTGGGCACTATTGTTAAAGTACTTACACTCCTTCATGTGTGATTCTAGAGTGATAGGAGGAGGGGGTTATCATAACCGGATATGGAAGCCTCTTTGTCTCCAATGACGCCCCGCATCATTTAGTACATGCACGATATACAATAGCCACTATAGTGGGCGTTGCAATAAGATGCAGTAGCTGCATTTTGCAAGTTTTAATTAAAGTAGGATTAAGAAATTCCGCTGTAGTTCCTAGAAACTGGCAGAGCAGCCCTACTAGTTCCTTGCTATTGTATTTATGCATGGTGCAATGAGAAAAATCATTACCTGATTTTATCTTTCAATTCCACCACTTTCTTAGTCGTCATTCTTACACAGCTTTGCATCTCAACTGTTTAATTGTCTAATTATTCTTTACTTTTTTACTGTCCTCTTTTTTATTACTCAATGAGAATTGACCCTTCGCAGGGTTTGTAAGCAAAGGAAATTGGTATTGAACGATTGAAAAATGAGATTGTGGTTACAAAGATTATGACACGGAGTGCATGAATTCTTTCTTATTAATCCTGTACACTAAGTATCATATTTATTAATTATTCCAAAATCAGCATACAAGGTTATGCATATATTGCAAATATATGTTTAGTCACAATACACCACAAAGTACCTGCTACTGTCAATAGACTTCTGTCCTACTTTACACTTTCATGGCAGGTGATCAGCATACATAGGTTTATGGGTAAAGTTTTAAAAATGGTAAACTCATCTGGTGGGCGGCTGTTCCCCTTTACATGATGAAGTATGAACCATCCTCATGAAAAGGTTATTTTTATTCCCATCTGTCAGATTGTATCTTGGAGC
>NC_051416.1:91892-92364 GCF_015228065.2 Penaeus monodon
ATTTTGCAAGTGTGATGATAGAAAGATTCTAATTAATTTATTTTGATAGAGGATGCACTTAATTTTGTAGTTGTGATAGGGTAACAAATATTTTGCCAATGAATTCTATTGTCACCTTGGTAAAGATCAAGCCCAATCGAAAATTTGTAATAATAAGTCCATAAATAATGAATACTTTTTAATATATCTGTACAGTTTTAATTTCCCCGATCCATTTAGGATGTTTAATTCCACTGTGAAGCAAACTCATAGATATGTTTTGGGGGTATTGGAGTGTGCTTGGAAATTCTTGAAGGTTAAGTAAATGATGTAAAAATAGAGTTATAATTAATAAATAATACAAAACATGGATCTACAATAGTATTAATATAATTTAGTCCAACAACAACAAGCCCATGATTGACATGTTTTAGGAGCCTAAATGAATTCATAAAAGGACCATTAGAATTTAAATCGTCATGAAATTTGTAAA
>NC_051416.1:92511-92662 GCF_015228065.2 Penaeus monodon
AGCCGGCCGCACTCACTTTAACACCCCGTGTGATGGCTGCACCCTCTTCCCCCCGCCTTGCACCTCTCGCCTATCTCGGCTTGAGGTGGCGCCATACTTCACTGCCCCCCCCCTCCCCCTTCCTTCTCCATGGAGCCGGGCGCGCACCTCT
>NC_051416.1:110214-110358 GCF_015228065.2 Penaeus monodon
TGCAGAGGTGCGCGCCCGCTCCATGGAAGAAGGAAGGGGGAGGGGGGGGGGGCAGTGAAGTTATGGCGCACTCAAGCCGAGAAGGCGAGGTGCAAGGCGGGGGAAGCGGCAGCCTCACACGGGTGTACAGTGAGTGCGCCCGCT
>NC_051416.1:110503-110994 GCF_015228065.2 Penaeus monodon
TTACAATTTGCATGACGATTTTAAATTTTATGTCTCTTTTATTGAATTCATCAGGCTCCTAAACATGTCAATCATGGGCTTGATTGTTGTTGGACTAATTATATTTAATACTATTTTGTAGATCCATGTTTGTATTTTATTATATTTATATATCTATTTTTACATCATTTACTATACCTTCAAGAATTTCCAGCACACCTCCAATACCCACCAACATATCTATGGGTTTTCTTCACAGTGGAATTAACATCTAAATGGATCGGGAATAAAACTTTACATATATATTTATAAAGTCTTCATATTTTATTGACTTATTATTACAAATTTCGATTGGCTTGATCTTACAAGACAATTAGAATTCATTGGCAAATTATTTGTTACCCTTATCACAACCTACAAATTAAGTGCATCCTATATTCAAATAAATTAATTAAGAATTTGCTATCATAACACTTGCAAAATAATACAAAATCATAATATTTGGAAAGTGT
>NC_051416.1:111855-112620 GCF_015228065.2 Penaeus monodon
ATGGCTCCAAGATACAATCTGACAGATGGGAATAAAAATAACCTTCATGAGAGTGTTCATACTTTCATTCATGTAAAGGGGACCAGCCCCTCACCAGATGAGTTTACCCATTAAAACTTTACCCATTAAACCTATGTATGCTGATCACCTGCCATGAAGTGTAAAGGTATGGACAGAAGTCTATTGCAGTAGCAGGTACTGTGGTGTATTTGTGACAACATATATTTGCAATATATGCATAACCTATGTATGCTTGATTTTTGGAATAATAAAATATGATACTAGTGTACAGGATAAGAAGAATCATGCACTCCGTGTCAATAAATCTTGTAACACAATCTCATTTTCATCTGTTCATATACCACTTCCTTTGCTTACAAACCCTGCGAGGTTCAATCTTCATGAGTAATATAAAAAGGACAAGGTAAAAAGTAAAGAAATAGACAAACAGTATGAGATGCAAAGCTGTGTAAGAATGATGACTAAGAAATGTGGATTTGAAAGATAAAATCAGTAATGATTTTTCTCATTGCACCATGCATACAATAGCACGAATCTAGTAGGCTGCCTTTGCCATTCTAGAACTACAGCTGAATTTCTACTCCTCCTTATAACTTGCAAATGCAGCTACTGCATCTTATTGCACCCACATAGTGGCTATCTGTATATCTGCATTTATATGATCTTCCATTGGAAGCAAGCAGGCTCATATCTTGTTATGATACACCATCCTCTATCACTCTTAGAATCACACATGTAGGAGTT
>NC_051416.1:112722-112860 GCF_015228065.2 Penaeus monodon
AAAAATATAAAAATATCCTGGTTTCTTTTTTATATTTTTTTTAGCTTTCATTATTACTGAACCATCTTCAAAGAATATATTTACTAAAAAATTAATACAAAGTATTGCACAGACAGACACGGGTCAAAAAATGGAACA
>NC_051416.1:113064-113914 GCF_015228065.2 Penaeus monodon
ATGTAGCTTGTATGTTTTAAGTTATATTAAATGGAAATTCATCCCCACTTCAACATGCATTCAGAGAATATGTTTGTAACTAGAAAATGCTTTATGACTATCATTTTGAAAATGATTCTGTGACCATCTCTTAACTTGGACATCAAATATACATGCACAAGTACTTGCCTAAGGCATGAGCATGTTTGATTGACTATTTATTTCAAACTCATTTATAGTTGACACAAAAAAAATGTGATAGGGTATTTTTGCTTTCAACTCTACTCTGATGCATGATATAACCACACAAATTTCCTCATGAATCATTTTCATACTACTTTTTTATTTCTCACTTTGCATCTTTTAATTCAGCCTTTTTATCACAACAATTATTTTCCAAATAATGGTTCTGATGGTTTAATTAATATATTAAGCTGACAATAATGCATTTTGTTTTGCATCAATTAATTAAAAGCATAATGAGTTTCATTTATAATCATATGAATATGTAAAAACCCTATGCTGAATACAAACTAAGTAACTATCAAATCATTGTTCACTTTATTAATACCATTACATCAAGAATAAACAGAAAGCCACTCAACAATACAAAAATAATAAAATTGTTTATTTACAATGACAAACAAAGTGACTTACTAGGAAGATACATTGTTTCTCTTTCAATGTTTGCACATTATTGGCACATCATAGGAATCTATGTTAAGTTTATATGTATAAAAGTTACACAGTCAGCCCACCTACTTTGTAAAATATGATCTACACCTTGCATCACAAGCTTAAATTAAAAATGATAGAGATAATACACACATGAATGTAAACATGAACACACTTTGAATTCTGGACAGTTGAG
>NC_051416.1:114192-114406 GCF_015228065.2 Penaeus monodon
TCTGTGTGTGCGTGTTGTGGGGGGGGGGGGAGTTGAAAACAAAGATTTGAAGTTCAGTGATGATGATAAGGCTCCTTCATATCCAGAATTAAATCAAAAAGTCTGTGTAATTTGCATGGACACATAGGGTGTACAATGTAGGGGCAAAGAAGTAAAGATGTCACTTTCGCCAATTTTTGTAAATAAAAAGCCTAGCTTGCAAATACTGTAAATT
>NC_051416.1:114606-114952 GCF_015228065.2 Penaeus monodon
CAATCAGCTGGTCAAATGAAACCTTATAAGCACATAAACTTAACCTGCTCTCTATATTTTTGACCCGCAGCATAAACAATTTTAGGAGTAATGAGGCTTTAAGCCTACTTTTGAGAAGCTATTTCTCTTTACTGAATGCAGCCAGGGCCAAACAAGCATTTAACTGTTTAGTCTGCACAAGTTGGAGCAAGCTCGACTGTACATGGCACAAAAACATCATCCGAGTGCGATGGGGTGGTCTACCATGACGTGATAGGACATCATCCTAGCATATTGGGTGGTCAACCATGACATGATACGATGCCATCATGCATCTACCAGCATGAATGAGTTATTAATATTACAG
>NC_051416.1:115147-115535 GCF_015228065.2 Penaeus monodon
GTGTAAACAACAATGGGTTAATAAAAGAGAAAGACATGTATATCTCCATTTGGTCAATAAAATTCCCATTTTTCTTTAAAGCTATCCCTCCATCTCAGACATATGCCTTCATCTGATCATGATCTTTGTAACCTAAATACAAGGAAACATATGTTATTCTTTCATAATTATCAATTAACTTTAAATATAAATCTCCATACTGGGACACTTCCAAATCACAGGCAAATTAATTTGGACCAATTTAGTTTATAAACAGAAATGCACATCTTAGTTAGTATTATAGTTTATTTAAAATTTCCTAGTTATCAAAGCAAATAATTTGCAAGTTTTTCATAGCACTGAAAAAACTAATTTGTTATTACTGTCACATAGAGATACACAAAATTAT
>NC_051416.1:115613-115791 GCF_015228065.2 Penaeus monodon
TAGGCTTGGAGCATAGCCTCAGTAAGGACATTAAAGTCATATGACATATGGTAATTAGGTACGAAAGGATTTAAAAATTAAAATTTAGGAAGTAAATTAACAGGTATTAGGGAAAAGGGGAGAATGGGGGCTGTGGGGGGTAATGGTTTAAAAATTTAAGGTTTAAAAAAAAAAGGGC
>NC_051416.1:116927-117190 GCF_015228065.2 Penaeus monodon
ACCGTCTTGCCATTTGGCCTGGTTAACGCCCCTGCAGCATTCAATAGACTCATGCGAGGCTTTTTTTGGTGACATGGAAGGAGTGGAAACGTTCCTGTATGATATCCTAGTACACGCGGCTACATGGGAGCAACATTGCCATTTTATTGGAGCAAGTGCTGAATAAACTCAGCGAATAATTGGGGCATATGTCTGTGAGGCAGATTAAACCTACCGCTGAAAAGACTATTAACATCATAGACACTCCTCCACCTACTCGGATT
>NC_051416.1:117608-117814 GCF_015228065.2 Penaeus monodon
TCTCAGTACCTGGCGGCCAAGTCACTGAACAGTCGCTTTATGAGGTGGGTGCTGGCTCTACAAATTAAACATTATATTCGCGGCAGTGAAAATGTTCGTGCAGATTTCTTAAGCAGAAATCCGCATAAGTGTTGAAACTGAAAAAAAATATTTTACAGTTAATAAAAATAATTTTTTTAAAAATTTAAATGGGGAGGCATTGTCAC
>NC_051416.1:135049-135154 GCF_015228065.2 Penaeus monodon
TAACAGTCTCTGGACGGTCACTTGAGTAAAATAATAAAACAACGTCAGAGTGGAATCGATTGGTAAGAATTATCTTATGTCCGATTCTCACACGACGACCTGTCC
>NC_051416.1:135181-135933 GCF_015228065.2 Penaeus monodon
GTCTTACTGATGAAAAACAACACTAGCAACGATACAGTGCAATCCATCGACAATAATTATTCCATGTCCGAATTTCACACGAGGATGTGTCCAGTTTTGGTTTAAACAACAACATCCTTACAGTGAATTTCATTGGGCATAATCATTTCATGTCCCATTCTTACACGAGGACGTGTCCATTTTTAAAGTATACAAGGCAGTATGTGTACACATGTGATGTCCACAGCCTATGGAAGTTCACTTAAGTAAGATAATAAAACAACGTCACAGTGCAATCAGTCAGCAATAATTATACATTGTCCGATTTTCACATTAGGACATATCCATTTTTTAAAGGACATGTCTGTTTTTTAAAGGTCATGTCCAAGTTTTAATGGGCATGTCCATTTTCTAAAGGTCATGTGCATTTAAAAAAAAAATTATTTGTGAATAAATGTACAGTATATATACAAGACGGTATGTGTGCACATGTGATGTTAATAATCTATGGAAGTCCATTTAAGTACAACAATAAAACAACATCACAGTGCAATCAGTCAACAGTAATTATACCATGTCCGATTTTCACATTGGAACTTGTCCATTTTTTGAAGAACATGTGGTCTTTTAAGTCCATTTCATCTTTTTTTTTAAAAACATGGCCATGTTTTAATGGACATGTCCATTCTTTAAAGGGTATGTCCATTTTTTAAAGGACATGTCCATTTTTTTAATTACTCTTTATGTATACGTGTACAATAGAGAAGGAGAGA
>NC_051416.1:146227-146622 GCF_015228065.2 Penaeus monodon
AATATAATTTTGTGTATCTCTATGTGACAGTAATAACAAATTAGTTTGTTTTCAGTGCTATGAAAAACTTGCAAATTATTTGCTTTGATAACTAGGAAATTTTAAATAAACTATAATACTAACTAAGATGTGCATTTCTGTTTATAAACTAAATTGGTCCAAATTAATTTGCCTGTGATTTGGAAAGTGTGCCAGTATGGAGATTTATATTTAAAGTTAATTGATAATTATGAAAGAATAACATATGTTTCCTTGTATTTAGGTTACAAAGATCATGATCAGATGAAGGCATATGTCTGAGATGGAGGGATAGCTTTAAAGAAAATGGGAATTTTATTGGACCAAATGGAGATATACATGTCTTTTCTTTTTTATTAACCCATTGTTGTTTACAC
>NC_051416.1:146830-147162 GCF_015228065.2 Penaeus monodon
ACTCATTCATGCTGGTAGATGCATGATGGCATCGTATCATGTCATGGTTGACCACCCCCAATATGCTAGGATGATGTCCTATCACGTCATGGTAGACCACCCATCGCACTCGGATGATGTTTTTGTGCCATGTACAGTCGAGCTTGCTCCAACTTGTGCAGACTAAACAGTTAAATGCTTGTTTGGCCCTGGCTGCATTCAGTAAAGAGAAATAGCTTCTCAAAAGTAGGCTTAAAGCCTCATTACTCCTAAAATTGTTTATGCTGCAGTCAAAAATATAGAGAGCAGGTTAAGTTTATGTGCTTATAAGGTTTCATTTGACCAGCTGATTG
>NC_051416.1:147363-147580 GCF_015228065.2 Penaeus monodon
AATTTTACAGTATTTGCAAGCTAGGCTTTTTTATTTACAAAATTGGCGAAAGTGACATCTTTACTTCTTTGCCCCTACATTGTACACCCCTATGTGTCCATGCAAATTACACAGACTTTTTGATTTAATTCTGGATATGAAGGAGCCTTATCATCATCACTGAACTTCAAATCTTTGTTTTTCAACTCCCCCCCCCCCCCACACACGCACACACAGA
>NC_051416.1:147859-148710 GCF_015228065.2 Penaeus monodon
CTCAACTGTCCAGAATTCAAAGTGTGTTCATGTTTACATTCATGTGTGTATTATCTCTATCATTTTTAATTTAAGCTTTGTGATGCAAGGTGTAGATCATATTCTTACAAAGTAGGTGGGCTGACTGTGTAACTTTATACATATAAACTTAACATAGATTCCTATGATGTGCCAATAATGTGCAAACATTGAAAGAGAAACAATGTATCTTTCCTAGTAAGTCACTTTGTTTGTCATTGTAAATAAACAATTTTATTATTTTGTATTGTTGAGTGGCTTTCTGTTTATTCTTGATGTAATGGTATTAATAAAGTGAACAATGATTTGATAGTTACTTAGTTTGTATTCAGCATAGGGTTTTTACATATTCATATGATTATAAATGAAACTCATTATGCTTTTAATTAATTGATGCAAAACAAAATGCATTATTGTCAGCTTAATATATTAATTAAACCATCAGAACCATTATTTGGAAAATAATTGTTGTGATAAAAAGGCTGAATTAAAAGATGCAAAAGTGAGAAATAAAAAGTAGTATGAAAATGATTCATGAGGAAATTGTGTGGTTATATCATGCATCAGAGTAGAGTTGAAAGCAAAAATACCCTATCACATTTTTTTTTGTGTCAAACTATAAATGAGTTTGAAATAAATAGTCAATCAAACATGCTCATGCCTTAGGCAAGTACTTGTGCATGTATATTTGATGTCCAAGTTAAGAGATGGTCACAGAATCATTCTCAAAATGATAGTCATAAAGCATTTTCTAGTTACAAACATATTCTCTGAATGCATGTTGAAGTGGGGATGAATTTCCATTTAATATAACTTACACATACAAGCTACAT
>NC_051416.1:148912-149050 GCF_015228065.2 Penaeus monodon
TGTTCCATTTTTTGACCCTGTGTCTGTCTGTGCAATACTTTGTATTAATTTTTTTAGTAATATATTCTTTGAAGATGGTTCAGTAATAATGAAAGCTAAAAAAAATATAAAAAGAAACCAGGATATTTTATATTTTTT
>NC_051416.1:149153-149882 GCF_015228065.2 Penaeus monodon
ACTCCTACATGTGTGATTCTAAGAGTGATAGAGGATGGTGTATCATAACAAGATATGAAGCCTGCTTGCTTCCAATGGAAGATCATATAAATGCAGATATACAGATAGCCACTATAGTGGGTGCAATAAGATGCAGTAGCTGCATTGCAAGTTTATAAGGAGGAGTAGAAATTCCAGCTGTAGTTCTAGAAACTGGCAAAGGCAGCCTACTAGATTCTGTGCTATTGTATTGCATGGTGCAATGAGAAAAATCATTACTGATTTTATCTTTCAAATTCCACATTTCTTAGTCATCATTCTTACACAGCTTTGCATCTCATACTGTTTGTCTATTATTCTTTTACTTTTTACCTTGTCCTCTTTTATATTACTCATGAAGATTGAACCTTCGCAGGGTTTGTAAGCAAAGGAAGTGGTATATGAACAGATGAAAATGAGATTGTGTTACAAAGATTTATTGACACGGAGTGCATGCATTCTTTCTTATCCTGTACACTAGTATCATATTTTATTATTCCAAAAATCAAGCATACATAGGTTATGCATATATTGCAAATATATGTTGTCACAAATACACCACAGTACCTGCTACTGCAATAGACTTCTGTCCATACCTTTACACTTCATGGCAGGTGATCAGCATACATAGGTTTAATGGGTAAAGTTTTAATGGGTAAACTCATCTGGTGAGGGGCTGGTCCCCTTTACATGAATGAAGTATGAACACTC
>NC_051416.1:150751-151227 GCF_015228065.2 Penaeus monodon
ATGATTTTGTATTATTTTGCAAGTGTTATGATAGCAAATTCTTAATTAATTTATTTTGAATATAGGATGCACTTAATTTGTAGGTTGTGATAAGGGTAACAAATAATTTGCCAATGAATTCTAATTGTCTTGTAAGATCAAGCCAATCGAAATTTGTAATAATAAGTCAATAAAATATGAAGACTTTTAAATATATATGTAAAGTTTTATTCCCGATCCATTTAGATGTTAATTCCACTGTGAAGAAAACCCATAGATATGTTGGTGGGTATTGGAGGTGTGCTGGAAATTCTTGAAGGGTATAGTAAATGATGTAAAAATAGATATATAAATATAATAAAATACAAACATGGATCTACAAAATAGTATTAAATATAATTAGTCCAACAACAATCAAGCCCATGATTGACATGTTTAGGAGCCTGATGAATTCAATAAAAGAGACATAAAATTTAAAATCGTCATGCAAATTGTAA
>NC_051416.1:151372-151516 GCF_015228065.2 Penaeus monodon
AGCGGGCGCACTCACTGTACACCCGTGTGAGGCTGCCGCTTCCCCCGCCTTGCACCTCGCCTTCTCGGCTTGAGTGCGCCATAAACTTCACTGCCCCCCCCCCTCCCCCTTCCTTCTTCCATGGAGCGGGCGCGCACCTCTGCA
>NC_051416.1:161610-161753 GCF_015228065.2 Penaeus monodon
TGCAGAGGTGCGCGCCCGCTCCATGGAAGAAGGAAGGGGGAGGGGGGGGGGCAGTGAAGTTATGGCGCACTCAAGCCGAGAAGGCGAGGTGCAAGGCGGGGGAAGCGGCAGCCTCACACGGGTGTACAGTGAGTGCGCCCGCT
>NC_051416.1:161898-162362 GCF_015228065.2 Penaeus monodon
TTACAATTTGCATGACGATTTTAAATTTTATGTCTCTTTTATTGAATTCATCAGGCTCCTAAACATGTCAATCATGGGCTTGATTGTTGTTGGACTAATTATATTTAATACTATTTTGTAGATCCATGTTTGTATTTTATTATATTTATATATCTATTTTTACATCATTTACTATACCCTTCAAGAATTTCCAGCACACCTCCAATACCCACCAACATATCTATGGGTTTTCTTCACAGTGGAATTAACATCTAAATGGATCGGGAATAAAACTTTACATATATATTTAAAAGTCTTCATATTTTATTGACTTATTATTACAAATTTCGATTGGCTTGATCTTACAAGACAATTAGAATTCATTGGCAAATTATTTGTTACCCTTATCACAACCTACAAATTAAGTGCATCCTATATTCAAAATAAATTAATTAAGAATTTGCTATCATAACACTTGCAAAATA
>NC_051416.1:163182-163555 GCF_015228065.2 Penaeus monodon
TTTCATGAGAGTGTTCATACTTCATTCATGTAAAGGGGACCAGCCCCTCACCAGATGAGTTTACCCATTAAAACTTTACCCATTAAACCTATGTATGCTGATCACCTGCCATGAAGTGTAAAGGTATGGACAGAAGTCTATTGCAGTAGCAGGTACTGTGGTGTATTTGTGACAACATATATTTGCAATATATGCATAACCTATGTATGCTTGATTTTTGGAATAATAAAATATGATACTAGTGTACAGGATAAGAAAGAATGCATGCACTCCGTGTCAATAAATCTTTGTAACACAATCTCATTTTCATCTGTTCATATACCACTTCCTTTGCTTACAAACCCTGCGAAGGTTCAATTCTTCATGAGTAATA
>NC_051416.1:163601-163921 GCF_015228065.2 Penaeus monodon
TGAGATGCAAAGCTGTGTAAGAATGATGACTAAGAAATGTGGAATTTGAAAGATAAAATCAGTAATGATTTTTCTCATTGCACCATGCAATACAATAGCACAGAATCTAGTAGGCTGCCTTTGCCAGTTTCTAGAACTACAGCTGGAATTTCTACTCCTCCTTATAAACTTGCAAATGCAGCTACTGCATCTTATTGCACCCACTATAGTGGCTATCTGTATATCTGCATTTATATGATCTTCCATTGGAAGCAAGCAGGCTTCATATCTTGTTATGATACACCATCCTCTATCACTCTTAGAATCACACATGTAGGAGT
>NC_051416.1:164024-164164 GCF_015228065.2 Penaeus monodon
AAAAAATATAAAATATCCTGGTTTCTTTTTTATATTTTTTTTAGCTTTCATTATTACTGAACCATCTTCAAAGAATATATTTACTAAAAAAATTAATACAAAGTATTGCACAGACAGACACAGGGTCAAAAAATGGAACA
>NC_051416.1:164367-165219 GCF_015228065.2 Penaeus monodon
ATGTAGCTTGTATGTGTAAGTTATATTAAATGGAAATTCATCCCCACTTCAACATGCATTCAGAGAATATGTTTGTAACTAGAAAATGCTTTATGACTATCATTTTGAGAATGATTCTGTGACCATCTCTTAACTTGGACATCAAATATACATGCACAAGTACTTGCCTAAGGCATGAGCATGTTTGATTGACTATTTATTTCAAACTCATTTATAGTTTGACACAAAAAAAAATGTGATAGGGTATTTTTGCTTTCAACTCTACTCTGATGCATGATATAACCACACAATTTCCTCATGAATCATTTTCATACTACTTTTTATTTCTCACTTTTGCATCTTTTAATTCAGCCTTTTTATCACAACAATTATTTTCCAAATAATGGTTCTGATGGTTTAATTAATATATTAAGCTGACAATAATGCATTTTGTTTTGCATCAATTAATTAAAAGCATAATGAGTTTCATTTATAATCATATGAATATGTAAAAACCCTATGCTGAATACAAACTAAGTAACTATCAAATCATTGTTCACTTTATTAATACCATTACATCAAGAATAAACAGAAAGCCACTCAACAATACAAAAATAATAAAATTGTTTATTTACAATGACAAACAAAGTGACTTACTAGGAAAGATACATTGTTTCTCTTTCAATGTTTGCACATTATTGGCACATCATAGGAATCTATGTTAAGTTTATATGTATAAAGTTACACAGTCAGCCCACCTACTTTGTAAGAATATGATCTACACCTTGCATCACAAAGCTTAAATTAAAAATGATAGAGATAATACACACATGAATGTAAACATGAACACACTTTGAATTCTGGACAGTTGAG
>NC_051416.1:165498-165714 GCF_015228065.2 Penaeus monodon
TCTGTGTGTGCGTGTGTGGGGGGGGGGGGGAGTTGAAAAACAAAGATTTGAAGTTCAGTGATGATGATAAGGCTCCTTCATATCCAGAATTAAATCAAAAAGTCTGTGTAATTTGCATGGACACATAGGGGTGTACAATGTAGGGGCAAAGAAGTAAAGATGTCACTTTCGCCAATTTTGTAAATAAAAAGCCTAGCTTGCAAATACTGTAAAATT
>NC_051416.1:165915-166247 GCF_015228065.2 Penaeus monodon
CAATCAGCTGGTCAAATGAAACCTTATAAGCACATAAACTTAACCTGCTCTCTATATTTTTGACTGCAGCATAAACAATTTTAGGAGTAATGAGGCTTTAAGCCTACTTTTGAGAAGCTATTTCTCTTTACTGAATGCAGCCAGGGCCAAACAAGCATTTAACTGTTTAGTCTGCACAAGTTGGAGCAAGCTCGACTGTACATGGCACAAAAACATCATCCGAGTGCGATGGGGTGGTCTACCATGACGTGATAGGACATCATCCTAGCATATTGGGGTGGTCAACCATGACATGATACGATGCCATCATGCATCTACCAGCATGAATGAGT
>NC_051416.1:166456-166851 GCF_015228065.2 Penaeus monodon
GTGTAAACAACAATGGGTTAATAAAAGAGAAAAGACATGTATATCTCCATTTGGTCCAATAAAATTCCCATTTTCTTTAAAGCTATCCCTCCATCTCAGACATATGCCTTCATCTGATCATGATCTTTGTAACCTAAATACAAGGAAACATATGTTATTCTTTCATAATTATCAATTAACTTTAAATATAAATCTCCATACTGGCACACTTTCCAAATCACAGGCAAATTAATTTGGACCAATTTAGTTTATAAACAGAAATGCACATCTTAGTTAGTATTATAGTTTATTTAAAATTTCCTAGTTATCAAAGCAAATAATTTGCAAGTTTTTCATAGCACTGAAAACAAACTAATTTGTTATTACTGTCACATAGAGATACACAAAATTATATT
>NC_051416.1:167213-167354 GCF_015228065.2 Penaeus monodon
CAACGAGCAAGGGATTGTAAGGGCACAAAAAGATAACAATGACAGTTGTAGGAGAGTGAAAAACTTTGTAAATATAAAATAGAATAACTTGGGAACTATAAGCATGATTAATTGATAAATTATATATATGAATACATTAAT
>NC_051416.1:167768-169044 GCF_015228065.2 Penaeus monodon
AGGGTGGAGCATTTTTTGGAAGTTGTACTTTCATTAGGGCACTACAATACTGGATTATCACACATTAACATCATCTTGTTTCTAAGAGCCACTTGAGTTTGCATCTCCTTTTGGGGGAATATGTACTCATGGAGGGGTTCTCTATATTTCAAGATGCTTAATTTTATTTAATGTTTCTGTGTCATACATATTTTTTGCATAAAGATGCATATTTCATGAGGAATAGTGTTGTATTATTATTATTGCTATTTATGGTACAAGTAATAAAAACAAGTATAACATCATGTTTATTGAAATTATGTAGGAAATAGATTACAAACCTTGTTATTTTCAACATCAAAAAAAATCTTTCTTTATTATGAAGGCATTTATTACATTGCAATTTTTTATGTTGTAGTAATTAATCCTTCCCTCTTTCCTAAACACTCACTGTAGCTGCTGCTTTGGCCACCAACATGATTGACCTCTATTACTTGCACATTTCTGGAACATAATCTTTATCACACTTTACTGGAGGCACATCTGCTGAGGATGATGGGTCAAATAACTCAAAACCAGAAATAACTGTAAAATCACTTTCATTCTTCTTTCTCTTTTGGTCATCATTTTCTTCTGACCTCTTATCAAAGAGGAAAGTACAGGTTATCCTAGGGGAAGGATCAGGCACTTACCACTGTTGTTGTGTCTACATTAAACAAAGGCATTTTGTTAATGAATGTAGTACTTTTTATCTAAACTGACTCTTGTAAGACTTCATCAGCCCTTTGGACTGGGTTAAATAATGTTATCATTTTCACTCTTTATTGCAGGCCAAGGACCAGAACCATATATATTCCAATTTTTTACCAACTTTGTGGGGTACTTCTGGAACATTTGCAAGTGTACTTATTTAATTTTTCCATAAGTACAGGTACTATCTTGTATGAGACAGTGTAAAACTGAAATACTGAAGTTCAAACTTTCTTTACTGTAGTCACAATTCTAGGGAGGGGTGAAATAACCTGTATCGCCAGAAAGAGTACGCAAGATACACAAGTATTTGTAAATATCTTGGGCAACAATGTTATACTGTTGCACTAAAACAGGTAACAAAATATCTACTGAAGTTATATGTGAATATTTGCAAATAATTTCAAGTAAATTTCCTTTATACACAAGTTTGTAGCTTTTTACATGAAACTATGAAAGCCTGCATCTCCTATTTACTAATAATGCCATACTTATAGTATTAACCCACTGGCACAAGGTACATACACTGTCCACTGTAGTCATGAGG
>NC_051416.1:169120-169501 GCF_015228065.2 Penaeus monodon
CAAGTGTAATAGTTCAAAAGTCATCCAAGTGTAAACAAAATTAGTGAAACAAAAATACAGGGGACAGTGCATGCATTGGTTAATGGCAAAATTACTCTAATGACTTTGTTATATACACCTGTTGAGTACATTTTCCAAAAAAGTGATTACAAACAACTTCTGCAGTTGATACCTGAAAGCAAATTATATATGAAAATGCAAGAAAAAAAATAAAAAGAAATATAACCCATTCATATTCATCATACGAATGAGTTGATAAGATTCAGTGGTACCACTCTTCTCCAATTTTACATGTGAAGTAGATAATCTGGCATCAGTCATTCACTCATTTACTTCTATCATATTTACCCTAAAACTCTTTTGAATCCCTTGGATCTGTGC
>NC_051416.1:170136-170371 GCF_015228065.2 Penaeus monodon
ACATGTCTGATTCATTGTATTATTAATCCATCATATTGTTATAATGAATAATCATCTTAAAGTATATTACTATCTAAATGTTAGTTCTAATTAACAAGGTGAACTTTGAGATGTAGTTCTAATAAACAGTCAACAGTGCAACTCACTGATGAAATTGCTAAGGCCAGTCTTAAACTGAGTCACAGACAAACCGCAGGACAATCTATATAGCCCCATCCCTATGATGAAATGATCG
>NC_051416.1:170723-171417 GCF_015228065.2 Penaeus monodon
ATGATGAAATGAGGCTAATAAGTCTTTAAGCCTATTTTTGAGAGGTTATATCTTTCAGTGAATGCAGTCAGGGCCAAACAGTGAAAACTGTTCATCGTACATAAATTAGTGCAGGCTCAACTGTGCATGGCATATTTGCCACTTTGAATTTGGGCTTTTGCCATGACCTGATTAGATGTCAACTGGCATGAAAGCGTTAAAAATAAAATGAATTATGAGTCAGTTGACTGACTGGTTATTACAAAATAGTAGACACTTTACTATACTATAGTAAAAAGAACATTTTCAATCTTTCAAGTGAATTTTATTGAGAAATATTTACTAAAATATACAAAATTATCCTGAATAAATAAATGTGGAAAAGAAAACTGGTAAGACCTCTTTTCAGCAATTAAAAAAAAATATCAGTAGAGTTAACTGTGTAAAAACCCATGCAGTTGTAATGAGGAGGCAGTAGAGAGAGGACTGGTGCTTGTGATGTGCAATGAGTGGAGAACAAAAAAAAAAAAAGGAAATACTAGAGAATTCACAATATTTCATCAGGCAACATTATAACAAAGATCAAGACAGAATTAGCTGATGTCTATGCAGCATATATCTGTTCCTTAAAAAATAGGAGTCTGATTCCAAATCTAAACTCACATTGGGTACGGCTGAGACAAGTATCCGCTCTGTTTAGGAAGAAAAGCATTTA
>NC_051416.1:171553-173221 GCF_015228065.2 Penaeus monodon
TGCTTTATATACATACGCTTGCCATTTACTTTTAAACTGCTTCTTTTGGGTGATGTGATGTTGATGTCAAGCATAGCAAAATTGTATTTTCATTGTTATTTTAGCTTGGAGGTAAAAGACATGAGAATATGGCAAGTTTGGCTGACAACCAGCGTATAAGCAGACATTAGATCCCTTAAAACATTCATTTCCAAGCCTCATGCCACTTCTGCTTCTGTCTACCACTAAGTAATTTTCAATTCATCTTCTCCTTTCTGCACAAAAATATGTCTATATCCAATACCTGTGTAGTTTTAGCATGATTTGTAGGTTCTTGTGTTTTCCAGTATCCCATAGGTTAGGACATTAAATTTTTGCTGCCGTGATCAACCATTAAGTAGCCACTGGATCTCTGTTTCATCACTGCACACAAAATATAAGTCAGTAAAAAGTATCTGAATGCTTAAGCATGATTTTCAGTGTTTTTCTTCTCTCTTTCAGGTGCCACTAAAGTAAACACAGCTCACACAGCAACATGGCACACACGATTGACACTGAAGCCTGCAGCTCCTACTTAAAAGATTTGCATTGTGTCTCAACAGGACACGCTATTCTATTCAGATGAGCCACTTTTTTGTGAGGCAGTGGGATTGGAATGCTCCTGGGATCCAAAAGTTATGCATACTTATATTTTTATACAAAAAAAGGAAATTAAACAAATGTCTATCTTTCTATGCTGTTAAAAACATATCACATATTTCAATATGGGAAAAGGCCACATAATCTGCTAAAATGAACTCTGATAAACACATTCAGCCTATTACAACTTTTAGTCACCAAAAGAGATGTCTAATAAAGACCTCAGAGTAAACAAAAATAATCAAAGATAAAAGATACTGGTCCCCAGCAATACAAGAAAGTAATTATTTATATTATGCCATGCAGTTGGAGCACAACCCTGCCTGAGCCTGTAACAGGACACAGACCATAGTGCCTGTACATACTAATCAGAGAGCAGCTCAGGAGTATCCTAAATTTAACCAATGGTTACTGGCTAACTGCATCATGGAAATGCTTATATTTCATATCTTCTATGATCTGTGACCACAATATAAAGAAATGTTTTAATTCTCAAGTATATATAAAATGCAACTATCTGAGAAAAAGCAAGTAAAATCTGATACATTTTCCTTTTCAAAAAAAGTTTGTTTACTTTAAGACTTAGAGAACAGTCAGAAAACTTAAAATCTGTCATAATCTTTGGTAACTACTTCTAAGAGTTCAGGAAGTCTAATAAAATATTTAAAAAATAAGAAAATAAAGCATTTGCTTTTTATAATACTCATGCAATTAAAAATGAATAATTATAGTTTATTAACTTTGTCTATACATGTGAACCTATTTCTATACACCTAAAAAAAATATTTCATATGGCACAATAAATTCTATTTTCTGGCTAGCACAAAAAACAAATAAAGTAAAATACAAAGACCTGTTATTAAGGCTATCTATCCTATACACTGATATTTAAAGAATATTAATCATGTTATCACTGTTGTGTGTGAAAGACAGACTCTTACAGTGATAACATTATAACTTAACTCATTTATGACCTTATACTACAGCTGTAATATAAAGGCAATCCAATCAACATGCTAATGATGAAAACTTTATACAATAACTGACCAC
>NC_051416.1:173271-173837 GCF_015228065.2 Penaeus monodon
ACAAATCCCATCACCAAAATGTGCCATGTCACAATGTCATTCACTACACGTTATAATATTGCACTTGTACTCGACATTCACAATTTTGCTGAGTAATTCCTAAATATTAATTATCTAAACAATATCCCCAATTCATGGGCAAAGTTAACAAAAAATAGTTTCACAGCTGGTATTATGCTTAATTCATATGTAAAAATTGGAGAAAAAAAACTTAAAATTCATGTTGTAAGGTTACTGCTGTGTGTCATGAGGCTGGATTTTGTACACATTATTTTATTAGACACACAACATTAATGACTAATCACCAATAAAGACCTAATGTGAATAAGACACACACTCAAACTGGCTGCCACTGACGCCCTAACATGAGGCACTGTCTGTCCTCAATCAGGTACAGATCTTGTTACTAAACTAAAATTCATGTTCTATGCATCTCTGCTGGTTAATTCAAGAAATCTCATTGTTGAGGGTCATTAGAAGTGATAATTCCTTGTACCTTTCCTCTTATTCTTGTCAAGTGCAATGGGCCTCAGTTCCCAACACCTGTTTTGCAGGTTACTCCTTAT
>NC_051416.1:173893-174796 GCF_015228065.2 Penaeus monodon
CCTTTCAATTTCATACTTTGTCATTTGCCAACACGTGCCTGAAGCATGGGAGGTATGGGAGGAGATCGTTGTTGCAGCCAAGCTGAGTGGCAGCATTCTCATTGTATTCCTTCCTTCTTATATTTATTATCTTCTGAACTTGTTTTCTTGTAAATTTTCTTCCTTTCTTCATTCTAGCATAGCAAACGTGAGGTGTAGGCAGGTGAAAGTTCTCAAAAAATACTGCACTAGAAATGTAATCTAGTGATAGACCATTCTGTCAAGAAGCTGCTAAATATCATCAAGGCTTTCAACAAAGCGAGTAATGCGGATTCAAAAATGGTCACTCTGAGTCAAGCATTGTGTTTGCCTTCTCAAATCAGGATGTCATCAGAAATGGATGCCTACCCATAGCCCTCTTCTCACAGCCTATACAGTATGCACCCTGTTAAAACACATACTTTATGTTTTAAAGAATTTTTAGATGTCCAAAGATTACTTTTTGCTGGATAAGAGATTTATGATTTTCACATGTACACTCCTCAGTAGGTGTATTGCATAACCTTAACATTGAATGTATAACATTTCATCACACAAACTCAAAATACTATCTTCAACAACAATCAATGGATTACAAGAAAAGAATCTATGCAAAACCTACGGAAAAAAAACAGAAACAAAATAACTTGCTCTAAAAAAATTAAAACAGCTTGCCAAAGGTGGCTCCCTGAATATATGATCCTGGTCACAGACTTGATGCTCAGATATATAATACTTCTGTTTCCTCTCAGAATCATCACAATCTTTTCAAACTCATGTAACCATCGAGACAAGTACCAATAGATTACATGAGACTTGAAAAACACTTAAGCACTCTAACATTGCAATAAAGTATTCTCCTTTAGAAGAAAATAGACATAAAAA
>NC_051416.1:175499-176145 GCF_015228065.2 Penaeus monodon
GGGGATTTTAAAAGCTTTTAGAAAATTGTATTTTCTTTGTTTTTTTAGTTGGGAAAAAAGAATGAAAAATATGGCAAGTTTGGGAAAAACCAGCGTAAAAGAAAGAAAATTAGACCCCTTAAAAAACTTTCTTTTCCAACCCTCATGCCATTTTTCTGCTTCTGTCTACCACAAATTAATTTTCAACATCTCTCCTTCTGAAACAAAAAAAAGTCTATACCCAAATTTTCCCCCCCTTTGTGTATTTTTACCCAGGATTTGTAGGTTCTTTGTTTTCCCGGGGTTTTATCCCAAGGTTGGGACAAAAAATTTTTGTGCCGTGATAACCTTTAAAAGAAACCCCATGGATCTCTGTTTCTTTCACTCACACAAAATTTTAAAGGCGGGAAAAAAGGTATCTGAAGTTAACCCGATTTTCAGTTTTTTTCCCTTCTCTTTTCAGGTGCCCAAAAGAAAACACGCTCACACAGAAAAACTTGGCACACACGATGCCCACTGAAGCCTGCGGGCCTATTTAAAAAAAGATTTGCATTGTGCTAAAACGGGGGACACGTATTTTTTCCCGGGAGAGCCATTTTTTTGTGAGGCAGTGGGTTTGGAATCCCTCCTGGGACCAAAAAGGGTTTTTTGCATATTATATTTTTAT
>NC_051416.1:176173-176959 GCF_015228065.2 Penaeus monodon
TTTTACTTTTATTTTTTAAAAAAAATCCCCAAAATTTTAAATTGGGAAAAGGCCACAAAATCTGTTTAAAATAAACCCTCTGATAAACACTTTCCCCGGGCCTTTTTCAACTTTTATCCCCAAAAAGAGATGTTAATAAAGACCTCAGAGTAAAAAAAAATAAAAAAGAAAAGTTTACTGGCCCCCAGAAATTTACAAGAAAGTAAATATTTATATTATGCCATGCAGTTGGAGCAAAAACCCTCCCTGGGGCCCGGGAACCCGGACCCCGGAACCTTTAGTCCTGAAACCATAAATAAGGAGAGCTCAGGAGTATCCAAAATTTTTAAAACCAATGGTTACTGGCAAAACTGCATAGGGAAAAGCTTATATTCATATCTTTCTATGATCTGGGGACCAAAATTTATAAAGAAATTTTTTTTTAATTCTAAAAGTATATTTTAAAAATGCAAAAATACTAAAGAAAAACCCCCAAGAAAAAATTTGTTTTAATTTTTCCCTTTTAAAAAAAAAGTTTTGTTTATTTTAAGGGACTTAGAAAAACAGCAAAAAAAATTAAAAATCGTCAAAAATTTTTGGGGGTAAATATTTAAGATTTCAGGAAGTCTAAAAAAAATTTTTAAAAAAATAAGAAAAAAAAAGCTTTTGCTTTTTTTTAATACTCATGAAATTAAAAAAGGGAAAAATATAGTTTTTTAAAATTTTGTTTTTACAGGGAAACCCTTATTTAATACACCAAAAAAAAATATTTCATAGGGACAAAAAATTCTATTTTCTGGCTAGCAC
>NC_051416.1:176986-177201 GCF_015228065.2 Penaeus monodon
GGGGGCCCTGTTTTTAAGGCTATCATCTTTTTACACTGTTTATTTAAAAAATAAAAATCATGTATCACGTTGTTTTGAAAGAAAAGGACCCCTTACAAGTGAAAACCCTTAAAAAATTAAAAACTCTTTTAGCCCTTATATTTACAGCTGTAATAAAAAGGGGGAAATCCAACCCAACAGGGCTAAGATGAAAATTTTTATACAATAACTGACCA
>NC_051416.1:177249-178922 GCF_015228065.2 Penaeus monodon
AAAAACCCCAATCACCAAAAGGTGCCATGCCCACAATGTCATTCACTACACTTTATAATTTTTGCACTTGTAATCGACTTTCCAAAATTTTGTTGAGAAATTTTCCTTTAAAATATTAAAATCTAAAAAATACCCCCAAATTTCATGGGAAAAAGGTAAAAAAAAATATTTTCACGGGTGGTTTATGTTAATTTCATATGTAAAAATTGGAAAAAAAAAAAATTTAAAAAATTCATGTTGAAAGGGTTTAATGCTGTGTGTCATAAAGGGGGAAATTTTTGTACACATTATTTTATTGGGACACAAAACCTTTAATGACTAATCCCCCAAATAAAGACTAATGTGAAAAGGGAAACAAAACTAAAAACTGGCTCCCCCACGGGACGCCCTAACATGGGCCCCCGGTCGTCCTAAATCGGGTTTACAGACTTTTTAAACAAAAACAAAATTCATTTTCTAGCATTTTGCGGGTTTTAATTTCAAGAAACTCTTTGGGTTGAGGGTCTTAGAAGTGTTAATTTCCTTGTACCTTTCCTCTTTTTTTGTCAAAGTGCAAGGGGCCTCATTTTCCCAAAAACCTGTTTTGCGGGTTTAAACCCCTTATTTCTTCTTTTTTTTTTTTTTCCTGCTTTTTTCTTTTTTTGGTTCTTTTCCTTCCCTTTAAATTTCATACTTGTCATTTGCCAACACTTTTGGCCTAAAAGCAGGGGAGGAAATGGGAGGAGATCGTTTTTGAAAGCCAAGCTGGGGGGCAGCTTTTCCCATTGTATTCCTTTCCTTCTTTTTTATTTATTATCTTCGAACTTTTTTTTCTTGTAAATTTTTTTTTCCTTTCTTCATTCTAGCATGGGAAACGTGAGGTGTAGGCAGGTGAAAGTTCTAAAAAAAATTACTGAAATAGAAATGTAATTGTGATAGAAAATTCTGTCAAGAAGCTCCCTAAATACCCACCCAAGGCTTTCAACAAAGCGAGTAATGGGATTCAAAAATGGCCCACTCTGAGTCAAGCATTGTGTTTGCTTCTAAAATCAGGATGTATCAGAAATGGATGCCTCCCCATACCCCTATTCTCACAGCCTATAAAAGTATGCACCCTTTTAAAAAACAAATTTTATGTTTTAAAGAATTTTAGATGCCCCAAAATTATTTTTTGCGGGGAAAAGGGGTTTTAAATGTTTTTACATCCCCCACTCCTCAGTAGGGAAATTGATAACCTTAACATTGAATGTAAACATTTCATCCCCACAAAACTAAAAATACTATTTTTCAACAAAAAATTCAAGGTTTTAACAAAAAAAGAATTATGAAAAAACCTCCCGGAAAAAAAAAAACAGAAAACAAAATAACTGCTCAAAAAAATTTTTAAAAAACAGTTTGCCAAAGGTGGCTCCCTGAATATAGGATCCGGGTCACAGATTGTTTGCCAGTTATATAATACTTCGGGTTTCCTCTCAAAAATATCACAATTTTTCAAACTAATTTAACCTCGAGACAAGAAAAAAAATAAAATTAAATGAATTTGGGAAAAACATTTAAGCACTCTAACATTGCAATAAAGTTTTTCCCTTTAGAAAAAAAAAATAGAAATAAAAACTATCATTTATTTGCTTAATCTCCATTTATCTACATTACCATTTCTATCAACTAGCTAGAAAGCTATAAATTTCTATCAA
>NC_051416.1:183623-183702 GCF_015228065.2 Penaeus monodon
TAAATTTTTATTTAATTTTTTGGGATTTTTATATATATATTATATTTTTATTTTATTATTATAATAATATAATAAACTA
>NC_051416.1:183741-183890 GCF_015228065.2 Penaeus monodon
ATATAGATATATATATAAATAATATATATTAAAAATTTTATTTTTTTTTAAAATATTTTAATAGATATAAAATTATTAAAAATATATAATTTTTATATTATTATTTTTTAAAAAAAATAAGATAAAAATATCTATAAGATAATATTTTC
>NC_051416.1:191163-191397 GCF_015228065.2 Penaeus monodon
CCCAATTAATAAAAATGAGTTATCAAAGTTTCTTAATTAATGGCCAAGACTGTTTAATGGTTGAACAAAACTCACAGCTCAGTGGAACCGTATAAACAAAAATCAAACAAACAATTGGTTGAATTAAACACCAGAGGAACCAGCAAGTCGTTGTGAAAGAAAGAAGGCTGAACCAAAATCCCTCAACAAGTTTAATTATTAACAGCTGAAAGAAGATGGGCAGTCCCCCAGGAT
>NC_051416.1:193072-194692 GCF_015228065.2 Penaeus monodon
TCTTATGAAAATTAAATAACTTTTTCTTCATATTATACCCAAAATTACCAAGTACTGAATTTCACTATAACTTTTAATTCTGCAGTTTTAAATTTTCCTCACTTTGTTTTCTTCACAACATGAATGTTCAATTCATACAAATATTTTGCTCCTAGTGTTAGAAAAAAGAATGCCTTTGATGCTTATTTAATTTTCATGCTTTCAGTTTTCTTAAAAACAACTGGAAAGCAAAGCTCATGAAATATTGAGGTTATTATCAATACTAGAAAGTTCCATATAGAAGAAATGTTTCTTTAGTTTCATCACATGCAGACTTTAATGTAGAAGATCCAACCAAGTTATCAGATATGCAAAAAATGTGATAACCTCTTCTTCAATGATATTTACTTTTAAGTACAAGCAGATGTTGAATCTATATACCATATAGATACCATAAAAAAAATCTATTTACCTATGTTCCTACTAACATTATGACTATTTTCTGGGCTTCTCTGCCCTTGTTATGGCTTTTATAATGCAGCCTCATCGACTTCAGCAGTAGAAAAAAAAACTGTATTAGATGGTAACATGTTGTTCACACACAACCATGTGATTCCCTCACTACTTTTGGTTTTAGTAAACTGCATATTCCATCAGATTCTTTAGCTCCACCAATTATCAAGAGCCTAAAAAAAAAAAAATTAATAAAAATTAAATGGAATACATAAGAACCAACTCATGCATTTTTATATACAATGAACCAGCACAAACTTTTGGCTCTTATCATTTCAAATATCTTTGTAAAATATTCACAATAAAGGAAAAAAAATGTATGTTAGGATTTTACATCATGTGTGTCATACACTAACTTAAGATAGGTAAGTAGTTTTATTCATATGTTCAACCTTTGTATAAAATTCAAATATGCAGATACAAGAATGTTAGATTTAATTACAAATAATAAATATGCATAAATTCATGAAAAATATTACAGTCCTCTGACTGGTCATTCTGACTAAAATGGAAAATCTTCTTTAGGTATAGAGAGAGTTATATTCAATGATCAGATTCTGCAAGAATGTATTATAGATAAACAAAATCTTATCGTTGAGTTTAATATTTCAATATTTCATTTCCCATATCTTGGAACTGGCAACTACACTATCTTAATCTCAAAGCATTAATCCAACTTACTCTTAATAGTTCTATATTCATCTGCTTTGTATTTTCTAAAAGTATACTAAAAGGGATTAAAAGTAATAAGGGACAGTGTGAGAAAATATTGCACTTTTAACATGACTGTGTTAATTGCCTACATCAACCTACTCTACACTGAAGAGAAATCTATTGGAGGAGTCCTCAGGGATCAGGCAATCCATCAGGTAAATCAAGAGTATCCTTGGTCTTCCCTTTTGAGAGTAACTTTGGAGCTGATAGCATGATGGCAGCAGCACCAAGAGGTGCTGTTATTAATATCACCAGAACAGTAATAGTTAAGACCTGTAAAGGAAAAGAATTTATCACCAACTATGTATTTATAATTAGCAAATTGAAATAAAGCAATAAGAGATGCCAAAATATTTTATGGGTAACCAACAATGAAGTATAAAAAATACTGTTAAATAAAGAGTACATGCAACT
>NC_051416.1:198829-199139 GCF_015228065.2 Penaeus monodon
AAAGCAAAACTCCAGTGAACACTATATTTTCCTTTTGGCAATGGGTTAAAGATAAAAATTCTTGTTTCTTGCAGGTTGTGATATTCCTGAAATCCTTTCGAAGTTAATTTTTTTTTTTACATGTTTCAGAGTGAATGTGATATTGAGCTGGAATCATGGAAAACATGCCGATAAATGCCAAATGGTGAGTGGCAGTAAATTCTGTTTATGTATTGTAACATCTGTTATTTGTGTTAGTATTTACCTGTGAATATAGTTATTTGTGTTAGTATTTACCTGTGAATATAGTTATTTGTGTTAGTATTTACCT
>NC_051416.1:202475-203470 GCF_015228065.2 Penaeus monodon
TCTTCTTACAGTGTTCATTCATATACATGAATTAAAGAGTTAATTGTTTTTCCACTTGTCATTTTTATCATGATATCTGTGGGGTTGTTAACTATTTTGATTTTGTTGCTTTAGTGCATAATTGTGGTAATATCCAAGAAATGACCAGTGTATATGAACATTATATGAGAGATGTTGAAATTTATGTAGATTTTTATGGTAATGAGTATAAAATTGTCAACCACTTCCCAGGTATGAGAAGTACCGAAGTGGCTGTAGTCGTTGACAGTTCACATAATATTGATGGGCAGGTGATGGAAGACCAGATAAGTTCTGCGGACAAAATCACCTACGAGTCTGGATCTGCTTCTCTGAAATATGTTTTGATTGCTGGCCTCCACATGGCATTGTAAGTCTTGTACACATAAACCCTTTTCCTTTGGCAGTGACAATATTTGCAAACTTTTTTTGATAAATAATGCATTTGAATTATGTGCTTGGATCTTTGTCTATGCTGGACACTAATGATTATCATATGTGGTTTCAGGTTGGCAGGTGCCTGACATGGACAATATTAGTTCTCCTAGGATGGGGAGCTGCAATTGCTATCCTTGGTATTTCAGCCCTTCCTGGTGGCAATATCTTCTCCCTTATGTGTCTCTTCTGTATTGCTTTGCTTGGAGGTCAGCTGGCTACACTAGCCAAGCTTCCTTCACTGATGGGTATGCTTGTAGTGGGTATTATCCTCAGCAGTGTTCCTGGGATCAACTATGTGGGCAATAACATAGATAAAGAATGGTCTTCTGCTCTTCGGTAAGTCTTTTAGCAATGAAATAATGAAGACTTTATGGTTGTGGAAACGAGTTTCTTAATTCCTGATAAGGTAATCCACCAGGTGACAACACCATATTCACATTATGCAGAATATAAATGTTTTTTATGTATTTGATTGGTGGAGAGGTTGTAAGTTCATGGGTAGTTGGATAATTATTAGAATAGCACTACCTTTATAGCAG
>NC_051416.1:204463-206146 GCF_015228065.2 Penaeus monodon
AAATGAAGGAACCCCAGCAAAGAACACATATTTCCAATTTTCATTTAGTGTGGTAATTGGACCTTTAAATAATTTTTCACTGTGGATGAGATATTTATCATCCAAACTGACATTATATGTAAAAAAATAAAAATAAGAAAGCTATAAGTTAGTATCAAAGCTTTAATGACAGATGAAATTATTAAAATAATTGTGTTTAGATACATGAATAACTATAAAAGACTAAACAAGTAAATACATGGCATCTACATGGTGGGCACAAATGTTTAGAAGTGATTACAAGAAAGAGGTTAGACCTAGTCAGCTGATGAGCAATTACAATGATATTAGTCTGTTATAGTAGGTGAGTACACAATACATTCATCTGTTTTTTTTTTCATTCTTAAATCTCAAGTAAGTATTTTTTGGGCTGCCTGATATAATGGATGCACCTTAAACTTTCATATCAACCATACACACTGAGTGCTGTTCGTTTGTGGAGTTGGCAAATTACTACTACTTCTACTGCAGTGTTACCGCTTAGTCTGTTGATTTAACAAAGGGGTGCAGAAACTTCTTTCCACAACTGTACCTAGTAATCTACATTGTTATATATTAGTGTCAGAAGTAACTAGGTCAGATATACCTTGTGCCAAGACTTTAGTTATTCCTTTTGTCATCAAATCATATGATGTTAATGTCATGTTCTAAAATTTTTCTATGAATTCAGCTGTGGATTAGTAAAGCTAGTAAATTGGATTCAAGGGTTTGAAAATAAATGCCAGTATTAGTTCACTGGTATGACTTTTATACTTTTATAGGCTTAAGATTGTTAGATTTAATGTATGTGCATCATTATGTCTTTCACTAGGAATGTCTTATGAAACTGATTTTAGATCAGATATTTTATATCAGAGTTTAAGATTTGCTTAGGACTTGTAACAGTCACTTGTTCAGATCTCTTGCTGTAAGACAATACTGACTTCACAGATACATTTGTGATGATTTGTGAGTGATGATTGCATAGACTTGCTACTTATACAGCTTGAAATTTATTTTTTGTATTTAGTTCACAGAAAAAATGAAAGCTTCATTTTTTTGTGCTTCATGATGTTTACCTTTGCATTTTTTCTCTTTTCTTTTAGCAACATTGCACTGGTGGTGATACTTCTCAGGGCTGGTCTTGGGCTAGACCCTGCTGCACTTAAGGAGTTGAGCTTCATGGTGCTGAGGCTTGCTTTCACACCATGCATTGTTGAAACTATCACAGTGGCCACTGTTACACATCTTTTGCTTGGCTTTTCATGGCTTTGGGGGTTAATGCTTGGGTAAGGTTATTTTCCTTTTTATTTTATAAATAAGTGTAACCATAAAACATGAGTGACAGAATGAATATTTGATACTGTTGCTATATTATTTTTCTCTATACATATAATGTGTTTTTCTTATTTACTTCTAGGTTTATATTGTCAGCTGTAACTCCAGCTGTGATTGTCCCCTGCATGATAAAGCTTTCTGAGGAAGGCTATGGCATGGACAAAGGAATCCCAACCCTAGTGATTGCAGCTTCCAGCGTTGATGATGTACTAGCAATTTCTGGTTTTGGAGTCTTTTGGCATACCCTTTGGGGAGAAGGTGTACTTTGAAAGGGTAATGCTCGTGGTCTAAGGGAAAATTGCCTTAGGGGGGGATTTTTTTTTTTGT
>NC_051416.1:206165-206271 GCF_015228065.2 Penaeus monodon
GTTTTTTCCAAATTTTCAGATCTCCCTTTGGCCCTGTAAGGACAAAATACGGGGACTTCACAGTTTTAAAAATTTTTTTTTGGATGGGGAAATTTTGTGGAGGGTG
>NC_051416.1:206356-207111 GCF_015228065.2 Penaeus monodon
GATGCTGTAAAAGGATAATTTTTTTTTTAATTTGTTAACGAAAATGAAAGTTTTGGTTTTTCATAAGTCTTAAATACATATAAAAGGGTCCCTATATTTTAGGTTTTGGCAACTAACTACACTTGAGCTTCAGTAGCTTCTAAACCACAGGAAAACATCCCAACACCAATTCCTTTCCAGCTTATAGCTTAAAACTTAGGTTTCACCTATATGCAACCAAAGCTTGGTACCAAAACATATCACAAAATTTTGCTGTTGTAGCATTACTGCCTAAAAAAAATGATGTTTCATATTTTAGGCACGAAACTATGTAGTGCATAAACTTCAAACTAGGAACAAAAGAATCAAATAATTACAGCGTTAAACAATTTTACAATAGGTTTTAGCCCAAATACCTTCAGAAATTGTTATGACAAATACTTTGCCAAATTTTCAGTGAAATTTTAAAATTTTTGCATAAAATACCCATACACCTTAGTTCTGAAACGAATGACTACACTTTAAATATTTTTTGCTTACAAATATGATCACAGTCTGGTCTGAAGGGTGCTTAAAACGTCGATCCAAACGTTGAGCACCTTCATTACCAGATTGTGTACTACACATCACACTTTACACAACTTTCCACTTAAGAGTAAATTTTTACTAAAATAACACAACACACAGATGACATCGACAACACTACGCAATATTTTCTCTTAACTAAAATTTATTATTACATCTAGGAACACAAACTACACAAGACTATTTCCATG
>NC_051416.1:208950-209829 GCF_015228065.2 Penaeus monodon
GCCGTGCCTTGAGCCCCACATCGTCTGGAGGCTAACTTTAAAACATTATCATGACAGCCGCTTTCTCCTCTATGAATGTAATATTATGAAGCAGCTGTAGAGGGGTTAAAAAATTTAATCTTGTATTTACCTGGATTTGATATTATAGTACTTTTATTTTTTCTATATTCTGACAGGATCTCTATGGTGGATAATCTTAAAAGGCCCCATTGAAGTGGTGATGGGTCTTGTGTATGGACTTGGTGTTGGAGCCTTGTTTTGGGTCTTACCAAATATTGAGGAAAGGAGTGCACAAAATCTAAGATTTTTCTTGCTAGGATGTGCAGGACTTCTGGCAGTCTTTGGAAGTCAGATGGTAAGTTCATAATAACGGCAAGTGCTTTATCATTATTTAAACAGTCTTGCATGTTGATGTTTGTGGTGAAGTGATTTTAATATTTTATGCTTTTATGATAAGCACCAATTTCTTTTTGAAGATGTGAAATTAGGTAATTTTAGAGGAGTCAGCATAGTATTAATGTTCCTATGATTGAGAGATTGTGCATGAAATGCTAGAAAGAATTTTTCTGTTCATTTAAAAATTTGTAAGACAATTTTATTGCTGTATTTTTCAGGTTATAGTCTTTTGTTTAGTAGCTGTTAAAGATGAATAACATGTATTTTGAAGAAAATTAGCTCAGAAAAAAGGAAAGCCAGAAGATTTCATTAGGAGGTAAATATATACTATATAGAACTTTGCTTCTCAACTTTGTCTTTATTTTTCCAAAGGGAAAAGCAATATTGAGTGAAAATAAATTCTATACAGGATTATTCATGCTCACTTATGCTTATCTTTCTTAACCCAGTGTCACTGGAAAAATAATTTTCAGTATAGGATTG
>NC_051416.1:210211-210405 GCF_015228065.2 Penaeus monodon
AGCATGTGAATATGTAGATTGTGCTAAAACAATAGTTTGATTTCAAGAAAAATGTAGTTGATTTTGTAAAGAATGCTTGAAGAGTAATTTCCATTTGGTATTAGATTAGATTTTGAAATTTTCTTCCTCACTTTTATTCTGTAAATGTAGGGCACCAGTGCAGCAAATTCTAACTTGATCATCATACAAAGGTC
>NC_051416.1:210444-210622 GCF_015228065.2 Penaeus monodon
CTCTATAAATTAAAATTTATTCCATTTACTCTTTCTCTGACACTAACAGGCTACTTATATACTACTTGCATCAATGGTTTCATTATATCATACATATACATAGGAGTCCTAAATATCAGAACATTTTCTGAATATGATAAATATATAGATTTTGCTGCACATTATTGGGAATGTACTT
>NC_051416.1:210642-210925 GCF_015228065.2 Penaeus monodon
TTGTTACATAGGGTGTAAGCACGGCAGTGACGGGACTCCCCCCCATATTGATGAGTAAATGTAACATTTATAGTGTTTACAGGCGCAGTTTGGAGGAGCTGGAGCTCTTGGATGTCTAGTCATGGCCTTTGTGGCAGGTATTGGATGGAGGCGGCAGGGGATGTCAGAGGACAACGTAAGTGATGACTCTGGTTTCTCAATACTGGCATTTTCTTTGTTGCCTTTGTTGAAATGATGTTTTTAATTGTGTTAATTCACACAGCTTTGAGGTGTGGCTGAAAAA
>NC_051416.1:214442-214546 GCF_015228065.2 Penaeus monodon
AGATTCCCCCTTGACTCGCTTAGTGAGTTGTGATGCCTATAGCTGTACCCGTCATGATTATGTTGGTTTTCATGATGGGCTATAGGTGTGCCCCGCTGTACGAG
>NC_051416.1:214876-215066 GCF_015228065.2 Penaeus monodon
ACTATGTATTGATCATTTCAAACTTGAAGGTGTTAGGGACCTGTTGAGGTTAAAAATTGAGAACCCCTGCTTTGAGAATGATGAAGAAAACAAAGATAACTGATTGCCCCCAGAAGTATAAAAACAAGTCATCAGTGTTCTTATGTATATCAAAAGATGATAACGCCAAAAATACATTGCAGGAATCGTA
>NC_051416.1:217674-217961 GCF_015228065.2 Penaeus monodon
AATTTTTTAAGTGAGGTTTCATCTTACAGTAAGGATATGGCTGTTAGTTCACAAAAATCATGTCAAAATGCTGCTCCAGCTAAATCTTAAGCAGTTTAAAGCAGATGAAGAGAAGTCCGTAAGATTAAAAACTATTAATGAGTAAGAAATATAACTAAGCCATTAAATATTGGGATACCAGCAAGCTAAAAGAAAATCATTTATGAAGAAAAGGAAGCCATTTTAGGACTGAACAAGTAAAGCATGCCCACAAAGAATTCACAAAGACATGTGATAGTGAATATATT
>NC_051416.1:218743-219161 GCF_015228065.2 Penaeus monodon
TGGAGGGATAAGGCCTTTTAGTCATTGCCTTTTTTCACACCTGTTTTCTTCTCTTCCCTTGGGGCTGCATCATTACAATGGTACCTATAAAGCAATTAACTAAAGAAGTAATGGCTTAAATCATTGGAATAAAGACAGCAGGGCATGGAACTAAAGAAATCAGTGATTTGTTGAATGAAGACAAGTCCATAGTAACCAAATGCATGGCTTGATTTCCCAGAAAACTAGAACAGGAAAGCTAGAAAAAAAAATTCTCAGAGCTTTGAATATCATAATGCATAACATAAGGTAAAATCTACAAACAATAGCAAGATCAGAAAGCAACCCCTTCTATCAATGGCACAGAGAGATCGCAAGGTTGCCTTTTGCATGAAATGTTACTCATAATCAAGTGACATGATTTTTTTTTATATGACTT
>NC_051416.1:219264-219403 GCF_015228065.2 Penaeus monodon
TTATGTTACACTCTGTGTACAAGATTCAATGTAGTTTTAATGAAGGCTAAAAAAAAAATTTAATCACTCATTTTGCAAATAGATTGTATGTAATGATAAACAAGGTTGTTGCCACCAAAGCTTCAGTACTTTCCATTTG
>NC_051416.1:223575-223997 GCF_015228065.2 Penaeus monodon
GGAAAATGTGAACAGTTTGTTTGCTTAATATGGTTGGTACTTGCTCATTTTGGCATGGATTCAGCAAGATTGTCAAATTAGTAGACATCCATGTGAACCACTACCTTCTTCAGTGTCTCCAGCAGATCTTTGATGTTGATAGGTTTAGCTTCTTGCATTCTGTTCTTCGTAATGTTCCATGCAAATTTATGGGGTTCATATGAGGTGAGTTATCTGGCCACTCTAATACATTAATTCCAATGTTATTTAGAAACTTTTGGACTGTCTCTGACTGCTGGCAAGGGGTGTTTTCATGCATAAAATAATCATATTTATAAATTCCCCAAAGTACTGGCAAATATTAATGCAATCACTCCCTCTTGCTGTAACATTCATTCTACGTCAGTTGTCACTGGAAAGAGTGCTGCACAGAAATGACTATT
>NC_051416.1:224279-224782 GCF_015228065.2 Penaeus monodon
GAAGTATAGACTTAAACTGTACTTAGGCAGATGCATCATGTTCGTTTTTGGCAAAATCTTCCTTGGTGCTCCAGAACCATATTTCCTTTGTTTTACTTCTCTGCCTGCTAGTATGGCAGCAGCCTTTTCAGGTTATAAATTACCTAATTTGATAACTTCGTATCTGCAGATACGCATATTAACGACATTCACTATTCTAATAATGTGAAATGTGTTTTCTCATGTAATGCCAGTTTGTTTCAATTCCTTTTGCTTGGCTGAACTGGAATTACAAAACAAACTCTTGATGAGAAGCCAGGGCCATGGGTTGGCTATACAAGCAAGACAAAAATTTGTCCACACATAGAGTTCACTGACTTCACTGGGTGAGCATTCTTCTTGATATGATGTAAACTTTTTTATTTCATGGAATATGTTAACATTTTTTTTGCTGCCACTGTACATTTGTTATATAAATATGTTTATATATTCATCTATCAATATCTTTTCTATATGCACACATG
>NC_051416.1:224849-225089 GCF_015228065.2 Penaeus monodon
CACAAATGAGGCTCTGAGAATAAAAATAGGGAGTTACAGCTACCAGCATGTAGAGCCGGCTATTATCTCTTAGCCTGTTCAACCAATGAGCTCACCACAAAGCCTGAGGTATGCCTGGGAAGCCTCAGTCACATTGCCTTACTGCACTGTGTACACAGTGAATGCTGCAGTGGAAAGACACATGTCAGTAGTCACTGGAATGAGTGCTGCACAGAAAATTTTGGCACAGTCAGTATTGGG
>NC_051416.1:226425-227191 GCF_015228065.2 Penaeus monodon
AAATGCTTTTTTTATGACTACCATTTGTGCTTGGTGTGTTTTTTGCTCTCTGCCCTTACAGGCACAGAACACACCTGACTTCTTAGGTGTAACTCTTTGATTGGGTTAGGTTAGGTTGGACTGTTGTTGCTTGAAATGCACTGCCAGGTAGACAATTTAATTTAGATAAGAATGTCTTCTTTTTCAATAAACATTATAAAGTAACTCTGCTATTCAGTATCTATTAGCATATGTTCATTCAGGATGATATAATCAAAACTATTTAAAAAGTAGTTCAGAAAAAAAAACATATATAGCATGACAGAGGCATTAAATCTTAGATAAATTAATGATAGGTCTCCCACGTAAATGGGTGAACATGAAAAAGATTGCAAAAAAAAATCAGGTTTATATTTACCTGTATTTCTGCCCCAATGAGAGAAAACAAGAAGGGCTGAAAAAGTTCCCACATTATCAACAGCTTGTCATCCACAGGATTCTGTAGGTGAAAGAATTTCTTTAGCCAAAACATTTCAACTGAATGACTATCAATTCACCATGTATAAAGTCACTGCCCAACACCAAAATTCTGTACTTCTAAGTGGAGAATTTGGGTGTGTTCAATTTTCATACACTGCCATTTTCAGGTGGTACTATTTGAAGCAATGAACTACAATGGACACATTTATATTTATACTTTTGGGTTAGGCTGGTCAGTCAGGTTTTAAACAGATACAAAAGCCCTCACACAGATCCATCAAATGCAAGAAGGATAGTTCATCAAGAG
>NC_051416.1:233530-233818 GCF_015228065.2 Penaeus monodon
AATATATTCACTATCACATGTCTTTGTGAATTCTTTGTGGGCATGCTTTACTTGTTCAGTCCTAAAATGGCTTCCTTTTCTTCATCAATGATTTTCTTTTAGCTTGCTGGTATCCCAATATTTAATGGCTTAGTTATATTTCTTACTCATTAATAGTTTTTAATCTTACGGACTTCTCTTCATCTGCTTTAAACTGCTTAAGATTTAGCTGGAGCAGCATTTTGACATGATTTTTGTGAAACTAACAGCCATATCCTTACTGTAAGATGAAACCTCACTTAAAAAATT
>NC_051416.1:236422-236612 GCF_015228065.2 Penaeus monodon
TACGATTCCTGCAATGTATTTTTGGCGTTATCATCTTTTGATATACATAAGAACACTGATGACTTGTTTTATACTTCTGGGGGCAATCAGTTATCTTTGTTTTCTTCATCATTCTCAAAGCAGGGGTTCTCAAATTTTTAACCTCAACAGGTCCCTAACACCTTCAAGTTTGAAATGATCAATACATAGT
>NC_051416.1:236942-237046 GCF_015228065.2 Penaeus monodon
CTCGTACAGCTGGGCACACCTATAGCCATCATGAAAAACCAACTAATCATGACGGGTACAGCTATAGGCATCACAACTCACTAAAGCGAGTCAAGGGGGAATCT
>NC_051416.1:240391-241098 GCF_015228065.2 Penaeus monodon
TTTTTCAGCCACACCTCAAAGCTGTGTGAAATTAACACAATTAAAACATCATTTCAACAAAGGCAACAAAGAAAATGCCAGTATTGAGAAACCAGAGTCATCACTTACGTTGTCCTCTGACATCCCCTGCCGCCTCCATCCAATACCTGCCACAAAGGCCATGACTAGACATCCAAGAGCTCCAGCTCCTCCAAACTGCGCCTGTAAACACTATAAATGTTACATTTACTCATCAATATGGGGGGGAGTCCCGTCACTGCCGTGCTTACACCCTATGTAACAAAATATATAATATAATATAAAGTACTTCCCCAATAATGTGCAGCAAAATCTATATATTTATCATATTCGAAATGTTCTGATATTTAGGACTCCTAGTATATGTATGATATAATGAACCATTGATGCAAGTAGTATATAAGTAGCCTGTTAGTGTCAGAGAAAGAGTAAATGGAATAAATTTTAATTTATAGAGTTTTCTTTTCATTTTTTCTTTTTTTCTGTTTGTATTTCTGACCTTTGTATGATGATCAAGTTAGAATTTGCTGCACTGGTGCCCTACATTTACAGAATAAAAGTGAGGAAGAAAATTTCAAAATCTAATCTAATCCCAATGGAATTACTCTTCAAGCATTCTTTACAAAATCAACTACATTTTTCTTGAAATAAAAACTATTGTTTTAGCACAATCTACATATTCACATGCT
>NC_051416.1:241485-242356 GCF_015228065.2 Penaeus monodon
CAATCCTATACTGAAATTTTTTTTTCCAGTGACACTGGGTTAAAAAAGATAAGCATAAGTGAGCATGAATAATCCTGTATAAATTTATTTTCACTCAATTTGCTTTTCCCTTTGGAAAAATAAAGACAAAGTTGAGAAGAAAAGTTCTATATAGTATATATTTACCTCCTAATGAATCTTCTGGCTTTTCCTTTTTTCTGAGCTAATTTTCTTAAAAATACATTTTATTCTCTTTAACAGCTACTAAACAAAAGACTATAACCTGAAAATACAGAAATAAAATTGTCTTACAAATTTTTAAAATGAACAGAAAATTCTTTCTACATTTCATGCACAATCTCTCAATCAAGGAACATTAATACTATGCTAACTCCTCTAAAATTACCTAATTTCACATTTTCAAAAAAAAAATTGGTGCTTATCATAAAAGCATAAAATATTAATCACTTCACCCAAACATCAACATGCAAGACTGTTTAAATAATGATAAAGCACTTGCCGTTATTATGAACTTACCATCTGACTTCCAAAGACTGCCAGAAGTCCTGCACATCCTAGCAAGAAAAATCTTAGATTTTGTGCACTCCTTTCCTCAATATTTGGTAAGACCCAAAACAAGGCTCCAACACCAAGTCCATACACAAGACCCATCACCACTTCAATGGGGCCTTTTAAGATTATCCACCATAGAGATCCTGTCAGAATATAGAAAAAATAAAAGTACTATAATATCAAATCCAGGTAAATACAAGATTAAATTTTTTAACCCCTCTACAGCTTTCTTCATATTTACATTCATAGAAGGAGAAAGCGGCTGTCATGATAATGTTTTAAAGTTAGCCTCCAGACGATGTGGGGCTCAAGGCACGGC
>NC_051416.1:243587-245665 GCF_015228065.2 Penaeus monodon
CAACTAAAATAAAATGGAATTATGGTGCCAACGTTTGCATCATAGTATATTCTACCAGCACTTCATGACACCAAAACTGGCATCACTCTATAAAACGAGTTAAGAGAGAAAATAATTCCAAATACTGTCTTTCACAGCACTCAGTCAACCTAACAGGATGTATGGATATTATTAGTGACAAAAAATATTACAATCTTCCCTCAGAAAGTATTAGGGCTAAAAGTAACTGTGTCATATACACCAGCATGCTCCAGAAACTGACTTTGCTGACAAACCTATTGCCATCACAAAGTATTTAAAACCAGCTTAATGAGCATTCCAAAGTCAATTTTAATACAATAAATTTGAAGGTGTATGCACTTACAACAGTTACAGATCCAGTATGACATGGGTATTTTCAGGCCATGTACACTTGCACAACAAGCAAAATTTTGGCAAAGAAAGCATTAACCTTCAAAGTACACACCTTCTGCAAAGGTAATGCCCATAAGGACTCCAAAACCAGAAATTGCTAGTACATCATCAACGCTGGAAGCTGCAATCACTAGGGTTGGGATTCCTTTGTCCATGCCATAGCCTTCCTCAGAAAGCTTTATCATGCAGGGGACAATCACAGCTGGAGTTACAGCTGACAATATAAACCTAGAAGTAAATAAGAAAAACACATTATATGTATAGAGAAAAATAATATAGCAACAGTATCAAATATTCATTCTGTCACTCATGTTTTAAAGGTTACCTTATTTTTAAAATAAAAGGAAAATAACCTTACCCAGCATTAACCCCCAAAGCCATGAAAGCCAAGCAAAAGATGTGTAACAGTGGCCACTGTGATAGTTTCAACAATGCATGGTGTGAAAGCAAGCCTCAGCACCATGAAGCTCAACTCCTTAAGTGCAGCAGGGTCTAGCCCAAGACCAGCCCTGAGAAGTATCACCACCAGTGCAATGTTGCTAAAAGAAAAGAGAAAAAATGCAAAGGTAAACATCATGAAGCACAAAAAAATGAAGCTTTCATTTTTTCTGTGAACTAAATACAAAAAATAAATTTCAAGCTGTATAAGTAGCAAGTCTATGCAATCATCACTCACAAATCATCACAAATGTATCTGTGAAGTCCAGTATTTCTTACAGCAAGAGATCTGAAAAAGTGACTGTTACAAGTCCTAAGCAAATCTTAAACTCTGATATAAAATATCTGATCTAAAATCAGTTTCATAAGACATTCCTAGTGAAAGACATAATGATGCACATACATTAAATCTAACAATCTTAAGCCTATAAAAGTATAAAAGTCATACCAGTGAACTAATACTGGCATTTATTTTCAAACCCTTGAATCCAATTTACTAGCTTTACTAATCCACAGCTGAATTCATAGAAAAATTTTAGAACATGACATTAACATCATATGATTTGATGACAAAAGGAATAACTAAAGTCTTGGCACAAGGTATATCTGACCTAGTTACTTCTGACACTAATATATAACAATGTAGATTACTAGGTACAGTTGTGGAAAGAAGTTTCTGCACCCCTTTGTTAAATCAACAGACTAAGCGGTAACACTGCAGTAGAAGTAGTAGTAATTTGCCAACTCCACAAACGAACAGCACTCAGTGTGTATGGTTGATATGAAAGTTTAAGGTGCATCCATTATATCAGGCAGCCCAAAAAATACTTACTTGAGATTTAAGAATGAAAAAAAAAACAGATGAATGTATTGTGTACTCACCTACTATAACAGACTAATATCATTGTAATTGCTCATCAGCTGACTAGGTCTAACCTCTTTCTTGTAATCACTTCTAAACATTTGTGCCCACCATGTAGATGCCATGTATTTACTTGTTTAGTCTTTTATAGTTATTCATGTATCTAAACACAATTATTTTAATAATTTCATCTGTCATTAAAGCTTTGATACTAACTTATAGCTTTCTTATTTTTTATTTTTTTACATATAATGTCAGTTTGGATGATAAATATCTCATCCACAGTGAAAAATTATTTAAAGGTCCAATTACCACACTAAATGAAAATTGGAAATATGTGTTCTTTGCTGGAGTTCCTTCATTT
>NC_051416.1:246757-247738 GCF_015228065.2 Penaeus monodon
TGCTATTCTAATAATTATCCAACTACCCATGAACTTACAACCTCTCCACCAATCAAATACATAAAAAACATTTATATTCTGCATAATGTGAATATGGTGTTGTCACCTGGTGGATTACCTTATCAGGAATTAAGAAACTCGTTTCCACAACCATAAAGTCTTCATTATTTCATTGCTAAAAGACTTACCGAAGAGCAGAAGACCATTCTTTATCTATGTTATTGCCCACATAGTTGATCCCAGGAACACTGCTGAGGATAATACCCACTACAAGCATACCCATCAGTGAAGGAAGCTTGGCTAGTGTAGCCAGCTGACCTCCAAGCAAAGCAATACAGAAGAGACACATAAGGGAGAAGATATTGCCACCAGGAAGGGCTGAAATACCAAGGATAGCAATTGCAGCTCCCCATCCTAGGAGAACTAATATTGTCCATGTCAGGCACCTGCCAACCTGAAACCACATATGATAATCATTAGTGTCCAGCCATAGACAAAGATCCAAAGCACATAATTCAAAATGCATTATTTATCAAAAAAAGTTTGCAAATATTGTCACTGCCAAAGGAAAAGGGTTTATGTGTACAAGACTTACAATGCCATGTGGAGGCCAGCAATCAAAAACATATTTCAGAGAAGCAGATCCAGACTCGTAGGTGATTTTGTCCGCAGAACTTATCTGGTCTTCCATCACCTGCCCATCAATATTATGTGAACTGTCAACGACTACAGCCACTTCGGTACTTCTCATACCTGGGAAGTGGTTGACAATTTTATACTCATTACCATAAAAATCTACATAAATTTCAACATCTCTCATATAATGTTCATATACACTGGTCATTTCTTGGATATTACCACAATATGCTAAAGCAACAAAATCAAAATAGTTAACAACCCCACAGATATCATGATAAAAATGACAAGTGGAAAAACAATTAACTCTTTAATTCATGTATATGAATGAACACTGTAAGAAGA
>NC_051416.1:251087-251429 GCF_015228065.2 Penaeus monodon
AGGTAAATACTAACACAAATAACTATATTCACAGGTAAATACTAACACAAATAACTATATTCACAGGTAAATACTAACACAAATAACTATATTCACAGGTAAATACTAACACAAATAACAGATGTTACAAATACATAAACAGAATTTACTGCCACTCACCATTTGGCATTTCTGGCATGTTTTCCATGATTCCAGCTCAATATCACATTCACTCTGAAACATGTAAAAAAAAAAATTAACTTCGAAAGGATTTCAGGAATATCACAACCTGCAAGAAACAAGAATTTTTATCTTTAACCCATTGCCAAAAGGAAAATATAGTGTTCACTGGAGTTTTGCTTT
>NC_051416.1:257619-257802 GCF_015228065.2 Penaeus monodon
AGTTAACTATATGGACCACGATAGCCAAACAAAGAGAACAAGAGAAGAACTAGAAAGTGATAACGAAGAAAATCCAATTTCAAAGCAACCTAAAAAAAGGAGCCGGATGGAAGACAGCGGAAGAGCCCCAACCAACAACAAGCTATAACCTAACAACAAATATGGAGGTAAAAGAAGAAAACG
>NC_051416.1:257959-258044 GCF_015228065.2 Penaeus monodon
CAAAGATTCCGCAAAAAAAAGACCGCTAAGAGATATAAAAAAAACTTGGTGGCTGGGAAATAACTTGTGAACAACCAACATCCAA
>NC_051416.1:258519-259123 GCF_015228065.2 Penaeus monodon
CAAATAACCTAGAGATAAAAAGAAAATTACAACAACTGAAACCTCAAAAAAAGAGAAAAAACAACCAAATATTAGAAACAAATACAACAGCACAAACTAACAAAGAGAAAACAAACCTCTCACAAACACAACAAACTCATAATACAACATAGAAAATAGAACGCAAATATACGCACTGACATTAACACAGCCACAAAGCCTCACTTTAGGACAAAGAACCCCAAACAAAACATTAAATCAGTCACCAAACGTAAGCAAGTCATGCACAACAAATACCACACAACAAACAGCACAATCAGACAAGCACGAATAAATGCAACACAAACAAGAAGAAAACACAACTAAAGCAAACACCAAACAAAAAAACACGGTAAATTCACCAATAACTTGGTCACTTCCAACCCCTCTCACCCCAAAAGAAAAAATAAACAAAAACTGTGAAGAAAATGAAGGTGGTTTCCCTTGGATTATAACAATAAAACATATCTTTAAAATGATAACAAAAATAATAAACAAAATCAACCCAAATAAATCAATAATGCAAAATATAATTGACATTGTAAACAAAACTAGCAATATGCTAAATGATCTGCTGGATTTTTTA
>NC_051416.1:259190-260033 GCF_015228065.2 Penaeus monodon
ATAAAGAAAGAAAACCCAGGAATAATAGCAATAAACAAAACCTGGTTAAAAGAAAAAGACATTTAATATAAATTATTATACATTAATAAGAAAAGACAGACTTAACCAAGTAGGTGGGGGCCTAGCCTTATGCATTAAAAAAAAATTGCAATTCAAGGAACTAAAATTAAGGGATAGATATAATAATAAGATGGAAACAACGGGAATCAAAATAAATGACAAAAGTATCACCCATGCTGGAATACAAAAATAAGTCATAGACAAATTAACAAAACTGGAGAATTAAATATATAGAAATAGATAACTTAACAACCCTAAAGAAAACAGATTTAATAAAAAATACTGCACTAAAATACAGTTGGAAATACGGCAACACCAGGACAAACTAAACATGCCGTTGTGGAATAAAGATTGTCATGACAACATAAAAGAAAAAAACAAAACATTTAATAAATGGAGGAAGAAACCCACACAAGAAAACCAATTAACATACAAAAGACTATTAGCAAGAGTTAGACTCACAATAAGTCAACAAAAAAAAGAATCTTGGGAAAAGTTCTGTGCCTCATTATGTTTTAAAGATCCACCAAGGAAGATCTATAATTTCATAAAGAAATCAGGAAAAATAACTACAATGGCATACCCTTTAATAGAAAATGATCTGCCTTTAACAAATATAACACGTAAATTAGATAAATTCAAAGAATTTATGAAAACAGTATGCAAAAAAACTAAAAAACTTTTGTCAGATTTAGAAAAAGAAAGGCTATTCAACCTACAAAATACAAATGAATTGATAAAGAACTAACCTTAGTGGAGCTAAGAACAGCGATAAAGGATGTC
>NC_051416.1:260898-260989 GCF_015228065.2 Penaeus monodon
ATAAAAGTAGAAATATTAAACAGAATAAACACAATGAAAAAACTTGCTTCACTAAACTGGGGAGCAAACAATAATCTATTAAGATTTTATA
>NC_051416.1:261167-261561 GCF_015228065.2 Penaeus monodon
AAACCGAAATTAGAATATGGAATAACAATCTATGGAGCAGCAAAAGAAAAAGAATTTTAAAAAACTAGAAACTTTACAAAATCAAGTACTTAGACTGGCAACTGGCTGTTTCAGAATAACTCCAGTCATAGCTCTTCAAGCAATAACAAACATGCCACCACTATCAAATAGAATCAAAGAGCTTGAATGCATACAAATGACAAAAATCTTAAATAAACCTAATACCATGCCTAAAACAACAAACAATAAAATGTATAAAAGAATACAACCCTCAAAGAGATAAAAGATCATTTGTACAAAGAGTTCCTGAAACAAGAACAAATTTAAACATAGCCTTAATCCCAAATATATCCCCAATACCCCCATGGTATGATATATCAGAGAATATACAACC
>NC_051416.1:262508-262581 GCF_015228065.2 Penaeus monodon
CTGACATAATTTCAGCAAAAACCTAAAAGAAGAGGATCCTGAGGATATAGACAACCATAGTCTAAAACCCTAT
>NC_051416.1:267075-268345 GCF_015228065.2 Penaeus monodon
AACCTAATATTTATAATAATTTTAAAAAAAAGTAATATTATATATAAATATTATATAATTATATAATTTTAAAAAATATAAAAAATATAATATTTATATATAATATATGAAATATTAAAAAATTATATTAAATTAATTTATAATATAATATTATATATAATTTAAATTTTAAAAAATATAATATTAAATTTAAAAAAAATTTATATTATTAAAAATTTAAATTAAATATATATATAATAATATATATTAAAATTTTATTATATATATATTATATAATAATTTTATATATATAAATAATTTTTTATATAACAAATTATTTAATTATATAATAAAATATATTATATATTAATATATATATATTTAATTATATATATAAATATATTTTTATATAATTTTATTAAAATATTTTATATTTATATTAAAAATTAAAATAAATTTTATTAAAATAAAATTTCAAAAATTTTTCTTAAAATAAAAAATATGTTTTTTGTTTTAATATATATTTTATATTTTTTTATATTAAAATATTTTTGTTATGTATTACATTTTTATGTTTGGGAAAAAACCAAAATAGATTAAATTAATAAAAAGGGAAAAATTTATTTGTTTATAAAAATAAGATAATTTTTTAAATATATATATATTATAGATATAATATTAATAACCTATATTTTTTAAATTTTTAAAAATAATAATATTATATAATATTAATTATATATATAATATATAAAAATTTAAAATTTTGTAATATAAAATATAAAAATATATTATATTAAAAATTATATATTATATATAATAACTTTTATATGATTTAAAAAAATTATTTATTTAATAAAATATAATATATAATTAAAATATATAATATATATATATTTACAATATAAAATATAATAAAATATAGAAATATATATAATATATATATATATAAAAAAATTAATATAATATATATTTTAATGATTACATATATATACTTTTTTTATTATATATATATATTATATATATATATATATATATATAATATATATATTATATATTTTATATATATATAATATTTTTATATAATATTTATATATATTTTAAAAAAATTTAAAAAAAATTTATTATATTAATATATTTATATTTTAATAAATATACTTTATATAGACATCATTATATATATATGATTTTTTTAAATAATATTAACATATATGATTTTATTTACTATATATATTTTTATTTATTATAATATTATATACAGAATATTTATAATTGAAAAAACAAAATTGATGTG
>NC_051416.1:268419-268796 GCF_015228065.2 Penaeus monodon
AAAGAAACATATATATACAATTTTTTCAAATATAAACAATATAAAAAATTATATTTATATAATAATAATTTAATATAATTATATTAACAGTATCCCATACATATATAAAATATATACATATATGTAATTTATTTTACATTTATTTTTTTGTATGTTAATTAATTATATATAATTTATATATATAAAAAAATATAATATATAACATATTTTTTAATATATTATTATATATTTTTATATATTTTTATATATAAAATTTTATATATTAAAATTTATATATATATGTATATATTATTATGTGTAAAAAAAAAAATTATGCTTTAATACATATATATATTAATACAATCTTGTACTGATCATATTTTTAAATTTTATTATTA
>NC_051416.1:269111-269584 GCF_015228065.2 Penaeus monodon
AATAATTTATTTTATAATATTTAATTATAATAATCATAAATTAATTTTATAAAATTATTTTATATTAATCATATCAAATATTATTTATATATATATTTTATTTATAAATAATATATATTAATATATTTATGAAAATTATAAATATTATGTAATTTTAATATATATAATATTAATTATTTGATTATATAAAAAATAATATTATTAATATAATTAATAATTTTTTATATATATATATATATATTATATGTTAAAAATTAATATATAATTATAAAATTTTAATTTATATTATTTTTTATATCTAATCAAAATTTTAAATATAAAATATAAAATAAAATATTATTATATATATAATAATATATATAAATATTTTTTAAAATATTAAATATTAATTAAATTTCAATATATAATATTATAATATATAATAATAAAATTTATATACACATACCAACATATCTTTCACATATTAAGTATTT
>NC_051416.1:270433-271359 GCF_015228065.2 Penaeus monodon
ATGTACATAAACCTTAAACGGTTCCCGACCCAAGAAATAAACAGTATCCTTAATTAACTGAGCTCCCATTCTCACGTGTAACTCTGTTGACATAACACTATTCAGCTGTTTGATATTAAATTATTTCAAAAATCGAAACCTCGGAGCTCCCTCCCACGGTCACTACCATCTCCAAATTGGGTCACATCTCTAACGTTTTTCCCAGTGAAATTAGAACACAACTAAAACAACAGTCTAATCAATGGCAACTCGAATGGTACTCATGCAGCAGATATCAAGAGCAACCAACCTAAATCGATAACAAATTGCATAACGATTCCATGCTCCGTCTCCGTTGTTTATCTCGTACCTAAACACAGGTTATGCGAGGTCGTTTAAGCTCTGGATCCACCGGAGAAGACCTGAGGCTTCGACTTACATCTACTATTCTTGGCAGTCTTGTCCATAGTGGCACTCCAGGATGACTGCTTGTTAAATAACGACGAAGAATATGATAACAGAAAATACAAGTCAGTTTATTTCCAAGTATCAGAACTAGTCATTTTTTTTCTTGATCACCCTTATTTGGGGAAATTTATTCGTAGAAAAAAAAGTTTCATACATGATAAAATTTTTCGTCGGGAATCAACTTTTTTTTAATAGCAATAAAAAAACCCCCGTCTTTAGATTTAACCGAAAAAAGCGTTGAAACGTCTGGGGGGACTTCCCAAAAAACCCTTTTTACCACTCGGGGACCCCTTTCTCAAAAACCCCCGGGACCCCCCCCAGATAATAAAGCAAAATTATTTGGATGATAAATTTTTTCCAAAATTTGCACCAATTTTTTCAGGGTTAGAGAAAATAAAGAAAATTATTCAGATAAGATAACACTTACTTCATTGTTCAATGAAAAGTTAAATTAAAAGGGGGAAAGAAAAAATCGAAGG
>NC_051416.1:271514-271622 GCF_015228065.2 Penaeus monodon
GAAGGGAAAAGTTTATTCATGATTCTAGGGTTTAAATTGTTAGGGCTGACAAAAAAGATGAAGAACCATTGTTTTAATTAATGTATAAAAAGTTTACTTTTACCTCTT
>NC_051416.1:271708-271776 GCF_015228065.2 Penaeus monodon
ATAATAAAGTTAGATTGGGTAAAAAAAGGAAAAAAAAAAAATTTTCATACTTTTTTAGGAGGGGGAGT
>NC_051416.1:272579-272858 GCF_015228065.2 Penaeus monodon
CGTAAAAAAACTTAGGGTTAATGGATGGGGGGGAGAAAATAAAAATTCAAAGATAAGGGACAGGGAAGGGGGAAAGCGGGCGGACATGAGATGTGGATGGAAGAAGTTGTTTGGTATTTGAATTTTTGAATAAAAAATTAAAGCGGTATAAAATGGAAAAAACTTCGTGGGGAGTGGGGAGTTTTTTTTTTTGCCCCAAAAACTGGGCTGACTATTGGGGGAAAAAGCATGTTACATTAATATCATAGTAAAAAGAAAATTATGGTGATAAAATGGTGG
>NC_051416.1:272919-273063 GCF_015228065.2 Penaeus monodon
GGAATTTTGTGTTTTGATTGCTTGGTTTTTTTTTAAAAGATCAGGAGGACGGAGGAAAAGGGGAAATTGTGATTTTTTGAAAACAAAGAGTTTGTTATTCAGTAAAATGGAGGTTAGGGATTATAAAAAACATTGTTTTTAACG
>NC_051416.1:273358-273493 GCF_015228065.2 Penaeus monodon
CAAAAAAGAAAAAAAAATTTTTGGAAAGAGTGGGAAGGGAAAGAATGGGGATAGGGGGGGGAAAAAATAGGGGGTGCGGGGAAAGTTTGGGTTTTTTAGGTAGGGGAAAAAAAAAAAAGCATCGGGGGTCTGCGC
>NC_051416.1:273581-274382 GCF_015228065.2 Penaeus monodon
GTTTTACGATTCTGGCATGATTTTACGGAATCCGTCTATTATAGAATCGAAAATGAGGATTCCTTTGTTAAAGGGGGGAAATCTCCGGAAAAGGGGAAAATCGAGCGATTACTCTACAGTCTTTTTTTTTTTTTAATTAGCTAGATCCCCTTCAGTATTTTTGGCGTCCGTGCCGCTGTCGAATATTTTTGCTTCAAAGTGGAAACCAGGAAAATTTTTCTATAGGAAAAGGTTAGTCAAATGGCATTTTATTTAAAAGCCTATTTTACACTAAAAAGGGACCCTGTAGAAAAAACATGGGGGGACAAAGTTGAATGGAAAAAATCTATTAATTGCGTTTTCACCCTAAAGAACTTGCGCCTTTTCCCCAAAAGCCAGGGTTCTGTGTAACAAAAAAAACAATAGGGGGGCCCCGGGTATTGTTGTTTGGGGGGTTTGGTTCGTAAAGGATAAAAAAAAAAAAATCTGCCTTCCTCCCGGTCGGATTTTTTGCCCATTATGGAAAATGAAAGAACATGGGCCCTTGTATATTTTAAAAAATCGTTTTCGGGGGAACTATTTTTTTTTTAAAACCATTCATATTTATTTAAAATTTGATTTTTTTTTTTCATTAGCATTAGCATGAGGGAAAATGCGCTTAACCAGTTGGTAGGGGAGGGGGGGGGGCTGTGTTTTTTATCCCCAGAACAAACTTTTTGTTTTGCTTTAGTTCCAAAACAGTTTTTTTTTTTCCTCTCCAGGAAAGAAAAAAAAAAAAACCAAAATTATCATTGCACGGGCAGGGGGACTCTCAATGGCCCC
>NC_051416.1:274419-274745 GCF_015228065.2 Penaeus monodon
GTAACGGTTTTTTTTTGGTTCAGAAAAAATTGTGGTTCATCATTATGTTTGTAAATTTGTTTTGTTTCAATTTGAAAAACAGATTTGCAGAAAACATTTTCTATAAAATAACCTTGATTCCCACCGGGTTGATTTGGATTTTTTTTTTCTAGTGATTAGCAAAATGTTGAGCAAAAAGCAAATTTTAAAGGGGGGAAAAAAAATTTTGTTTTTCTTTTGTTATGGTTTTGGAATTTAAAATTTTGTTCTCCTTTAGGCCACTGATCAATTATGTTTTTCTTTCATTAGTAAAAAAAAAAAATTTGTAAATAATCCATAGGCCAATA
>NC_051416.1:279254-282761 GCF_015228065.2 Penaeus monodon
AGTTTTAACGTAATTTTTTTAACCATTTCCACCCTCCCCCGACAAAAAACAAAACTGGTTCAGCCCCTAAACTTGTGCTTGGACGGGAAAGGGGGGGGATAATGAGGGGTAATTGCCTATGATGGTATTGCACTTCAAGGGAGGGGTATTTCTAAAATTGTTTTCTTATTTCCAATGACAAAAAAATCCCCTAAGTTTCTAAAAATATCCAAGATGTATTGGGACAGGGATTGTCCCCTTTCTTTTAACCCACCGGCATTTTTTACTCATTTCCCCAAAAAGATTTTCTCACTGGGGTTAAAAGGGATTAATTACGGTTAAATTAGATAAATTGGTGTATGGGAGAATGAAATTTTTTTTTCAAGGTGTTGGAAAAGATGCCGAAGAAGAAATAAAGCCAGATTTCCTAAGCCAGCATTCCTTGGGGACCGGGTGCTTTTCCCAACCCTCAATTACTGGGAAAAAACTTTCAGTGAATTCCCCTCATATTGCTCTGCTCCCTCAAAAAATTGTTTTAACATTCTCATCTCTTTGGTGGGACAGAAAATGCAGTAACCCAGGGGGGTGCTCACTTGCTTTTTCTGACAAAAAAATGCAGTTACCCGACTGGGCGGCTTGCTGGTTGGCTTAAAAAAGTTTATCCGGTTCAAAACCTTTTGGAAACAATTAACAGTTGAGGAAAGGGGACCAATGTAAAATTCAAAAAAAAAAAACTTTTTTCAAGGGGGTAACCTCACAGGAGAAAAATTCTTGTGTATATGTAATGGAACTCTTCCTCTGTCCTCCTGGATGGGCCATACAAAAAAGGCCAAGTGAAATTCATTCCAAAAACTGCCATTAGCTACCACGTCCATCAATTTTTGAAAAACACACCATGTCATGTTGGTGAAAACCAATGGGCCCACTTGTTAATGCAACGGAATTAAAGTTCAATTTTTAGGGAAACCCCATTCCAGGTGTCCTATTTTCACCTCTGAAAACCCGTTCAATAGCTAACTGTGCTAACTGTAAGGTACTCAAGAACATTTTGAGGAATGTGCTGAGAAAACACGAGTCAGTAAGGCAGAAGAATTTACAGTAAGTGAAGCAGTTATATGGGTGATTGAAACTATTAAATGTTCAATGAGAAGTTAAAAAGAAAAGTAAAAATCATAGCTGACCTGAGGTTAAACCTTCAGTTTCATGAGAAGAGACAGCAAAAAAAGAAAGACACTGAAAGTAAGGTTAAAAGTAAACAATACTATGAAAAAAGGTAAATTAAAACGGCAGTCTCTAAATACTAAGGAACTACAAAAAATAAACAGAAGAATAGATTATCACACACGAATTTGCAGCTTGTGATGGAGGATGAGACTGCCTCATTGAAAGGGGAGTCATCTGAGCTAAAGAAACAGGGTAGAATATTTTCTGCTAAAATGAGGTTGCTTACGTCCAATATGGCTACAGACAGAGTGAGACCCCTAATATTAAGTTTTGCTGGGTATTTTGGTTTTAATATAAATGAAGATACCCCAACCAGACGCACTGTCGATACCATGGCCTTGGAGTTGGGTGTGCTAGTAACTTAAATGCTGCTGAAACACTCTATTGCAATGCAAACACTACAATAAGATTTAATCCCACCACCCAGAAATCTTGTTGATTCTCCTCTTGACCTGGCTACTTTGCTAAGGTTAATGATAGCAGATATATTGAGTTGAGAGACGGTATCAGATATACTTTAATCTGACTTAAGAGGAGGAGGAGAAGGCCAAATCGGCATCGTCTGGGGCAAGGCTTCACAATATTGATGCTGAGGAGGTGATGGGGATGTTCAGTGCGGCCAAGATCAGGGCACCCAACGCCACCATGCATTTCCTATTGGCTAGGTTAAAAGCACAAAAATGTAATATATTGTCCTTTCGAAAGTCATCACCAGAGTCAGATAGGTTTATCACTAAAGCAGTCCCTCTTGCTGCAAAGCTGAAGATGAAAAACTTATCTGACACTGTTGAGCTAAAGAAAGAAATGTCAAAAAGAATTGCTGAATTTTTTTTCGAAAAGAAAAGCTTGGAAGGCGAAAGGTAGAAAAGACAATGAAGTCTGTAACATGGTTGGGCCAGTGCATGCCAATTGCACTGAATTCCAGACATAAGCACTCTGACCTTGATGGTGATATTCGACATATTGAATGGGAAAGTGGTGGGACAAAATATTCTTCATGAGTGGTCAGTTGGACCTTCTAATTCTTCAGTGGTAAGATTGAAAAACTTGTAGCTTAAAATGAAAAAAAAAGTACTGAGAATTATAATGAACATGGAGATTTTGTTGCAGTTCAGGAACTAGCACCAGACTTCGTGTGTAAAGAACTGCATTTTCTGTAATGTCTTTGATTTTCCACAGCTAAATTTAGACCCTACCAACACCTTTGGGTTGTGAAAATATTATAAATTATCTACTTAACTCTTTCACCAGTGTGTTCCTGGTAACCCTTCACAGAAGTGTCACATGTAGCTTCTACTACATCAGGCTCTGGCTATCTTAGTAGCCAGAGCTTGGTGTGATGTAAGCATGACATTCAAACCACAGATCCCTTATCCTTGCACTTGTTGGAATCAGAAATCAAAAAGTGATTGCTTCAGCGTACCATTCCCATCTCTGGCGAGCTCACCTTTCAAGGTTGAAGATTATAGTAAATCTGGTTCAATTAAACTTTACAGTTGCAGTTTGGGGATACAGTTTCAGTCAAAATGCTTGAATGAAGCTGCTTCCTTAACTTTCAGTTTACTGATTTTTTTAATACACCCGGGCTCTTAGTAGAGAATTTGCATTGGTATTTCTTCAAACCATGCCCTCCCCAAACTCTGGCTACTGTAGCAGCAAGTTTTGGGAGGGTCTAGCTTCAATATTTTTTTCTGAATCTACAAGTTTTCTAAATTAACAGTTTTGATAAGTACAGAAATGATAATGTTTAGTCCTGTTGATTATTGATAGTTAATCTACTAAATTTACTTTTTGCTTTATTAATAATTTGTTTGTTATTCATAAGTATTTGGTTGAAATTCCATGACTTTATGTTGGAATTATCACAATAAAAATACTTGTGATTACTTCTGCCTTGAGTTGTTATTTGAATAGTAGTAAGTTCATTCCTCTTGTGCCATTTCCTAATATGCAAATTTGTAGTATGAAATACTTTAAAAAAATGTTCTAATTGTTCAAGTACTATTTCGTGGATGGATCTTTAGCAGCTCAGTAAGATTAATAAACTGAAAATTTCAAGACGATATCTTTTTACAAGTGAAGTTACACAAATTTTAAGCCTAAAAAATTTTACCTGAGTTACTTCATTTTTCCTATATATACATATAAAAAAGCCTAACTTTGCAAATATTTCTTGTCATATCTTTGGTTCTATTTATCACAGAGTATGAATCCTGGTGTAATTTTATTGCATTTTTCATGAGGATTCTAAATAAATACTTTTTATCATTATGTGACTATTTTTAACATTTTACTGCCATACTT
>NC_051416.1:284547-285004 GCF_015228065.2 Penaeus monodon
ATTTTTGGAATTATCACAATAAAAACTTGGATTACTTCTGCCTTATTTTGTTATTTGATAGTAGAAAAGTTCATTCCTCTTGTGCCATTTCCTAATATGCAAATTTGTAGTATGAAATACTTTAAAAAAATGTTCTAATTGTTCAAGTACTATTTCGTGGATGGATCTTTAGCAGCTCAGTAAGATTAATAAACTGAAAATTTCAAGACGATATCTGTATTACAAGTGAAGTTACACTAATTTAAGCCTAAAAATATTTTACCTGAGTTACTTCATTTTTCCCTATATATTACATACTAAAAAAGCCTAACTTTTGCAAATATTTCTTGTCATATCTTTGGTTCTATTTATCACAGAGTATGAATCCTGGTGTAATTTTATTGCATTTTTCATGAGGATTCTAAATAAATACTTTTTATCATTATGTGACTATTTTTAACATTTTACTGCCATACTT
>NC_051416.1:298327-298403 GCF_015228065.2 Penaeus monodon
CTGAACCGTCTTGGGGGGTGAGGGGCACCATCTTTAGAATTTAGAATGCTTTAGATTCCCGGAGGTCGAGGGCAGG
>NC_051416.1:298915-299028 GCF_015228065.2 Penaeus monodon
TGCTGTGCTCAATTTGGCCTCCAGAATAGGATGAGGTGACTTTTCCCTCGATATCAAGTTCCGATGCGTTGACGACTTGTCGGTCTAATTTCTTGAAGACAAACCTTCATATC
>NC_051416.1:299953-300037 GCF_015228065.2 Penaeus monodon
TATTTAAGAAGGAAAGACCGATGAGGGCAGTAAAAAAGCAAAAGAACAGAAAATTTGCAATTCATTTACATTAATCGAGTGCAA
>NC_051416.1:300664-301059 GCF_015228065.2 Penaeus monodon
CAGACCTGAACCTGTGGATTGTAATTCAATTATTCTAACTGTAAAAGGTTTAAAAGAATCTAAATCATGTGGCTCGGATGTGATTCCATTTTACTTCATAAGAGACTCACTGCCGATAATTGTGTTCTACATTATGATTCTCATCAATACCTCAATTGCCACTAACGCATTTCCTGACTAATGAAAAATCCCTTATGTCATTCCCCTGCATGAAGCTGGTGACATCGATGATGTTAATAACTATCGGCCTACTCCCAATATTTTCTTAATATTTTGGAGAAAATTGTCGCCAATCTGCTGATTTCATTTGTGGAGTAAAACCGACTGTTGGTTAATAGTCAGCATAGAATTAGACACAAACTGTCAGCAACAAGAAAATATTTCTTCTACTCTTA
>NC_051416.1:301944-302150 GCF_015228065.2 Penaeus monodon
GAATTATCCAATATCTATAATATGTTATATCTACAAAATTTACATTATTTTTTTTTACACTATTGCTGTACTACTATATTATTTATCATGTGCTATTGTATTAGTCTATGTACTGCTGAATGATCATATGTCCTACTGTATCAGTTTATGTACCAGTGTATTACTGGATTTACTTTTGTACTATTTTAAAGTACTGTTGTAAAAAA
>NC_051416.1:309483-309582 GCF_015228065.2 Penaeus monodon
GCTAGCTTGCAATTGCTGCAAGGGCTTACCAGAGAGGTTATTTTCAGGGAATCTTTTTCCTGCCCCTCAAAGGGGGTTTTCATTTTCCTATCATTAAAA
>NC_051416.1:316438-317043 GCF_015228065.2 Penaeus monodon
TCATGTAATAGAGCTTTTATAAAGCGTCGAATATATTATTTTAAACAATGGTTAATAGATTTAATAAGTTTATTGGTAAGCTTATAGGATTCAATGTTTCGTACCTTCTCTTTAATCCTGTGCCTTTTGAAGGATCAAGAGAAGGATAAAGACCGGATATAATATATATGTATTGTTATCTATACAGATATACATAAACATATAATAGATGCAAAACATTGTACCCCCTTTGTCTTGTTTTGCTTTATTTTTTTCACATTTGCATTTATGCAGGATAGGATAACTGCGTGTTCTGTTCCATTAGGTCCTTTTTCATCACTTTGCGTCACTCAGCATAGTGTTACTTTTTTCTATCCTAAGCTATTTCTTATGTAATTATTTTTCAACATATCTATTTCCCTGACATGATCATGTATTACAATAGGAATGGATTCTCAATTTTTACTTTCAGAACCAATGACCAAATGTTTATAATACTTTGCAAAGTCCTAAAAGAAAATCTCCGTTCGAAATTATAGTCTATACTAATGTATTTTTACGCTGAAGAAAAAGCCAACCATTTTCTTTTTAGTATTATTAACATGTAATCACTTGAAAACAATATT
>NC_051416.1:317067-318627 GCF_015228065.2 Penaeus monodon
GCATTACTGAGATAGATCAACCTATTTTTAAATTACTTTTACCACCATGTTCAAATTGATCATTATAATCTATATGATGGGGATAAGAGGAAGTATAACATATAAGGATTTTTATCATATAGGTTATATACACATCACAGATTCTCTTATCTTCCGTTATCAAGCGGAAAACTACTGACTTTTTATTAGACGTTAACTTACCTTTAAAAAGGGGAGATGATTATTGAAAAATGAGGAGGTTTGCCTACGTGTTCCTCAAACACCTGTCGAAGCAACACTTATCGAGGCCAGCACACATTGTAGTCAGTTGGAACAGGTATTGGGGGGCCCTGGAAACCGTGGGATGTGGGACGGACTTGTGGGCATCCCGTGCTTGGTACCAACAGGTGTCCTGGTCGTGCACCGTCTCGCAGCAGTACTTGACCTTCTGGAGTCTTGCACCAATTCTGTCATTGGCTTGGCCATTGGAGATTCCATTCCGATAATAGCCCTACCACCGTGGAATCCCCATGGACCACCGACACCATGATTCCGCCGCCATAGAGACCGTCTCCTGGAACGCCACCCAACCCCTCCAGGAAGGAATCTGTTGTGATCTTGTCCACCTCTACTTCGGCTACACCGGCGGGAAACGGCACAAGAAGGCAACACGCAATCACGGTTTTGATGCTCGCGAGAGGAAGATAACGAAAGTTTATCATCATGCTGAATATTGTTTAATCGTTGTTGTATTGACAATGGATCAATTATTTTTCACTATGAACATATCTAATCTCTAACAACGTTCCTATAGAATTATTGTTCATCTTGTAACAAAGCACTCACATTTCATTGTTGTTAGAGTTTAGCGGCGTACGTTGCATATATCAGGAACTCTGGCGGCCGCCTCCCCCTCCCCTCTCCCCAACTTCACCTTGCCCAGTCGGGATATTCCAAGACGGCGGCGTGATTTTCCACGTATTGTGTCTGCTTTTCCAGTTCACTTCTTGCGAATACGATTCGTCCTTCCTTTTTAAACTGATGGCAGAGATGAAAAGTTAAAAGGGTATCAGTAAGTTTTTCATGCAAGCCGTGTATAACATTCAATGCAGGCTGGTAATTATCAGCATTAACCGTAACTCTAACAACATCTACTAAGATAGTTGTTCTGAATCACGTGAATGAACCCCCAGTAACATATTTCACTTGTATCTTAGGGTTTTTTTCTGTATTAGTATCATAAAGGTCCGAGGTGCGAGACTCAGGGAAATTCTCGTGTGCGGCTTCAGCTCAATCCTTAATTCAATATGGACCGAATAGCCGGCGAAAAAAAAAATGACGTTTTGCAACACTCCCATGCAATGGTTGTTGCTTTGTGTTATCTTCTGTGAAGTTCAATCGTCATGTGCTTAGTGACCTTTATTCCAGATCGGTGTTTATTCTACTAAGGTGGACCTTGCTCTTTCTTGCTCTCTCGCTCTCCGCTCCCCTTCCTCTCTCGCTCTCGCATGGCTTTTCCTTACCTAGCTTCTCTCTTTCTCTCTATATCGTTCGTTCTATATAATTCATCTCTTTCTGCTC
>NC_051416.1:318652-319000 GCF_015228065.2 Penaeus monodon
TCTTCTCTCTTAACATCTGCTATCCCCTCTCTCTTCTTGATTACAGGAAAATAACTAGCATAATTTAACACTTAAATAGATTTGAAGATATCAGAGGAATCAGAGGAAAGAATTAAATGATAAGAAAAAAACTTCCTAGAAATGGAGTTATCTCTAATGGTTTGCATCCTAATGACTTATTTATAAAGCTATAATTACATTCCTATGTATTTTTATAATTGTTATAATATTTGTTTTTCATCATCATAATTCAACAACTGTTTTGGCCGAACATGTGTGAAAACTTTCCACTTATTACAAGCTCATATATTACCAGCTTATATAATGGTGGAGGACATGCTTTGTGTA
>NC_051416.1:319047-319270 GCF_015228065.2 Penaeus monodon
CACATTTTTTTTTTCTTTTTTTGAAGAAGTACCAACTAGCTGGTAAACACTGATAAACTTAATGGAATCTCAAAGTAATAGACCATGGCGGAGGGGAGGGGGGAAAGGGATACAAGTTGGGTATAGAGAAAAGGGAAGGAAGAAGGAGATGAGGTAAGGAAGAGGCTACGTGCAGGAAGGAGGAGGCAAGGAGGGAGGGAGGAGAGTGTAATCAGGGTGGAAG
>NC_051416.1:319297-319818 GCF_015228065.2 Penaeus monodon
GGTTGAAACAAGATAAAAGGAGAAAGGAAGGGAAGATGAGAAGTCTGAAGAAATGTGCAAGCAAGGGTTGCTAGGTATCTTCAGAACTCGAGCACGTCACATTGCCCAGTTACTAGCAAGCTATGATCAAGATCTGTTTGCTTCAGGATACGTTGCTTCAGCGTATAATGTCACACTGCTTTTACTTCGTAAGAAACACAACAAATTTAAAAATTGTAGTTTCTGAAAGGAAATACAGTTAGGCATTGCGAGTTTATACTTCTGAATCAACCAACAGAGAAGTGAATCGCTTGCATAGCGTGGTGTTCATATATTAATAATCTATTTAATTGAACCTGAAACAAGTTTAACGTTTCATAATTAGGTGAATTAAAAAATGGGAGCAAGATTCCTGGAGCGGCAACACTTTACTTGTTGGCTACAATAAATTTGTTCTTTATTTTTAGTTGTTGCACGCTTGATGACGTTACTTGTGGTTCCCAACTTATGTTGTCCCTCCCCCCCCTTTTCTGTTACTCAGC
>NC_051416.1:320325-321570 GCF_015228065.2 Penaeus monodon
TCAAAAAAAAAACAATCCTTTTCATTATTTTTCAGCACATGTGTAACTATATCTATTCTTGAGGCATTTTTCAAACGAATTCCCTGTTAAACCATGTTTTCTGTACTTTTAATCACAATACAACTAAAAGGTTAATTTTGTTTATTGTAAATTTTACTATTTTATTGTTTTAAAAGAAAATAGTGAGTGCATCCAATACAAAATATCAAATATCTTATATCGTTTGATTAGATGGTTATAATCTACAAAAGGAATAAAGAATTCAAGTAATTAAACATATACAAATTTATTACTAAAAACAATTTACAATTACTTATTTTTTTTGGTTATCACCCGGAAAACTGCTGATTATTCATTAGACGTAGAATTTTAAAAAGGCAGATTGTTTTGAAAAATGAGGGGGGTTTGCACAAGTTTTTTCCCCCAAAAACACCTGTCAAGCAAACTTATCGAGGCCAGCACACTTGTATGTTGGAAAGGTTTTGGGGGGGGCCCATGGAAACGCGGGCATGTGGGACGGACTTGTGGGCAATCTAGTGGCTTGGTCCCAACGGTGTCTCATTTTCATGAAACCGTCTCGCAGCATAGGCTTGCCCCTACAAAAATATGAAGAAATCCCCCAATGTGGTAAAAGTGTAGCTGGTAGCATATTTTAACGTAAGTGCCCAGTCCCCTACTAATACGAAGAGTTACAAACGCCGCCCTGAAAAGGGCAGTGTCAACCTCCACTGATATCTTCAAATTTGGGTTCGAGGAGAAATGGCGACGAGTTCGACTTTAAAGCTGACAAAGTCCCCGAACAAACGTCACAATGATGTTTTGGGGAAAAGAGAACGCCATTTTCTGGATTTTGAAAAAGCGATTCCTGGGGACCATGAAGTGAAAGGGAAGGAATAGGAAAAAAAAAAAGGCAAATCTTAACTGAAAAATCGAACTAAGCAGGCTCGAATAGAACTACCAAAGGGGTACCCTTGTTAAAGGGGGACTGGGGAAATACCCCCCACAGTTTTTTAGGGAAACCAACTGAGTTTGAAGTTAAAAACCGAAAGTTCCCCCTTGCAAAAGTCGACAATGCAGGATCACCAACATTCTGGGAAAAATACTTGTTGTCTAAGCCGTATGACTTGATGGTAGATAAACTACAAAATCAGTAACGCACAGTGCAAACAGCTCTAAAATAATACAAAAACAACAAAATAAAAACCATACTAATTGATACTACCATACCCTAATAAAAATATAAAA
>NC_051416.1:321794-322516 GCF_015228065.2 Penaeus monodon
GACACCCAACAAGGGTCGGAAGGCTATCTGATAAAAGCAGCTGTTCGATTTGTTTATCTAATTATTTCTAAAAACAGTCATTCATAATTTTGATAACCTAACAAAAAATAACATTAGAAACCAAAAATCACGAAAATCCGATGTTCGTCTGCCCCAATTCGATGAATGCACTGGCCAGAATCTCAACGCTACATTCTTTGTCAAGGGAAAAGGGGTAATCAAACAGTGCTAACTGTGTACCAAGTTTCCCCCAGCCAAACACCTTGACATTAATGATAAACGCGATGGGTTTTTTGGGGTTTTACGTATTAATTACAAAGTTCAGGACTTGAGTGATTCGTTATAAACATAGGTAACTCAAGTTTTTTTTTTCTTCTTCTTTATTGGGCATTATAGTTACTGAGAACGCTGGGAAAAAAGTTCTTATCATTTAAACCGTTTAAACCCTTTTTAAATTTTCCTTGGTAAAAATGAAAATCAACTAATCGTTTCTGAATGAAACTAAAACTGATTTTGATTTTGTACTTTTTAAAAACACATCAAGTTTTTAGAGAAAAAAGAAAATTTCTGATTCATTTCCCCCCTCTCATTTATCTGAAGTTTTTTAAAGCAGCCATACTCTAGTGACAAATATAAATATTATTCATACAGAGTCTGGTATTTTTTTTTTTGGAATACGTTTTTATCCCCTTTTGTTTTAAAAAAAAAAGCTTTTGAAAACG
>NC_051416.1:322536-322602 GCF_015228065.2 Penaeus monodon
ACACATTATGTATTAAAACATATAATATTTTTGGGGTGTTGTGTGCGTGTATCTCTCTCTCTCCCC
>NC_051416.1:323212-323963 GCF_015228065.2 Penaeus monodon
GTATATTACATTTGTGTGAGAAGAGAAGAAGAGACTTTTTAAAAAAGCTTTTTTTTTAAAAACAAATCAGAGACTAAAGACGTATTTCCAAAGAAAATCCCATACTCTTTAGAATAAGTATTTATATTTTCCTAAGTATGGCTGCATTAAAACTTCAATAATGAGATTTGGTGCTGAATCAAAATATTCTATTTTACCTCAACGAATCTCTGATGTGTTTTTAAATAAAAAATAAAAATCATTTTAGATTTCATTCAGAATACGATTTTTTTGATATTCTTTTTCCCATGGAAAATTTAAGAAGGTTAAATCGGATTAAATAAAAACTTTTTTCCGCTTCTCATGTAACTATTAATCCCCAATAAAAAAGAAAAAAAACTTGAGTTACCTATAGTTGATACAAATCACTCAAGTCCTAAATTTTTAAATTATACAATAACCACAAATCCCATCGCCGTTTATCATTCAATGTAAAGGTTTTTGGGTGGGAGATAACTGGGTACAAAGTTGCCTTTTTTGATTACCCTTTCCCCTTGAAAAATGAATGTGCGTTGAGTTTTCGGGCCCAGTGCATTCATCAACTTGGGGCAGACAACTATGGGATTTTCTCGGATTTTTTTGGGTTTTCAAATGTTATTTTTTGTTAGGTTTATAAAAATTTATAAATGACTTTTATTAGAAATAATTATGAAAAACAAATGACAGCTGCTATTATCATAACCTTTCCCGACCCTTGTTCTTTGGGTGTCGT
>NC_051416.1:324255-325073 GCF_015228065.2 Penaeus monodon
TGAGCTGTTTGCACTGTGCGTTCACTTGACTTGTAGTTCCTATACTACATCAAAATCATCGGCCTTAAAACAAGTACTTTTCCCAGAATGTTGGTGTTCCTAGCATTGTCGACATTTTCAAGGAGGACACATTTGTTTAAATTCGATTCATGTTTGGTTTTTCCCCGAAAAATGTAGGGGGTAGTTTTCCCCGTGCCCCGTTAACAATGGTACTCCTTTGGGAGTTTTATTCCAGAGCCTGCTTAGTTCGACTTTCATTTAGAGGATTTGCCCCTTTTTTTTTCATTTCCTTCTCTTCATTTCATGGTCTCCAGGAATCGCATTTTCTAAAAACCAAAATGGGGTTTTTTTTTTCCCAAACCTCATTGTGACTCTATGTTCGGGGACTTTGTCGCTTGAATGTCGAACTCGTCGCCTTTCTCCTCGAAACCCCTAATTTGAAGATATCAGTGGGGGTTGACCTCCTTTTATACGCGTTTGTAACCCTTTTGTATTAGTAGGTTCTACACTTACGATTAAATATGCCTACCCGCTACCCCTTTTTTTTCCACATTTGCGGTATTCTTCATATCTTCTGATAGGGTCAAGCCTACGCTGCGAGACGGTGCAAACCGAGACACCCGTTGGTTTCCAAGCCACTAGATTGCCCACAAATCCGTCCCACTGCCCGCGTTTCCCTGGGCCCCCCAAAATTTACCTGTTCCAAAACCCACTTTTCATGTGCCCCCCCTTTTTCCTCGAAAAAAAAATTTTTTTTCTTCACAGGTTTTTTTTTTTTTTCCGGTTTTTAAACCCCCCAAATAAAAAATTTTTTTAAA
>NC_051416.1:339465-339737 GCF_015228065.2 Penaeus monodon
TTTTTACAACATACTTTAAAATGTAAAAAAGTAAACCCAGAATAACTGGTCAAAAACTGATACAGGGGACAATGATCATTCGCAGTAATAGACTAATCAATAGCACTGAAAATAATATAGTAGTACAGAAATAGTGTAAAAAAAAAATGTAAATTTTGTAGATATAACATATTATGATTGGAAAATTTAAAAAAAAAAAATATGTTTATGATATCATTATTATAAAAATCATTTTTGAAAAATTATCTTTGTCTGTGCACCAATATTTTTAA
>NC_051416.1:339808-339956 GCF_015228065.2 Penaeus monodon
AAAATTAACTTTTTGTCCCAGGAGAGGTTTGTTCTTGTTACAAACAAATCTTACTCGTTGGTGATGGTTCCTCTTCTTTCATTCATGGTGAGTATCAAATAGAAACGGGTAGGTGATGATTAAAGATTTTATAAACTAAAATACATTT
>NC_051416.1:340022-340138 GCF_015228065.2 Penaeus monodon
TATTTCTTTAACCGCCAAGGGGTTTTTGCTGTGAAAATTCTGTTTTTGAACTCGTTCACTGGGTTTTTTTTTTGTTGTTTTCCCATATTCTCGAGCAATATTTTAAATATAATTAC
>NC_051416.1:340263-340902 GCF_015228065.2 Penaeus monodon
CGGTGTTTTGAATTTCCAAAATTTATGTAATCAGTCATTCACATAGATTGAAAAAAGAAAATTGGACCAATTACAATCCTTTAGGGAAAGCCAAAACGAATTTTTGGAGTTAAAAAATATTTTTAATTTTTACCAACTGTGTTATTTACAAGACAGTTATGAAACCCGAGAGGATTCCCTGTTTTGTTTCAAACATTTGTTTATTAATATCTCGAGGGGGCAATTCAAAGGGCCCTTGGGCAAATTAAGAGAGAAGAAATATTTTTTGTGTGCAAATTTGTTCTAAAATTTTATCTGAATTTAAACCCCCAAAACGGTTTTACTCCACAAAAAGAAATCCAGATTGGCGACAAATTTTTTCCAAAAAATTTTAAGAAAATATTGGGAGTAGGCCCATAGTTTTTAACATCATCGAGTCCCCAGCCATGCAGGGGGAAAGACATAAGGGATTTTTTTATTAGTCAGGAAATGCGTTAGTGGCAATTTAGGTATTGAGAGAAACAAATGTAGAACACAATTATCGGGAGTGAGTCTCTTATAAAGTAAAATGGAATACATCCGAGCCACATGTTTTTGATTCTTTTAAACCTTTTACAGTTAGAAAATTTGAATTCCCTCCCGGGTTCAGGTCTGAAAAAG
>NC_051416.1:341178-341381 GCF_015228065.2 Penaeus monodon
TCTGAAAAAACCTTTTATTTAAGGGGAAAAAGTGTTTTTATTGACTTTGCATGGGGCCCAAAAATGTGGGGGTTGGGGGTGGCAAATGACAAGGGAGGCCGAGAGACACCATTGAACCATTAAGTCGTGATCAGTCGTGCGAAGTGTTCAAAACCTACTGAAATTATATAAATGAAGGGATATATATTTCTAAAAACATTTCC
>NC_051416.1:341476-341582 GCF_015228065.2 Penaeus monodon
CGAACCCCCCCCTTTCTATTATTTGCCTCGATTAATGTAAATGAATTGCAAATTTTGTTTTTTTTGCTTTTTTTCTGCCCTCACGGTCTTTCCCTTCTTTAAAAAT
>NC_051416.1:342070-342198 GCF_015228065.2 Penaeus monodon
TCGCAATACATGAGGATCCTGGCCTTAATTTAGGATGACATCCATGCGAGCTCTTTTCAAAGGATGCCGTCCAGACTCTGGAGAACCCTTTATTTTTTCCCCAAATTTTCGTTTTCGGCCCCGCCCTT
>NC_051416.1:342487-342593 GCF_015228065.2 Penaeus monodon
ATATGAAGGTTTGTCTTCAAGAAATTAGACCCACAAAATCGCAACGCACGGAACTTGATATCGGGGAAAAGACCTCATCCTATTTGGAGGCCAATTGAGCCCAGCA
>NC_051416.1:350817-351394 GCF_015228065.2 Penaeus monodon
TACGAGGGCGCGGGGGAAATTCCACCGACGAATAGGTTACCAGCCCTATTACCCCCGATTTATTGGCCGGGCCGGGGCAAGCCCCCCTCTAACCGAATAAAGGGGCCTGGTGACTAGGGGGCCAATGCAGCATTTTGGACTTGCGGTTAAACAGCCGCCGGCAAAAAACCCCGTGGAGGTTTTGGCTAATGTCAGGGGGGGCACATCCCCCCAACCTTTCCCGGAAACTTTTGTTTTCCCCTGGTTAAAAGGGTGCCCTGGCCGGCCCACCCAACTTTGGGGAAAAACCCCCCCCCCCCCAAGGGGGTTTCCCGGGGGGGGCAAACCCTTCTCAATGGCAAAAAAGGCCATTTGCCATCCCTACGGGGCCCCGGATTAGCCTCAGGGGAAGAAGGGGGCTCAAGCCCCCAAAGGAAAAGGCGGCTTTTCCCGGTTAGGGCACAGGCCCTTTTTTAAATTTTTTTGGGAAAAGGGGGGATTTTTCCCGCAAAACTCACTTGGCCGGGGGTTACCTGGGACGCCACCTTTCGTTTTTCCAAAAGTTAATTGGAGCCTGTAAAACGTTTAGGTTCCGCCT
>NC_051416.1:353388-356690 GCF_015228065.2 Penaeus monodon
AGTATGGAGTAAAATGTTAAAAATAGTCAATAATAAAAAAATATTTATTTAAATCCTCATGAAAATGCAAAAAAATTACCCCCGGTTCAACTCTGTGATAAATAGAACCAAAGATATACAAGAAAATATTTGCAAAATTGGTTTTTAGAGTAAAATATAGGGAAAAATGAAGTAACTAGGTAAAAATTTTTAGGTTAAATTGTGTAAAATTTACTTGAATACAGATATCGTCTTGAAATTTTTTATTTATTAAACTTACTGAGCTGTAAAAATCCATCCCCGAAATAGTACTTGAACAAATTTGAACATTTTTTTAAGTATTTCATACACAAAATTTGCATATTAGGGAAAAGGCACAAGGGAATGAACTTACTACTATTCAAATAACAACTCAAGGGGGAAGTAAACCAAATATTTTTTTTTGTGAAATTCCAACATAAAGTATGGGAAATTTAACCAAAAACTTTTAATAACAAAAAATTTTAATAAAGCAAAAAGTAAATTTGAATTAACTATCAATAATCAACAGGGCAAACCTTATCATTTTTGACTTTCAAACTGTAATTAGAAAACTTGTAGATTCAGAAAAAAATATTGAAGCAGACCCCCCAAAATTTTCGCTACGTAGCCAGATTTTGGGGAGGGCGGGTTTTGAAGAAATCCCATGCAAATTCTTTACAAGAGCCCGGGGTTTAAAAAAAAATCAGTAATTTTTTTTGAAATTAAAGGAAGCGTTTCTTCAAGCATTTTGACTGAAAGTATCCCCAAACTGCAACTGTAAATTTTAATGAACAGATTTTACTAAAAATCTTCAACCTTGAAAGGTGAGCTCCCCAGAGAGGGGGTTTGGTACGTGAAGCAATCATTTTTTTGATTTCTGTTTCCCAAAAAAGTGCAAGGATAAGGGGATCTGTGGTTTAAGTATGTTTTAATCACCCCAAGCTCTGGGCTACAAGAACCCAGACCCTGATGTAGTAGAAGCTACATGTGACATTTTAAAGGGGTTACCAGGAACACACTGGTGAAAGAGTTAAGTAGATAATTTATAATATTTTCACAACCCAAAGGTGTTGGTAGGGTCTAAATTTAGCTGTGGAAAATCAAAGACATTACAGAAAATGCAGTTCTTTACACACGAAGTCTGGTGCTAGTTCCTGAACTGCAACAAAATCTCCATGTTCATTATAATTCTCAGTACTTTTTTTTTCATTTTAAGCTACAAGTTTTTCAATCTTACCACTGAAGAATTAGAAGGTCCAACTGACCACTCATGAAAAATTTTGTCCCACCACTTCCCTTCAAATGTCGAATATACCTCAAGGTCAGAGGTGCTTATGTCTGGAAATTCAAGTGCAATTGCATGCACTGGCAAACCCATTACAGACTTCATTGTCTTTTCTACCTTTCGCCTTCCAAGCTTTTCTTTTCGAAAAAAAATTCAGCAATTCTTTTTGACATTTCTTTCTTTAGCTCAACAGTGTCAGATAAGTTTTTCATCTTCAGCTTCCCAAAAGGGGGGACTGCTTTAGTGAAAAACCTATCTGACTCGGGGTGATGACTTTCGAAAGGACAATATATTACATTTTTGTGCTTTTAACCTAGCCAATAGGAAATGCATGGTGGCGTTGGGTGCCCTGATCTTGGCCGCACTGAACATCCCCATCACCTCCTCAGCATCAATATTGTGAAGCCTTGCCCCAGACGATGCCGATTTGGCCTTCTCCCCCTCCTCTTAAGTCAGTTAAAGAATTGATCCCGTCTCTCAATCTATATTGCTTCAAAACCCTTAGCAAAGTAGCCAGGTCAAGAGGAGAATCAACAAGATTTCTGGGTGGTGGGATTAAATCTTATTGTAGTGTTTGCATTGCAATAGAGTGTTTCAGCAGCATTTAAGTTACTAGCACACCCAACTCCAAGGCCATGGTATCGACAGTGCGTCTGGTTGGGGTATCTTCATTTATATTAAAACCAAAATACCCAGCAAAAAACTTAATATTAGGGGTCTCACTCTGTTGTACCATATTGGACGTAAGCAACCTCATTTTAGCAGAAAATATTCTACCCTGTTTCTTTAGCTCAGATGACTCCCCTTTCAATGAGGCAGTCTCATCCTCCAAGCATGCAATCTTGTGTTGATAATCATATTCTATCTGTTTTTTTGTAGTTCACTTAGTAGTTCAGAGGACTGCCGTTTTAATTTACCTTTTTTCATAGTATTGTTTACTTTTAACCTTACTTTCAGTGTCTTTCTTTTTTTGCTGTCTCTTCTCATGAAACTGAAGGTTTAACCTTCAGGTCAGCTATGATTTTTACTTTTCTTTTTAACTTCTCATTGAACATTTAATAGTTTAAAATCACCCATATAACTGCTTCACTTACTGTAAATTCTTCTGCCTTACTGACTCGTGTTTTCTCAGCACATTCCTCAAAATGTTCTTGAGTACCTTACAGTTAGCACAGTTAGCTATTGAACGGGTTTTCAGAGGTGAAATAGGGACAGCTGGTATTGGTGTTCCTACTGATGAAGTACATTCTTTGATTACAGTGGGGGTTGGTTCATACGCATGGTTTTAAATTGATGACGTGTAGCTAATGGCAGTTTGGGTTTTTCATCTGGTTTTGATGGGCATCGGAGAGACGAGAAGGTTTTTACATATACACAAGAAATTCTCTCGTGAGTACCCCTTGAAAAGTTTTTGAATTTATCAATTGTCTTTCTCACTAGTTAACTTTTTCATAACAGCTGACGGATAACCTTTAGCAACCAGCAGCCGAGCAGTCTGTACTGCATTTTTGTCAGAAGAGCAGCTGAGCAGTCTGTACTGCATTTCTGTCAGAAGAGATGAAGATGTATAACACATTTTTGAGTGGAGCAGAGCCAATATGAGGGACATCACTGAAGTTTTCAGTATTGAGGGGTGCAGCAGCACCAGTCCCAAGGAATGCTGGCTTAGATCTTGCTTATTTCTTCTTCGGCATCTTTTCATACACACCTGAAAAAAATTCAATTCTCCATACAACAATTTATCTAATTAACCGTAATAGATCCTTTAACCCAGTGAGAAATCTTTAGAGAAATGAGTAAAAATGCGTGTGGTTAAAAGAATGGACAATCTGTACAATACATCTTGGATATTTTTAAAATTAGGGGATTTCTGGATTGGTATAAGAACAAATTTAGAAATACCCTACCTTGATGCATACCATCAATAGCATACCCTCATTATTCTCTTCCAGTCAGCAGTTAGGGGCTGACCAGTTGTTGTCGGGGGAGGGGGGATGGTTAAAAAACATTAACGGTA
>NC_051416.1:358259-358507 GCF_015228065.2 Penaeus monodon
GTTGGATGATAGAAAAGTTATAGCTACACACCATACAGAAACAAACTTTTTGGCTTCATTAGTAAGAGATAAAATATATTAGTGTAATGATGTAATTTGAAGAAAGAAAAAGAGAAAACTTTTTTCAGCAAGACGTGTAGATTTTATTGGGCGGGCTGCTATGTATTAAATGAAATTATAATTTAAAATTTATACGCAATAAGTGAAAAATAAATTCTTTACTGTACTTGTGTTGGTGGTTGTGGGGG
>NC_051416.1:363076-363969 GCF_015228065.2 Penaeus monodon
CCTCATAATGGCTCTGCTCCACTAAAAAATGTGTTATACATCTTCATCTCTTCTGACAGAAATGCAGTACAGACTGCTCAGCTGCTGGTTGCTAAAGGTTATCCGTCAGCTGTTATGAAAAAAAATAACTTCTGCTATACACTATCTAGTGAGAAAAGGCAACTGATAAATTCAAAAACTTTTCAAGGGGTAACTCACGAGAGAATTTCTTGCGTATATGTAATGAACTCTTCTCTGTCTCTTCTGATGTCCATACAAAGCCAGATGAATCTTCCCAAGAACTGCCATTAGCTACACAGTTATCAATTGAACATCATGCGTCTGATGAACCAATGCCTCACTGTAATACGACTGAACTTGCTTCATCAGTAGGAACACCAAGACCAGCTATCCCTATTTCACCACTGAAAACCCGCGCAACAGGTAACTGTGCTAACTGGAAGGTACTCAAGAATATTTTGAGGAATGTGCTGAGAAAACACGAGTCAGTAAGGCAGAAGAATTTACAGTAAGTGAAGCAGTTATATGGGTGATTGAAACCATTAAAGTCTTATTACGAGATACAGAGGGAATTGACTGCATGTTTTCTTCCATCTAGCTGGTATATACGACCAACACCTCAATCATTTCCTTGATTACCTGAGAGACAAGTGCCTGAATAACTCCCCACAGAAAACAAACCTGCTACAGGTGGGGTTCCGTCAGAATGAATTTCAAGCAGTTGGCTTGATTGGCAAGATTGTAACCAGTCTCTGGTTGAAACCATTTCATACCAATGATACTACCCTCAGCCATATGGATGGCTTTGTTACTGTGAAGAAAGTGCTTGAGAAAATCAGAAGTCTTGTTGATTCTCCTTTTCCCCCCACGGTTTTTTTGTTGTGAAAAAAAAA
>NC_051416.1:364069-364666 GCF_015228065.2 Penaeus monodon
ATTTTTCCCCCTGTCTTCTTTTCTGTTTTTTCCTTTGTTTCTCTTTTTTCTTATTATTTCCTGTCTTTCTTTCAGCCTTTCTTTTAACACGGATTATCACCTATTTCGGACAATATTCCACTTTTGAGAAAATCTTAATCATTTTACCATACTAAAATCGAGTCGAGAATATGTGGCATTCTGACTGTTCCTCATACTGATCCTTGTGTTTTAAATACGTAGACACTTGAAGTTATGATCCATGTGTTATTAAATATGTAGACGCTTAATAGTTATAGTTATAGTCATGATCCACGTGTTGTTAAATACGTAGACACTTCCTTATAGTGAATCCTTTATTTTGGTGATATTGAAAGTGAGAAAGAAAATATAGCATTTGAGTTAAGATTTAGATATCAGATGCTTAAATCGATGTTGCCATTAATGTTCATTTTATTTTCTGGTTTAAAGACAAATCTAGTGGCATACCTACGCTAGCGGTTCCTGGCACGATTGGAAAGCAGTTCACGAACCATCTTCATCTCCAACTTCACTATCATCACCACCACTCATCGATTCTTCTACCTCATTTTCTCCATCATTTCCCCAACACTATGT
>NC_051416.1:364843-365886 GCF_015228065.2 Penaeus monodon
CACCCCATTTCCCTCACTCCTCCCATCACCCTCACCACCAATTCCCCCACCACTCCCCAACCCTCACCCCCACCACCACCCTCCCTAACCCCTCCTCTCTCTCCCACCCCAGTCACCCCCCCCCCCCTCACACACATCCCAACCCGTCCCCCTCACACACACCCCAACCCGTCCCCCTCACACACACCCCAATCCCCCCCGACACACCCTTCCCAATCACCCTCACCACCAATTCCCCCACCCTCACCCCCACCACCACCCTCCCTAACCCGTCCTCCCTCCCTCCACGCAGACCTCAACGCGAGAGACAAAGATGGAAGGTCCGCTCTTCATCTCGCGATCCTCGGAGATTCTGACGAGGCGATGGCAGCGCTCGTCGACAGGTGAGTGTGGATGAGTGGATAGGTGGAAAGAATAAATAGTGGATAAGTGGATAGGTGAGTAGGTTGTGGAATGGATAGATTGTGGATAGGAAGAGAGGATGTGGAAAGGATAAATGATGGATACGTGGATAAATGGATAGGGATAGGGTAAATGACGGATAAATAGATAAGTAGAGAGGATAAATAGATAGACAGGTAGGGTGATATAATAGGTGATAAGGATAATTCGATAGATGAAGAGGATGTGGAAAGGATAATCAATAGATAAATAGGAGGATAGGGGAAGGATAAATTATGAATGACGAGAGAGTTAGGGAGGACGTGATAAGGATGATGGATAAATAGATAGATGGAGAGGATGTAGACAGGACGATTGATGGATAAATGGATAGGTGGAGAGAACGTGGAAATAATGATGGATTGATAAATGAATTAATAGAAAGGATAGCTGGCGCGTGACTAGATAGATGCAAAAGATAAAAAAAAAAAAAATATGTGAAAGAGGATAGTTGATGGATAAATAAATAGGTGAAGAGGATAGATTTAAAAAAAAAATAAAGTGTAGGAAGGATACAATGATTACGGAGAGGATGTGAAGTGGATAGTTGGAGGCCAGACAGATAGACTGAGAACGTGTGAAAGGGATAGTTAACAGATAAA
>NC_051416.1:365955-366152 GCF_015228065.2 Penaeus monodon
GAGGGAGAGATTGCAGAGAGGATAGTTTATGGATGAATAAGAGGATATAGTAGCTGTTAAGAGTAAAGTTGGTGGATAGATGGGATAAAAAATGATGGATAAGAAAAAAATAAATAAAAATGAAATTATGAATTTAAGATTTTCTTTTAATAAATAAATAAAATTGAGAGAGTGTGAAGATGCATTTGAAAGGATGT
>NC_051416.1:366697-366808 GCF_015228065.2 Penaeus monodon
GTTAATGAAAAGGGAATAGGGAGAGAGTGTGCTAAAGGGAGTGTTAATGAAAAGGAGATTAATTCGGAAAACGAGAGAGGAAGAGAAAACAGGGGAAGGGAAATCACGGAT
>NC_051416.1:367304-367424 GCF_015228065.2 Penaeus monodon
CATCATATATTTATTTCCTTTCCATCTCACAGTGGTTGCAACTTGCAATTGAGAGACAACGACCATAACACTCCGTTGCATTTGTCTGTGATTCACAACAAGGTAAACAAAAATTGAGGA
>NC_051416.1:367697-367807 GCF_015228065.2 Penaeus monodon
AAAAAGTAAGACATTAATTATTGCAGAACATTATGGTTGTTGGTGCTGTTTCCGATGCTGTTGCCATTGATGTTATTGTTATTGATGTTACTCTGTTTGGTTACATAAGA
>NC_051416.1:369292-369624 GCF_015228065.2 Penaeus monodon
ATTTCATGATTCATGGAAAAATGACAAAACGGTGCTATATAAAACGGTAACATGTTGAATAATAATTTCATAACGTTATGCAAGGTCTTCATTACACGACATAATGATGTAACGTTATTAACCAACATGGAAAATTGGGGAAAAATCGTAGGTTACATGACACTTGGGTATAATAAGTGAGGCATCAGGACTTGATCAACTATGGAGATTGATGAGGGCGTGGCTTAGGAAAATGCGAGAGAGAGATTAGTAAATAGACAGGCAGATTGACAGATAATCACACCGAAGAGACAGATAGCAAAACGGGCAAAATGAGACACGCGCAAACACGC
>NC_051416.1:370107-370275 GCF_015228065.2 Penaeus monodon
GGATCCTTTCTCCCATGCAGGTGAAGGCGGTCGGGACACTGGCCATGCATTTGGACGAGTCGTGCCTTCTGCATGGCGACCGGCAGGGGAGGACAGCCCTGCACTTGGCGGCGGAGCTTGGGCACGAAAGGTGTGCTCAGATATTGGTAAGAATTGTTGGTCTGTGGG
>NC_051416.1:370724-370794 GCF_015228065.2 Penaeus monodon
ATGAAAATGCACAAAGGAATTTTAAATAACCTATAAACCGATGAAGCGGACAGAGCAACGTTGAATCCTC
>NC_051416.1:370839-370961 GCF_015228065.2 Penaeus monodon
GCGTGCAGTCCCAAAGAGCGTAATAATCTATCGACCGTCTATCGTGCAGTCGCAGGTCAATAAACTGATCAGCGATGTAATGGACTCTATTGAAAGGTCTAAATAGCTTGTATCTTTTCTTG
>NC_051416.1:372127-372702 GCF_015228065.2 Penaeus monodon
CCCTCCCTCCCTCCCCCCCCAATCCCGCCCACAGCTAGACCGATACACCGGCCCGCCCACCCAGCGCTGCAACAACGGCTACCTCCCCATCCACGTGGCCGCCCGCAACTCCTCCGTGGGCGTGGTGAGGCATTTGATCAAGTGGGCGGAGGAGAGGGCGTGTGAGAGGGAGATGATGTCGATGCCTGATTTTGACGGAAATATACCCCTGCACCAGGCCGTGCAAGGGAGGGCGATCAAGGTAGGGCGGAGGGGATTAATGGGATTTGTGCTCTTTTCGGTGGATTAATGGGAGATTTATGGGGGGATTATGGGTAAGAGGAGGCAGTGGAAGGCGAATGTAGGATTTTTTTTTTACGGGTCTAACTGTGCGTCCAGGTGTGGTCGCCTTTTATTCACTTATTAATAAACTGAATTATTGATTTATCTGTTTATCCATATGCTAATCTTTCATCTTTTCACTTACTTCTTCATTCACCTAATTATCTCTTCCATTTTCAAGGTAGTCAAGCAGTGTAATTTACGCATCAGTTAATTAACATGTATTTATCTATTATCTAGGCAGGTGCTTTATT
>NC_051416.1:372749-372877 GCF_015228065.2 Penaeus monodon
CTTCCTTCTTCTTTTCAGGATAGTCGAGCGTTGTTTCAAAATTCACACACCCTTCCCATTCACTCATTTATTCACCTTTTATTCGTCTATCTCTATTCCCTTGCCTAATTATTCGCCTAATTATTCGC
>NC_051416.1:372936-373212 GCF_015228065.2 Penaeus monodon
ATTACGTCTTTATCTTTTCCTTTTTTTCTCGGCGTGTTAAGGTGCATATTTTCTCTCCTTTGCCTATTTATCATTTTATCTCTATCCCGTATCTCCTCATTCTATTAAAGTGGACGATTATCGGGATAGAGTCCGCGTTCTCTTTCCATTTACCCTTTCATTCACCTATTCCTCCATTTATCTCTACCTCTTTGCCTCCTCATTCTTCGAAAGTCGATGGGCAGAACAAGCGTCCTCTCTCCCTTCACCCATTCATTCGCCTACTCCTTTATTCAC
>NC_051416.1:373240-373410 GCF_015228065.2 Penaeus monodon
GAAGGTGGTCGAGCAGTTCCTCAAGGTGGGCGCTCTGATCTCGACCCAGCAGCTCGACCTCTCGACGCCCGTTCATCTCGCGTGTTCACAGGGCGCTCTCGACGTCGTGAAGCTGATGTTCAGTCTACAGCCTCAGGAGGTGAGTGTGTAGCAATCGGCGTTGTTGATTC
>NC_051416.1:374519-375268 GCF_015228065.2 Penaeus monodon
TTTCCAAGCGCGTTTTCTTTCCACGCTGTGGAGCCTCGGGGCGAATACGGAGCATCCTCACCCCCGGGAGATAAATCGGCTCCAAGCACCGTCTTAGTGGCTGTTTTCATATATTTTTTTCCATGCCTGCGGGAGAGGTAGAGTGAGAGGGAGTTTACGGTAAAGTTTCGTCGTCGTGGTCACGGCGGAAACCGTGATTCACGACAAGTGTGGCGAGGAGGGGGAGGGGGATGGGGGGTGAGGGGTTGCTCTGAGGGGGTGGGGGAGGGGGTTGCTCTGAGGGTGGGGGAGGGGGTTGATCTGAGGGTGGGGGAGGGGTTGTTCTGAGGGTGGGGGAGGGGGTTGATCTGAGGGTGGGGAGGGGGTTGCTCTGAGGGTGGGGGAGGGGGTTGAGCTGAGGGTGGGGGAGGGGGTTGATCTGAGGATGGGGGAGGGGGTTGTTCTGAGGGTGGGGGAGGGGTTGTTCTGAGGGTGGGGGAGGGGGTTGATCTGAGGGTGGGGGAGGGGGTTGATCTGAGGGTGGGGGAGGGGGTTGATCTGAGGGTGGGGGGGGTTGCTCTGAGGGTGGGGGAGGTGGTTGTTCTGAGGGTGGGGGAGGGGTTGATCTGAGGGTGAGGGAGGGGGGTTGATCTGAGGGTGGGGGAGGGGTTGTTCTGAGGGTGGGGGAGGGGGTTGATCTGAGGGTGGGGAGGGGGTTGATCTGAGGGTGGGGGAGGGGTTGATCTGAGGGTGGGGGAGGGGGTTGATCT
>NC_051416.1:377672-378221 GCF_015228065.2 Penaeus monodon
TACACACCCTTTACGAAGACATTTCACAAGAGAATGGACTTGTGTTTCTTCAACTAATGCCTTGTTTTTCTTTGAATGATAATATATTACATATAACCTGCATTATGGCAGTAATATAATGAAGTTTATTATCCCATTATCAGTTTTAAACCACCTGTGTGTATATTTTTATATGTATATTTACACTTATTTATATGTTTCTTTATTTTTCTATGTATTTCTGTAAATATTTCTTCCTCCTCCTTTTTTACACGTTTTATTTTCTTCTGCTTCTTCTATTTTTGTATCCGTCTGTCAACTCTTTTCTTAATATACATTGTCTCTTCTTCTGTATATTTTCTCTTTTCGTCCTCACACATTTCTTGCCTTTCTCCACTTGCCCGTTTCATTTGCTAAATATCCTCGTATCATATCTTTCAACATATTTTTTCTCCTCTCTTCTCCTCTTGAACATTTTTCTTCTCCTCAATAGTAGGTCTCCTATAAGGTCTATGTACTTTATTCATCTTTTGATTGTTTCTTTGGCTTGTCTTTTTCTGTCTAAATTTT
>NC_051416.1:378585-378869 GCF_015228065.2 Penaeus monodon
GCCACCACCACCACTCTCTACATCTACATCTTCTTTCCTCTCCTTTTCTCCCAAGACGGCGAGAGTTCTTGTGACCACAGATGCCCGAGGAATGACCCCGCTTCACTGCGCCGCCATGTTCAACCACTATGAACTCGTCGCTTTTATTCTTGAACAGGTCAGTTATGTTCATAAGAAAGCCTTGATTTAACGGACTGACACGGATGAGATTGTGTCCGTTAAATGTGGAAAGATTGTAAAGTCGATATGTCCCAGAGAGAATGTTTTTAGCTTGTATTTTTTTC
>NC_051416.1:378925-379043 GCF_015228065.2 Penaeus monodon
TTATGTGGAAGAATATGCAATGCAACGTATAGTTTATGTTAAGAAGGAGAAATATTAGCTTCATATTCGTTTGACATGTTTACAATAGAGGTATTTGTGGTACGTGTTGGATTGCAAT
>NC_051416.1:379211-379437 GCF_015228065.2 Penaeus monodon
TTATGCCTGTACAAGCTAATCGAAGTGAAAAAAAAATATAGGTGAAGGTCACTTAAAGAAGTGTTCAGCTTCACTTATTTGCCCGTCGGATATCGTTTCAAAATTATGATTGCTTTGAACTTCCAAAATTGTTCTTAATAAGAGGTAATTTCGGGCTAAAGGAAGGCCATTAAATCCTAAATCCGATAATCCGATACTCTAGAAGGTCGAGACATGCGAATGAGTG
>NC_051416.1:379462-380592 GCF_015228065.2 Penaeus monodon
GGTGACTAAGACTGCTGAGAGATAAGGTTAAAGAGGGTAAACTTTTAGATATCTTAATAGATAAAGGAAAGGGTTAGATAAATATATAAGTACGCAAGAAGACGGATAAGATGAGTAGAAAGATTTCTAAAATGAATAAATGTATGTACAGAAAAACTGAATACAAAAATAAAGCACGTAAATAAATAAGGTAAATAAAGTAAACAGGGAAGTGGAGAGAAAAATACATAGGTAAAATTCATAAGAGGATGGAAAGATAAGTGAGATAGATCGATTTATAAAGAAGATGAATAAGGTAAATATAAAGAGGACTCGATTGAAACAGAGAAATTAAATAGAAAGAGAAACGGATAAGTAATGTAAGCAGACAAATGAACTAAGCGGATAAATGGATTGATAAAGTGAGGAGATAAATAAAACAGATAAACCAAATAGACAGAGGAAGAAAAGATAGAGACAGGAAAGCAGGAATGTATGAAATAAGCTGATAAATAGAGCATACAAATTAATGAATTAATTTAGTTAAAAAAGTAGGTAGATTAGCTTATAGAGTTAGTAGATAGATTAAAGTATATTATAAGTAAATAGATAAAGCAGAGGTATTTATAAAAGTTTTCCCTGACAGTAACGATAATAGGCGATTGTGTTTAAACTAGATTTTGTTTAAACTAGACTGTGTGAATTGAAATTGGTGATGATTCACTTTCTGTGTTCAATTCAAAAGTTACGCTGTTCACAATCATTCTCGATTCATGAAATTAATTCTGAATGAATAATTGGTTTGCCCTTTAATGCACATGAGATACAGTTATGGTTTTTAAGTATTACCAAGAGTCCATATTCATTCTTCATTCTACGTTGATTCCACGTAGAGTAAGGAATACCTTTTGTCACGTCAGCATTTTTTTTTCAACCATACGCATATAAAAAAAAGCGTGTGTAAACTAACTGTATCATTGGCTGCCTAAAAAATGATGTAAGTTTTTTTTTTACTAGTTTTCTTTAAAAAATTATAAAAGTAAGTAAATAAGAACTATCGTGTTTCATTATTTCGTTACTATAAACAAAATAGTGTTGGCGAAATAGTGTTTTTTTTTTTTGGGGGGGGAGGGCAAATTTTCTCTAAAAAT
>NC_051416.1:380964-381615 GCF_015228065.2 Penaeus monodon
TTTAAAAGCAAACAGTTGATAAAGCTTCTTGATGAATATGTTTCAAATTTCTTTATCTTCCATTTTAACGTTTTATTCATTGAAATCAATACTCGTAAGTAATAGAAAATTGCATAACCATTCGAAAATATGTATTTATATCAATTATGATTATTATGTATAATTAGCATTTTTTTTCCCTTATTCCTTGTTCATTATCTGCAATAGAAAATTCTATAGCAATACTGAAAATATATGCATATATCACTTAATATATAAACTGATAATTATGTGTAATTAGCAATTTCCTAATCATCATAAATGAGGCTTCTCCATTATATAGTGGAAGTTCACACATCTACATTAGCAGCCTTCTGTCGTTAAAGATCGCTACAAGGAAAAAGCGCAGAATCATCCGTTTTATCATCATTTTAATTAGGTAATACACTTTTATCATTTACTCATAGATCAGAGGAAAGTATTTTTCGAGTTGTCAGCTGTTGCTTGGAAATACGGACGGATATTGAAAATGCTCCAAACGACATTCATTCACAAAGTTTTCATTTTCATTCACTGATAATGATACTTCTGAGGTGTTGCCACCTGGAGGGTTAGTGAATTTGCCCCAAACACTTTTCTACAACTGTACCATCAGCAGGATCGCATTGTCGG
>NC_051416.1:381955-382450 GCF_015228065.2 Penaeus monodon
ACTACGACCCATAACACATTACCCCCCACCACTAACCCCCCTTCCACTACCCCCCCTTCCATCACCCCCCCTTCCATCAACCCCACCCCTCTACACTAACCACACCCCCTTCCACAAACCCCCTTTCCACTAACACCCACCTAACATCCCCTTCCACTAACCGCCCCCTTCCACTACTCCCCCCCCTTCCACTAACACCCCCCCTCCACAAACCCCCTTTCCACTAACCCCCCCTTCCACAAATCCCTTTCCACTAACACCCACCTAACATCCCCTTCCACTAACCGCCCCCTTCCACTACTCCCCCCCCTTCCACTAACACCCCCCCTCCACAACACCCCCTTTCCACTAACCCCCCCTTCCACAAATCCCTTTCCACTAACACCCCCATCCACTACCCCCCCCTTCCACTAACCCCCCCTTCCACTAACCCCCCCTTCCACTAACCCCCCCTCACTTCCGAAGGGCGCATCCATCGACGCCATCGACAGGAAG
>NC_051416.1:382493-382631 GCF_015228065.2 Penaeus monodon
TCACCATCGACGTCCTGCTCTCCCATGGCGCTGACGTGACCCTGCGTGACATGAATGGCCGAAACCTGGTCCATGTGGTCGTCATGAATGGGGAGAGTGTGTGTAAACTGCTAGCTCTTGTGCAGGATAAGGATAAGG
>NC_051416.1:383065-383349 GCF_015228065.2 Penaeus monodon
GGGCCATTTAGACTAAATGGAAATTAATGGCAGTTAGAATGATTCTTCAGTGTCCTTTTTTTCATCAGGTGATGGGGTGTTATCTTGTATACTTTGTATTTTCAGTTTTTCCCCAATAACTGTAAACCCCTTTATTCTTTAATTGTTTAAAACTTAAGGCAATTTCCACGGACAAATTCTTCATTACATTCTTCAAAATATGAGACTTGAAATGATCAGAACAATTACTAACTCCAGGTTTGTTTATTTTCTGTCTTTCTTTATAATATCTTAATTATAGGCAG
>NC_051416.1:383400-383476 GCF_015228065.2 Penaeus monodon
GGGTGATATATTTCAGGCCATTGGAATTCCTTCACAATTTCGTACATTCACATCCGATCTAGGTAAAAAAAAAAAA
>NC_051416.1:383521-383984 GCF_015228065.2 Penaeus monodon
AAACCATTAACAATGCATCGGCATCTATCTCACATTTGCCAGAAGTAATTTTAAAAAGAACGTAAAAAGTAGGCGAAGCGAATATGCTATGGACACAGAAACAGGCAGCGGTCGATACTTCCCCCGTTAGCAGTGTTTGCTGAATATCCCCCTTAGGTGTACCGAGTAACACAATATAGTAGACTTAAAAGGAACGAGGTGAGAATGACCGGGCACAAAAGAGGGCAGGTTAAAAATCCATGCCTTTTTATTTATTTCGTCGTTAAAGTCTTCACAAAGAAAGAGCCTTTAACGCAAGCCTGTAACGCAAGCCTGTAACGCAAGCCTGTAACGCAAGCCTGTAACGCAAGCCTGTAACGCGACCGTAGACAACTGATGTTCATTTTTTAAATCTTACTTACCAAAAAGTACTGAATAGGAAAACGGTTCCAAAACGACCGAGATATTATCGTTCGCGGAACTT
>NC_051416.1:384085-385239 GCF_015228065.2 Penaeus monodon
GACTTATCCTCAAGTTAAAACGAAGGATAAAGGATTATCAATTACACAAAGAGATAAAACAAATGAATAACTGAACCATCCAAACAAGCAATTAAACAAGGACATAAATCTACCCCCTCTGCCCCCTCCTGCCTCCCCCCACCTCCTTTTTATAACCCCCTTACCTCTTCCTAATTCTTAAACACCTTATACTACCTCCTTAACCCCCTCCTTATACTACCTCCTTAACCCCCTCCTTATACTACCTCCTTAACCCCCTCCTTATACTACCTCCTTAACCCCCTCCTTATACTACCTCCTTAACCCCCTCCTTATACTACCTCCTTAACCCCCTCCTTATACTACCTCCTTAACCCCCTCCTTATAATACCTCCTTACCCCCTCATACCACCCTTGCTATCCCTGACGCCTCATACTACTGCCGGCACCTCCACCCTCACCCCCTACCTCGTTCTATCCTAACCCCTCCTTTCCTCATCATTCTCCCCCAACCCTTTTCTACGTCTACTATATCTACCCCTTCTTAACACCCCCTCCTCCCCTCCTACACCACTAACCCCCACCCACTGGGCCTTAACATGTCCCCATAACCCCTCCTGACAACCCCTCACCCCCCTTATCCCTCTTGCTAACCCCCCTTACTCCCAAATCCCTTTTCTGCTACCCCCTCATCCCTTATATACCCCCTACTACCTTTTCTGCAAACCCCCCCTTACCCTCAATACCCGCATATCCTTCCTGCTACCCCTCATACCCCATTCCCCCTACCTACTGCCCCTTCCCCTTCCCCTACCTACTGCCCCCTCCCCTTCCCCTACCTACTGCCCCCTCCCCTTCCCCCACCTACTGCCCCCTCCCCTTCCCCCACCTACTGCCCCCTCCCCTTCCCCCACCTACTGCCCCCTCCCCTTCCCCCACCTACTGCCCCCTCCCCTTCCCCCACCAGATGAAATCAAAGCTCCTTTCTCTCCTGAACGAGAGAGACTCCAAGGGCTGGTCGCCGCTGCACTACGCCTCGAAGGGCGGGCGGCTCTGCTCTCTCTACTTCCTGCTGAGTCTGGGCGCCTGCGTCAGGGTCAGGGATCAGCAGAACGAGAATCCGCTGCACTTCGCTGCTAAGTAGGTCGCTATAGAGATGGGAAAACTGTGGAATA
>NC_051416.1:385655-386030 GCF_015228065.2 Penaeus monodon
AGGGAAAGTTATGAGTAGATAACTTATCTATGATAAAAAAAACACCAAAGTAAAGATACACATATATGTAAAATACACCATAGCAGTAAGATAAAAACAGCATATTTAAGACACACACGCACAGCCATTTATATTTTCCTTTAAATATCCCGCTTAAGAAGTAATTCCAGGTCTCAATCTTAGGTTAGGACGCTACAACACGGTGAAGAGGCTCCTGGAATCTGACGACGGTTTCTTCATCCTTAATCAGTGGAATAATGAAGGCAAAACTGCCCTGCACCTCGCTAGTCAAGCAGGTAAAGGCTTTCTGTCCGTCACCGTCTCGTTTTTTGTGTGTGTGTGTGGGGGGGGGGGGGGGTTTCGCTTTCGCTTTTG
>NC_051416.1:386198-386268 GCF_015228065.2 Penaeus monodon
TCTTTCCCACCATCCCCACCTCTCCCCCCCCTCCCCTCCTCCCCTCTACCCCTCCCCCTCCACATCCTCC
>NC_051416.1:386685-387939 GCF_015228065.2 Penaeus monodon
TTGCTCTTACTCTCTATCACTCTAGTAAAACTGACTATCACCATCTTAATGATAATAACAATGAAAACAAAAGTAACAATAACAACTAGTTATTACAACACAAACGACGACATAAGCAAAAACGTTAATAACACTAACAGGTGATCACCCACATGATCGACCTTTTCAGAATTAAAACAGACAGACAGCTAGTTAGAAAAAAAAAATAGATTATAAAGTTATAAGGCTGTTCCTCCAACAGGTCACACTCGGGTGGTTCAGCTCCTCCTCAGCAAAGGGGCGCTCCTCCACCGCGACCACCAAGGGCGAACTCCACTCCACCTGGCGGCTGAAGGTGGCCACTCGAGGACCATCACGGCAATCCTGGCCATCCACGGCCACACGCTCAACCAGAAGGATAAGGATGGGGTGAGTTGGGGTGGAAGGATGGGGGATGGGGCAGAGGTGAGGGTGGGAGGAGGGTGGATGGGGCAGAGGTGGGGGTGGGAGGATGGGGAGGTTGGTGCGGGGAGAGGATGAGGAAGGGGATGCAGGTGAGAGGATGGGGGGAGGGTGGGAAGGTTGATGCGGGGGGATGGGGGAATGCATAGGGTAGAGGATGGGGGAAGGATGGGAGGTGCTAGGGGGAGGATGGGGTTGTAACGATGGATGGAAAAGTTGGAAGGCAGGAGGGCTTCAGGTCTGTAGAGCTTCAGGGCTTCATGTCTTCACGGCAGTAGGGCTTCAGGACTGCTGGACTTCAGGGCTGTAGAGTGCATGGCTTCATGGCTTCTGAGCTTCAGAACTGTAGGGCTTCAAGGCTATAAGAGCTTCAGGGCTGTAGAGCTTCGAGGCCATAAGGGCTTCAGGGCTGTAGAGCTTCGAGGCAATAAGGGCTTCAGGGCTGGATGATCTGAGTTTTGGAAGGTTGCGCGAGGTTTCCGGGCATTCTATTTATATTCATGTATTATAAGGGTTTAACGCTTTAATGACCCGCTGACCGATTCACCTGTATGGAAAATCAAACTAGGTTAACCGTGAATGAAATTAGCATTTTTATTTGCAATTGTGTAACGGTTTTTCGCTGGTCACGTATATACCGCTCATATTGCTTATGTATTATATTGCATGCATTGATTATTGGTTTATCATTCATATTATTTACAGTACGAGTGACGATAATTGCTGATATTGGCAAGCACGGATTGTTAGGGAAAGACTGGGTAATATAGTTGATGAATGACAATTAAGTTGATTATAAATAAAATTAAGTTT
>NC_051416.1:388564-388715 GCF_015228065.2 Penaeus monodon
CCTGCTCACTGGCTGATTAATATGCATTGCACTTACTATGATGTAATCCCGCAACCTATGAATTAATGGGAATATGTTGACCTATGAAATGAGCAATTGCAGTCAAGATTGAATGATTTTGGCTTGTGAGTTGGGTCCATTGGCTTTCAGG
>NC_051416.1:389217-389522 GCF_015228065.2 Penaeus monodon
TTACCCCACAAATATAACCAAAAGGAAAAGAAACAAATCCAATAATAAATTCCTTCTTTCTCTCTCTCTCTCCCTCTCACCCTCCTCCCTCTCCCACCCTATCCACCCTATCCCACCCTATCCCCCTCTCCCACCTTCTCCCTCTCTCCCTCTCCATCTCCCATTCTCCCCTCTTTCTCCCTCTCTCCCTCCTCCCTCTTCCCTTCTTCTCCCTTTCTCTCTCGTCACCCCTCTCTCCCTCCCCCCTTCTCCCTCTCTCCCCTTCTCCCTCTCTCCCCTCTCTCCCTCTCCATATCTCTCCTTTT
>NC_051416.1:389754-389880 GCF_015228065.2 Penaeus monodon
AACATCCCAGGTCGGACCCATCTTCGAAAACCCGGGCCAAAAGCCGCGAGAACAAAAATCTTAAAACCGATCGCTGCGCCACACCTTCAAAAAAACCGGGGGCCCTGGCGATGGTCCGCACCCAGA
>NC_051416.1:389916-390285 GCF_015228065.2 Penaeus monodon
TTTAAGAACAAGATGGTGGTCGCGGGGGATGGGTGGAGCAATAGAATGGTGATGGCGTTTTTTTTTTTTTTCGTGAAGTGCCTGTAAAAAAAATCTTAAACAAAACTAAAATAGATATAATCAAACGAAATGAATTTGTAAATTAAAAAGAGAACCGTAGCAAAAGTGCATGCAATTTAACCCTCTCTTCGACGCCGTCTTGCAACAGGCCGATCGAGGTTTTGCAACAGCCCAGCAAGATCCACGGCCTCGTGTGTCTGGCGATCCGGAAATTTTCCGAAAGGGGTTTGAGGGGTCCTACGCAGGCCATCGTCAAGTCGGACATCAAGGAGAACTCAAAGGAATTTTACGTAAGGAACGCGGGCTGGA
>NC_051416.1:390990-391201 GCF_015228065.2 Penaeus monodon
GTATTACCAATGAAATAATGAAAATATTTCCTCTGTAACAGATTCGCTACCGGTTCTACCCGTTGCAACTGAACCGTGATCACCTAGAGCTGGAACGCTTGCAACAGAATGATCCCAAGTGGCTGCCGAACCCTCTGATGGCTTGCAATGTGAGGAAGCAATCTTGCAATTAATTTCGGAGGAAGGATTAGACTTTTAAGGGGGGGGGTCA
>NC_051416.1:394957-395358 GCF_015228065.2 Penaeus monodon
TGAAGGTTTACCACTGAAGTTGTTGGTATTTGTTTTCATTATGTTTTGTACCATTATTATTCCTGCAAATTCTTGCCTTTATGAAGATCATTGTTTTATACTAATCGTTTTATCAGATTCTTAGTTATCAACCTTGCTGCTTACTTCCTTTATTTCCCCTATTTTCTTCCTCATCCGCTTTCTTTCTCCCTCCCGCACCCAGGAAATGGTGAAGTGCGGGCGGGTGGAGTTACTCCTTCACCCCCTCACGCAGAAGTTCCTGGAGATGAAGTGGGAGGCTTACGGCCGCTTCATCCACATGTTCAACCTGGCGCTGTACGTCGTGTTCCTTGGCCTCGTCACCTTCTTCGGCGTGGGGCTCCTGGCGACGCTGGATCCCGAGGCTTCCGCTTCTGCCGCGC
>NC_051416.1:395746-395828 GCF_015228065.2 Penaeus monodon
GAAGGCCCCTCCAACCGCTGGGAGATTCTTCGGGTCCTGAAACGCGTCAGCACAACCCGGATTTATGGAACGGGGTCTCGAT
>NC_051416.1:396054-396579 GCF_015228065.2 Penaeus monodon
CGTATTCGACGACGACATTGGTGGCAGCACAGTCATCACCCCCTTCGTCGACGCAGACGGCGATCGGAACGCAACGGAGGAATCTCTCGACACCACTCGGGGTTCCTCGGCGACGGGAGGATCACGAACGGAACTTAAGGACGACGACCCGACATCGGAAGCTCCTCGGAGGAACTCGATTGTCGCTTGGATGTTCTCGCGGAAGGAAGACTCGGAGACACAGGACCCTACGGTGAATATGCCTCTCTCTTATCAAAATACATCCTTTAATAATGTCTACGAGAATCGCATGATAAAATACCCTTACAAAATCCTTATCGTAGTGATATATCCTTGAATAATCAATATGTAACCATAAACGCGACACAGCCTTAAAATATCATAAGCATAAAGACGCTAATATTGCCTCGTTTTCCCGTACAACAGAACATAACGATGCCCACCTACATAACCAGCCTGTGCATCATGATGTACGCTGTGTACGGGATCTTAAGGGAACTGGTGCAGCTCTACCATCAGAATTTT
>NC_051416.1:397883-398209 GCF_015228065.2 Penaeus monodon
TTGGCTCACTGACTGATCCAATGAAGCATTTAGTACTGATCAAGTGCTGACGTGAAGTAATTAACTCGATCCAACAAAGATCCTCATCAGCAAAGGAATTCCTCCTCGAGATCACTAACCTCTTGAATATCTCACTTACCTCCCGTCCTCCCTTCCTATTTCTGTCCCTTTTCCATTCATTATCCCTTTCAATTGCCTCTTCATTTCTCTTTCACTTGCCCTCTTCCCACTTTCTTCCCTCTCTCTCTTCCCTCCAATTCTTTTGACTATTCCAACTTCTTTTCTTTATCCCTCCTTCCCTGTTGTTTCTTTTCCATCTCATTTCC
>NC_051416.1:398666-398853 GCF_015228065.2 Penaeus monodon
CACAGTACCTAGCCTCGCCCATCAACATAGTGGAATGGACACTCTACGCCACGTCAATAAGGATGGTTCTCCCCGTCTACCTCGAAGGGCGCTGGGACGGTTCGCAAGTCATCTACGCTGCCCTGGCCCTGCTCACGGCTTGGTTCACATTGCTCCTCTATTTCCAAAGGTATGGTGATGGTTGGGA
>NC_051416.1:399389-399730 GCF_015228065.2 Penaeus monodon
GTAAGGATGGTGGTGGTGATTGTGTGGTTGTATTGATTATAGTGATATGGCGTTTAAGAATATATAGGGAACCTTGATATATTTGAATACTTTGATATTCATTTATATTTATGTATCCATACTGATAAATACGTATATAATACAAAAAGTAAATTATGATTTTTTCGCTTCATAAACCCACGTACAATGTCCATCTCGCAGGTTCAACAACATCGGCTTGTACGTCGCCATGTTCTTGGAGATTCTGAACACACTGCTGAAGGTGTTCTTCGTGTTCTCCGTTCTCATCGTGGCGTTCAGTCTCGCGTTCTTCATCCTCATGTCTCACGTATGTAGATGGA
>NC_051416.1:399968-400265 GCF_015228065.2 Penaeus monodon
TAGGAAACAAACCTAACCACCTCTAAATGTCCTATATGAGTAAAAAAAAAAACGAAAATTACGTAACACAACGCCTCTACCCATACCCAGGGCGGCCACCTGTCTTTCTCCACCGTGCCCATGTCGATGCTCCACACAGTCTCCATGATGATCGGCGAGATGGATTTTCTCCAGGTGTTTGTTTACCCCTTCTACAGGGAGAGTGAGAGGGGCACTTATATCCCCTTTCCTGGGACGACATTCAGTACGTAATGGCTTTTTTTGTTGTTGTCAATGGGTGGGTGTTAATGAGATATC
>NC_051416.1:400356-401638 GCF_015228065.2 Penaeus monodon
GGGGGGGGGTCATTTTTTCTCTTCCTCTTTTGCTTCTTTTTTTATTCGTTATCGTCCTCTTGACTTTCTTGTTGATGATGTTGCTATTCGTCCGCTTTTTCGACATTTTTTTTTCTTCTGATCATCATCATCAATATTTCTATCTATCCATCTATCAATCTTCCACTTTCTCATCTTCCCACTCCCTCTCCTCTGCTCCCCCTCTTCCCTCCTTCACTCACGAGTCATTCTAATTCTCCCCTCTCTCTCCTCCACTTTACCCCAACCACACCCATCCATACTACCTTACTCCCATACACCCCACCCATCCACCCAACTATCCACTCCCCATCCACCCATCCACCCCACCCACACACCCCACTCATCCATCCAACCTCCCCATTCACCCACCCACCAACAGCCCTCCTAGCCGTGTTCATGATCCTGATGCCTATCCTGTTGGTGAACCTGCTCATCGGCTTGGCGGTCGGGGACATCGAGGCGGTGAAGAAGGATGCTCAGTTGAAAAGGATCGCCATGCAGGTAAGGGGAAGGGAGAGGAGGGTAGGGTAAAGGGAGAAGGAAAAGGGGAAGGGGAGAAGGGGGAGGGTGGGAATTTGCGGTGAAGAAGGGTCGCTATGGGAAGGGAGGGAGAGGGGAAAGGAGGAGGGAAGGTGCGGTGAAGAAGGAAGCACAGTTGAAAAGGTAAGCCATGCAGGCGAGTTAAAAGGAGATGGGGAAGGGATTGAGGGAATGAGGGAGAGGAGGAGGGAGGAAATGAGGGAATGATGGATAGGGAAGGAGAAGGAATGTGGGGGGAGGGAGGGAAGAAAGGAATGAGGGAGATATGGAAATATTGGGATGAGGAAAAGAGGGAGGTAGGGATACAGAATGAGGGTGGAGGAAAGAGAGAGGGAGGGAGGGAAAAGGGGGGGAATGAGAGTAGGAATGCGGGAGTGAAGGGGAAGGAGAGAAAGGGGTAGAGTGTAATTTGTCGCTACTCATGAGAGTTGCAAAAATTATCATAATTTTTCTGCAACTTGACATAAGGATAGTTAAACAGGTAAATAAATATACTGTGAATATAGAGGAAAAGTAATCAACAAGAGAAAAAAAAGATAACGCACGATTGAGCAACGATGCAGGAGACTAATTAATTTTTCTTTCTTTAAATTCTCCTCCCTTTCCTTCTATCTTTATTCCCTACCCTTTGAATGCTTCCTCTTTCCTTGGTTCTCCCTTCCCGCTTTATCCATCCCCTCCCCCTCACACTTCCACCTCTCCCTCTCCCTCTCCATCCACT
>NC_051416.1:401865-402506 GCF_015228065.2 Penaeus monodon
ACCCCAACAGGTGTTCCTCCACACCGAACTGGAGAACATGCTGCCCAAGTGCCTGATCAGCCGAGTAAACAAGTCAGAGGTGGTTGTTTACCCGAACGCGAAATCGGACAAGTCGCGTGGGTTTTTGGCGTGCGTTCGATATGCCCTCAGGATCCTGTGTTCGTTCAAGAAGGAGAGATGTGAGTGTTTTGGTGTTGTTTTCGTGTAATTGTATTTTTGGTGTGATGTTTTTGCATTGTTTTTGTCGTTGCTGTTATTATTTGTGTACTTTGTTCATGCTTCGTCCCATGGAGGTGTGTTCAAGAAGGAGAGACGTGGGTTTTTGGCTTGCGTACGATATAGTTCGTTCAAGAAAGGAGAGATATGAGTATTTTGATGTTTTTGTCGGTGTTTTTTATGTGATTTTGTTGTTTGTGTCCTTTGTTCGTGATTTTTTTCCGAGGAGGTGCGTTCAAGAAGGAGAGATGTAAGTTTTTGGCTTGCGTTTGATATGCCTTCTGGCATGTTCAAGCAGTAGAAATTTTGAGTTACTTTTTTTCGTTTTATTTTAATTATAGTTTACAGTATCCGAACAGGGGACGTGAGAGAACTCGATCTTTGTCTGTTTGTGTTAATGTAATTATTGTTGCTTGCTGTTTAGC
>NC_051416.1:402554-403375 GCF_015228065.2 Penaeus monodon
GTATACACGGAGATATATGTTTGTTTGTTTTTTGTTGTTTTGTTTCGTCTGCTGTGTCCAGGTTTATTTCCTAGTTCGTGATACTTTTTGTTTGTGTGTACGTTACTTCGTTTGTTTATTCAAATTTATGTGCCCCGTTTTGTTGTTTTTGTGTGAAATGTGAACCTTTTTCCTGTCTTGATGAAATAGAAGTAGATTTGATTTTCCCATTTCCCTATATAAAGAGATTCTTCATTTACTGTTACTCAATTTTTTTTTACAGCTTTTGATACTCCGGATTCAGAAAACCAGATTAATATATGCAAAGATATGCTTGAGATACAGCAAAGACAGTTGCGTAGGATTTCGACCCATCTTGAGCACCAGTCAAATCTTATGAGACTTATCATGCAGGTACCTAAACTACCTTGTTTGCGTTATGAGGTATATTCCATCCTAATTTCGTGGTTTTATTTCGTAAACTTTGCCTAAATTTTATATATATACAAATTCTGGACGGATAGTATTTATTCACCTAAAATTTCATAGTTAACCTAAAATAAATTAACGTTTTTTGTCATCGTTATTTACAGAAAATGGAAATCCGCAGTGATGTTGACGACTATGATGACGGGGTAACTTTGGAAAACCTAAACACTCCAACTTACGACCGCCGACGCTTCGCCACTTCTGCACTGAATCAGTTTGATCTTTGGAATTTATAAGAAGTGATTAATTGAATTGCTTCATCTTGTGTATGTATATGTATCTTGACAAAGCGACTGTTAGCTTTACGGATTCTATTCGTATCCATTTAAAGAAGATAAAAATAAGCCCTTAGT
>NC_051416.1:406986-407219 GCF_015228065.2 Penaeus monodon
AATTAATCACATCACGTAGATTATAGTAAATGTTATGAGGTCCGTCTTAAATCCTAGCTCTGTAGATCCCATTCAATACAAAGGAAATTTATTATTATAAACTTATAGTCAATTTACTCACACATGGTACCACAGAGCTCGTATGTACTGATAAATCACTATTAGATACCATAGCTTTTAGTATAAGTCACATGCTTGTATTGGTAAAATATGATGTTGTATCGACAATAAAC
>NC_051416.1:409642-409795 GCF_015228065.2 Penaeus monodon
CTAGCGAGATAACGAACTATGTATATTTTTTATTTCTGTTAGATATAATGGTAATAGATTTTAGAGTTTATTATCGTCAATTTAGGGTTAAAGACAAGCCTTTGCTGAAATCAGTGGATCATCAATATGTGATAAAATGTTTCGATTACACGG
>NC_051416.1:410409-410635 GCF_015228065.2 Penaeus monodon
AAAAGGCACCACACATTGCATAAGCCCATCAAACGTTTCCTGATTATGTCCTGACGCACAAACGTTTGTCCTTTCGAAACGAGTATTTTGTAAGTGTCTTGCCGTCCAATGACATACCTAGACGTTCTCTGTTGTGTGGTTAGTAAATTAGAGTATTGATGTGTTTATTTGTTTGTGTTTCAATAACCTTAAAAGTATAGGTTCGAATTATTTGCGTTGTTTCCTT
>NC_051416.1:412064-412276 GCF_015228065.2 Penaeus monodon
AAAGGCACATACTAACAAACTAAAAAAAGAAATAACCACAAACACAAATAAATTAACAGAAGGATAAAGCTAAAGGAAGACTTCGAGAGAGATAGGAAGAGTAGATATATATATATATAATGTGTGTTTTTCCTCTTTCGCCACAGGGCACAAACCTTTTCCTAGTGTTACGTATCGGCGCAATTCCATCCTCCAAAAACAGCATCGCTGGT
>NC_051416.1:413083-413411 GCF_015228065.2 Penaeus monodon
TCTGAATCCTTGATATCAGATTCCAACACTGAAAATTTCCTTATCTACAAACATTTTCAAATTAGTGATGGAGTTTCCATCTGATAAATACATAAAGAAAGATGTTATTCCTGCAATTCTTTATCATTACTTTTTAATTCACAATATCAAAGGCGGAAGCGGGAAGCGATATCACGCGGAACCAAACAACTGATACCAAATAAGGCGCTGTCACACGGGGGATTTCTTCATTAATTCTTGTAAAATCATCCGCCGTTTGAAGTTTTTACCCAACTGGCGATTTCCCAATTTGCTGTCACACGGGGAAGGCTATTCTTTTCTATCAAGA
>NC_051416.1:414346-414600 GCF_015228065.2 Penaeus monodon
GAATAGAACCATCGCCTCAGCGCTCGATTTCAGCAACAAACATGGCGTCTACGATTGCCTGCCGCCGCCCTCCTTGCAGGTATTTCGTCATCTGCTGTCGAAATGTAACCTCATCAATTACGAAAAACGACGTAAGACGGTTCGTTCGTGATTGCAGAGAAGAAAAAAAGTGAAATCAATATCATAATCTGCTTGTGAGAACACACTCCTTACAAGCAGATTACACACACTCCTTTGGGAAACTGGAAAGATGG
>NC_051416.1:416040-416264 GCF_015228065.2 Penaeus monodon
AATATCATCCACTCTGAGAAGTTTGTTATGGGACATTGTTGTTGCCAGTCTAGAGATGCATATATAGTCTAGTGGGGATAATACAGATTTCAATAGTGTTAAATCCTTTTGAGTTTTTTGGTGATGACCAGTATCTTTTTCTTTTGACTGGCGATTTCTCTGTCTAGCAGAACAAAAAAACCAGGAGCGGTATGTTAGAGTGCCCCTCAAAAACAGGGTTGAAA
>NC_051416.1:417700-417868 GCF_015228065.2 Penaeus monodon
TTTTTCATCTATTTATCGATTCATTTTCTCTGTCTGCAAAAAAAATCATACAAAATACGCACGTCCCGATTTTCCCTTCTCCCTTTTTAGTCAGGGCACTTTATTTAAAGCACGCAGAATATTGGCCACAGTATTTGAATATTGAAAAGGTGCACGATAGCTACGTGG
>NC_051416.1:417944-418062 GCF_015228065.2 Penaeus monodon
GGTTGTTGAGCGTATTTTATTGTATTACTGTATGGGTATGCCCAAAAGGGAAAAACAGAGATGGAGATACTAGTACAGAAATCTCCTGATCTGCGAAACGATTTAATAGTATGAAAAT
>NC_051416.1:418138-418961 GCF_015228065.2 Penaeus monodon
TTCCCCTCAAAGCAAAGTATTGATGTTATGAAAATGGTTATTAGCTCGATTTTCTTTTCAGTTGCTCTTGTTTCAGAGGGTTTCGAATATTAACAATATGTTAAATAATTATCTATAAGGAATATTAACTATTTATAAAATAACTATCTATTACGAATATTAACTATTTATAAAATAACTATCTATTAAGAATTTGGGACTATCTTTCAAATAACTATCATTACGAATATTTAAATTTTTTATTAAATAACGATCTATTAAGAATAGGGATATCTATGAAATAAACTATTCATGAATAGTAACTATTTATAAGTATGAGGGGTAAGATCACGATTTATTTCATTTTTTTATTTTACATTTTAAATATTTATTTAAGGCGAGAAACTAAAACAAGTAATGAAACTGCTTCTCGTTACCCCCCTTTAGAGCTAAGTTTTGGGTCTGTACTATTAAATATATTTTGATTCATTATTTTCTTTCTTTTTTTCAATGGAAAAGCACAAACGGTGAAAAGACTTGGGTTGAGAATGATCACATCTTTGAAGTAATTGAAAACATACGAAGAAAATCACCCCTGAGCTACACAGAACACATATGAAAAAATATTTCTACAAGGATAAAAACTTTCCTTTGGGTAAGTTTATAGGAGTATCTGGGAAGAAAGAAAGTCAATAAGTTGGGTTGAAAAATGTTCTTAATCAAAATGGCTTAAATCAGTAACGGGCAATGCGATAGAAAAATTTACAGAAACATAAAGAGAGCTAATAGCAGACGTTAAGTAATAAAAATTTTAAAAGCTAGTGCAGATATATGTGTTTTTTGA
>NC_051416.1:419735-420210 GCF_015228065.2 Penaeus monodon
TCATGGTTAAAAAAAATATTTTGGGATAAAATATTCATAAAATTAAAAAGTCTAATTTTCAAAAAAATTAGATTAATAATATATATAAAAATTATATTAAAATGGTGTGTGGGTATGTGGTGGTGTGTGGGGTGGTGTGTGGGGGTGTGGAATGAGTAATTATGTTTTTATAAATAATATATATATAAAATATATAGAAAATTTGAAATATAAATTATATAAATAAAATAAAAATATATAATAAAAAATTATATATAAATATAAATATAATAAAAATAAAAAAAAATATATATATAATAAAATATATATATAAAAACCCTTTTAAAATTAAAATATATAAATATTTTATATAATAAATAATAGAAATTTTAAAAATTTTAAAATTAAAAATAAAATTTTATTTAAAAATAAATATATATATATAAAACTCTTTTGTAAACAAAGTTGTCAAGGTGGGTGGTTTTTATGTTGTTAG
>NC_051416.1:420714-420805 GCF_015228065.2 Penaeus monodon
TAATATATCGTCTCAATCTAAGCGGCTGTAGGCGTTAACGTGAAAAATTCTTCATCATTAGTTTTTAATTTGACGAAGATAAATTAATCGG
>NC_051416.1:421632-421797 GCF_015228065.2 Penaeus monodon
ATATTTTTCTCCACGTATATAATTGTTTTGTCCTATATACTTACCTTTTTGTTTACTGCCCAATTTTTGCTCATTTTTTGTGTGTTATTTGATATCTTTGGTTAAATTTAGCGAACCTCTCTAATGGGAATATTGTTCTGTTGTCTAAGCATATTTTTGTTTTTT
>NC_051416.1:423081-423957 GCF_015228065.2 Penaeus monodon
CAACACTTCCTCAGGGAGGACGCGAACTTAGCTGACTTAGCTTACCTGTAAAAGCTGGGAAGTTGAGGCAGGCGAAAAACACAGACGTCGTTTTCTAAATGACAATAGAGTGTACGAAAAACTAATAAGGATGTTTATTTCTGGATTTTTATAGAAACCTAAAAAAAAAATTATCTTTTATAAAACTTAGAAAATATTACGTAAATACCCAGATGGCTTTTGCTACGCACTCAAGTGGCTGGGCTTCAAGATGAGAACCAGTGGGTTAGATTGTATAGGATAAAATTATATTTTTTTTCTTTTTGTATTGAAAAAGTGGCGTGTTTTTCGGGAGAAAACTACATTGGTTACTACAAATACTCACGCATCAAGAGCACGCATACACTAAGAAAAAAATATATTTCTACTTCGTTCCAGTTCAGCCACATTACATAATACATTTCTGCAAATTATACGTCTCGTTCCGAGAAACTGGACAAGAATCGAGCCGCAAAGAAATTCTCCCAGCGACCTCACAATGGTAAATACACGAACTTGACTCAGAGGTGAAAATTTGGAAGCATCCTTAACCAAACATGGGATAAATGCTTGTGTGTTGTTCTGTGAAAGACACAGCAATATTGTCTTTTGAAATAAGGTTTGGGTATTCGATTCTTTTCTAATGTACCTTTCCTAGAAGAAATGACTGCAGTAAAAGGGAATAGCGGAACAGTAAACGGGGCGGCATACAGACTTCTGTCGGGCCGGAGCTGAAAATGCAGTAACGTTGCGCAGAGAGCAGCCGAGGATGAAGATAAAAGATGGATGCTGCGTCCAGGGTGACGGAAGCGCGACAGCTAGTCGGGACACAAGTGTTAGCGGAAAAGGCGGAAGAAC
>NC_051416.1:425870-426773 GCF_015228065.2 Penaeus monodon
GTGTTATTCTAGAATTGAGGAAGTTGTTTGTTAACCTCTGGGAATTCTTAAGAACTTTAAGATAACACTTGTGTCAAGATGAATGGTAGAGATAAGTAAAACATGGAGCAATACCATATTTTATCTTCATACTCGTGAGGAATCTCTGAGAACGTTACTGAATTCTTAAGATCCGCAAGAAGAAGTCTGTATGCGCACCGTTACTGTCCGATATTGACCTTTTACTGCAGTAAGTATATTTAGGGAAAGGACATAAAAAAGGAATCGACATACCAAAACTTAATTCAAAAAGAAAATATGCTGAGTCTTTCACAGACAACAAACACAAGCATTTATCAGTTGGTTAAGAATGCTTCCAAATTTAAAACCTCTGAGTCAAGTTCGTGGTATGTTAGTTGTACCTGGGATGGAAATTTCTTTTGCGCTCGTTTTTGTCCCATTTTCTCGAACGAGAGGATAATTGCAGAAATGTTTAGGTATTGCTTAACTGGAAAGAAGTAAGAAATATATATTTTTCCTTAGTGTAATGCGTGTCTTTATGTCGTGATTATGTGTAGTACAATGTAGTTTCTCCGTAAAAACACGCAACTTTTTCAATACAATAAAAGAAAAAAAATTAATTTATTCCTATAACCAATCAACTGGTTCTATCGAAAGCCCATCCAACTTGAGTGCGTAGCAAAAGCCATCTGGTATTACGTAAATATTTCTAAGTTATACAATGAATAGAATTTTTTTTTTATGTTTCTATAAAATCAGAAAAAACAATCCATATATTTTATCGTACACTATATGTCATTTTAAGAAAACACGGTCTGTGTTTTCGCTGCCAACTTACCAGCTTTACAGGGTAAGCTAGTCAGCTAAGTTCCGTCCCCCTGAGGAATGGTGCGTGTAGTGTAG
>NC_051416.1:427784-427924 GCF_015228065.2 Penaeus monodon
CAGAACCATATTTCATTAGAGAGGTTCGCTAAATTTAAAACAAAGAATCAAATGACACACAAAAATGAGCAAAAAATTGCGCAGTACAAAAAAAGGAAGTATTATAGGACAAACAAGTATATACAGTGGAGAAAAAATAT
>NC_051416.1:428270-428496 GCF_015228065.2 Penaeus monodon
AAACCCTGCTTTTTGAGAGCACGCTAAACATACCGCTCCTGGTGTTTTGGTCGCTAGGGACAGAGGAAATTCCAGTCAAAAGAAAAAAAGATATTGTCATCACCCAAAAAAACTTCAAAAGGAATTTATAACACTATTGCAATCATGTATTATCCCACTAGACTATATATGCATCCTAGACGGATCAAACAACAATGTCCATAACAACTTCTCGAGTGGATGAATT
>NC_051416.1:430918-431022 GCF_015228065.2 Penaeus monodon
ATTATTAAAATATATATATTATAAATATTAATATATAATAATAATTAAAATTTAAAATATAACAAAATAAAAAATATACATTTATTCTAAAATCATATTAAAAT
>NC_051416.1:431098-432230 GCF_015228065.2 Penaeus monodon
TAATTAGATTTAATTTTTATATATATAGTATATATTTTATAATTAAAATATTATTAAATTTTATTATGATTAAATTTTTTATGTTATATTTTGTATGTATAATTTTAAAAAATAAGTAATATTTTAAAATAGATTATATATATAATAATACATATATATATATTTAATAATATTTAAAATATATAATATATTTTATATATATACTTTTTATTATACAATTAAAATTACATAATATAATAATAACATAAATTTTAATTATATAAAATATTTTTATAATATATTATATATTATTTATATATATATTTATAATTTTAAATTTATAATTATACAATTTTTTAATTAGGAGATAATATTTAGATAAAAATTATATTATATAAATACTTAAATTTAAAACATATTATATTATACATATATATTATATAAAAATTATATATATATATTATATATATTAATATTTATATTAATATTATATTTTAAAATTTTATAATAATATATATTATTTTTATTTTTATTTATCTTATTTATTATATATTTTATTTTATTTATTATTATTTTAATATATATAATTTTTTTATTTATTATATAATTTTTATAATTTTATATATTATATATTATTATTAACTATTAAAAAGAATAATATTATTAAGTTATTTTTATATTTTATTTTTTTAAAATATTTTTTTTTAAAATATATTTTATATTTTTAATTTTATTTTTTTATAGGATATTATTTTTATTATATTATATATATTTATGTTTATTTTAATTTTTTATATTATATTTTTTTATTTATTTGTATTTATATATTTTATTTTTTCTTTATATTTATTTTTTATTATTCCTTTATTTTATTTATTAATTTTTATTATTTATATATTATTTATTTTCTTTTAGTATATATTTTTAATTATTATTATTTTATATTATTAATTTTTTTATATATTTTTTAATATTTTTATATATTTTATAATTTATTTATATATAATTTATTATTAATTATATTTATATTTTTAATTTTTTTAAAATTTTATTATATATTTATTTAATATCTATTATTAATTTATTATTATTATATCTTTTAAAATTTTAAAATATTTATTTATTTTAAGTAGTTATTTTTTTCCCAAATAGG
>NC_051416.1:433874-434509 GCF_015228065.2 Penaeus monodon
GGGCTTATGGGAAAAACGATTCCACGGAAACTTGCCAAGTGGACGGGTTTTTTTTTGGGGTCTAGGGATTGGGTTTTTTAGCAAAGGTTTTGGAAATTAAACAATGGTATAAATCGTTGGAATTTTAAAAAAAAAAAAAATGGGGAAACCCGAAACTTAAACAGTATTATAATTAAAGGGACCAATAGGGTTAAAAAGGGTGGGTCTCAGAGGAAATTAGGTTTGTTTCCCTTTTGGGGGAAACCCTACCGTATTTCCCGGTTGGGAACCGAAAAGAAAAAAATATAGGGGTTTTTTTACCAATGGACCCATTTAATTTAAACCCGGGGAAGGTTTTTTTTAAATTTGTTTCGGAAAACTGTGGGTAAAATAAAAAATTTGTGGAAACCTTTTTTTAATTTGGGATTTTTCATTTAGGATTTTAAAACCTTTTTTTTGATAGTCCGTTTGTTTAAAATGACCCAAACCCCCGACCCCCTTTTTTTTTTCCCCGGTCTGGGATTAATATGTTTAAAATTTTTAACGGCTGTAGGGGGACGTGAAAAATTTTGGAAACCTTTTGTTTTAAAATTTTCCCAAAAGAATTTTTGGGGGGGGGGGGAAAATAATTTAGCTTATTTTTTATATTTTACAGA
>NC_051416.1:434690-435023 GCF_015228065.2 Penaeus monodon
TTTTTTTCCCTTTGGGCCAAATTTTTCCATTTTTTCAATCTATTCAAATTGAAAGTTATTTTATTTTCATTGTTGCATTTAAATAAGAGCTTGTTTTTCCCCCGCCCCTCTCCCGCCGGAGCCAAGAGGGCCGGGACATCTCGTCCTTCCGGGGGTGCCCCTTTTTGAAAGAGACGGAGGTTAAAAGTGGTTTTTGGGGGGGGGATGTGGCCCTTTGAGAATTCCTTGTTTGTCTTTTTTGCTTCCCCTTTTTTTCCCTTTTGGATTTTCCCTTCTCTTACCTTCTGGTTTCTCCTTGGTGATGATGATAGTTTTCAGTGATATGAAAATTAC
>NC_051416.1:435182-435274 GCF_015228065.2 Penaeus monodon
CACACGTGTAATAACTCTACATCCGTGACCGAGCCTGCCAGGAATGTGTCATAGTGTGTGGTTTTTGCATATCCGTTTTCAATCCTGCAGAT
>NC_051416.1:435631-435806 GCF_015228065.2 Penaeus monodon
ACTTTCATAGGACAAGATCAGGTGGAAAGTGGTTAAGATTGTCAAAATGTATATTTGCATAATTTTAGCATATATGTATCTGGTAGTGAACATTTCTTTTCAACCGTTACATATGAGAAGAATTTAAGGCCAAAAGAAAAAGTGTTCAGAAGACGAGATATATAACATAGGGAAT
>NC_051416.1:435847-436009 GCF_015228065.2 Penaeus monodon
AAAAGAATCGTCATGGTAAATTCTGAAACAAACTGATAAATTTAAATACAGAACAAAAGAGTGTTAGTGACCGTACACGAGCAAGTATTGCCAACAGAGTAAAAATATATATGAACTGTCTTGTTTCTGAAAGGTTTAAGATGTATGCTCAAAGAAAATATA
>NC_051416.1:436186-436478 GCF_015228065.2 Penaeus monodon
CGTAAAATTTCCAACGCCCTCCCCTACCCTCCTAAAAAAGAACATGACCCTTAAAAAAACATGGATGCGAAAAGGTGAGACATAAATCACGAAAATCCCAACAGATGGAAAAAACAACACGTACGCCTGGGATAAAATGGTGTTAATGGATGCTGCGTGCCCATTTGCCACATGGAAAACCCAACTAACACGTTGCATGAAAAGGGGGATGAAAGGAGCAAATGCTGAGACTTGAAAGAATGCATCGAGCGGATACGAGAATATTAGGCGTCAAAGATCATACCAGTAGTTT
>NC_051416.1:440582-440844 GCF_015228065.2 Penaeus monodon
GGCAAACAGGTGTAGAGATTTTTAGGAGGAAACGTAATTTTACAAGCGGAAGAGGACAAAGGAAAGAGAGGGATGCCTTTTATAGAAGGAGGTAACTGACGGGGGCCCCGGGAAGAAGGGGCCAAGCGCACGCTCAGCCAAAGGGGTTTTTGGCAACGGAGTTCCACCGGAAAATTTTGAAGGGGAGTTTTGAAGTTTGGGGGGAAACCGAACCTTTCCTGATTTTGGGGGGAAACATTTTTTTTACGGGCCCCAAAGGGGG
>NC_051416.1:440909-441281 GCF_015228065.2 Penaeus monodon
GGGAAAAGGGAAAGGAACACGACACCCCAGCAGCAGGGGGGGGAACAAACCACACAAAAAGGGGGAACGGAGGCAGGGGGCACCAAGAAAAGGGGCCAAAGGGGGGGCCGGGGGGTGGAGGCACAACGAAAAACCACCAAAAGCAGAAAAAAAAAAAAAGACCAACAAAAAAACAAAATAGAAAAAAAGGAGGGACAGAAAGACAGAAGGAAAGGGAAGAGAAAACGTAAAAAAAAAAAAACCCGAAGGGGCGGGGCCCGAGGGGGGGCAAGGAAACCAACACGGAAGGAAAAAAACCAACAAAGGGGGGAAAACCCGGGAAAGGCCCTACAAAAGGGGGAAGGGGGCACCCAAAGGGGGGAAAGGGGAGGC
>NC_051416.1:441333-441421 GCF_015228065.2 Penaeus monodon
GGGGAATGGGGAAAGAGAGAGAAAAAGGACACAAAGAGATAAAAGGGCCAGGGCCTGAGGGGGGGGGAGCAAGGGGGGGGACAACGGG
>NC_051416.1:441448-442198 GCF_015228065.2 Penaeus monodon
TCCCCCCCCACTAGGGGCTGGGGGCCCACCAAAGACGTCGGAGGGGGGCCCGAGAAAAAAAAAATAAAGGGGGACCACCGAGGGCAAAAAGGAAGCAAAAAAGGGGGAAGAAAGACAAGGGGGGAGGGTAAAAATGGCAGCCTGGGGGCAAGCGGGAAAAACTAAAAAAAAAAACGGAAAAAAAAAAACCCAAAACAAAAACCCCAAAAAAACCCCCCAAAGAAGACGGGAAAAAAAAAAAACAAAAAAAAAAAAAAAATGGGAAAAAACTGGGGGCGGGAAAAAACAAGGGGGAACGAAAAAAAAGAGGAAAAAGCGGGACACCCAAAAAAAGGACCAAGGGGAAATAAAAAGCAAACACAAAAAAACAACAAAAAGGGGAGGGAAAACGGAAAAACTTTAAAAAAAAAAGGGACGGGGCCCCCAAAAAAACACCGGGGGGGAAAAAAAATTTTTGGGGGAAAACGGAGGCCCGAACAAGAAACGCGGGCGAAGGGAAGACAAACGGGAAAATAAGGGACCCAAAGAAGCCAAAAAAAGGGCCGAAGGGAAAAAGAGCGGGGAAAAGGGCCCGAGCAACAAAACGGCTAGAGGGGCGGAGCCGGGGGGGGAAAAGGAGAGAAAAAGGGACCCCAAAAAGGGCGAAAAGAAAGAAGAAAACAAAACAAGAGCCAGAAAATACCTACAGAAACAGAAAACCCGAACGGGCTAGTAAAAAAAGGAACACAACAAAACAAGGGGGAGGGGGGA
>NC_051416.1:444995-445508 GCF_015228065.2 Penaeus monodon
AATTAATAAAATATTATGATGTAGTGTATATTTTTTACTAAGACACAGAATTCTGATGTTTCTAGTTTCTGATAAGGATATTTTATGGCTCTATGTTTATAGATTTTCTTATTTCTTTTCTGTTCTACTTTGGAAAATATACTTTTTATATCACTTTTATCCCAGAGCTAAACTGCCCTCTATGAGAAAGTTTTGTTGCTCGAGGAACTTGTAAAGATATTTTACATTCGGAAAATTTATGCTTATTTGGGTAAATTTGTCTTAATTATGTAAGTCAGTTATAATTAGTTATGGAAGTCAGTTATAATCAGAATTATTTATTTACACCCAGGTGTTTAATTTTGAATGAAAACAGTGCTATTTTCTTTAAAGATTTTAAGACTTTCAATGCAATTTTTGTTATGACTTTTTAGTGCTTGATTTTTATTTTAAATATTAGGTAAAGATTATTTAGTTGGTGTACAGATTTTTACGTCTTTTTTTTCTAGATTAGTAATCATTTAAAGTCCCATG
>NC_051416.1:445613-445785 GCF_015228065.2 Penaeus monodon
AGCATTGCTCAAAGGCATGCAAAAGTTAGAAATCTACCAATATTGTCATTTTTGCTAAAAATCTTTGCTTAATTTTTTGGCCCTTTTAAAGGGGGGAGAAAATTAGATTTTTTTATAAAAGTCTTAGTAAGTAGATTAAGGGGGGCCAAGACACTAGTAAAGAGGAGGGGGA
>NC_051416.1:445814-445886 GCF_015228065.2 Penaeus monodon
ACAAGTGCTCCCCCCCCCTTTCTCCACCCCCTCAAGGCCATGGCCCGGTAAGTCTTTGTAAAGCCCTTTTTT
>NC_051416.1:445967-446174 GCF_015228065.2 Penaeus monodon
CTTCCTCATTTCTAGTGCAATAAGAATGTAGTGCAATTACCTTTGTAATGGCCAGTTCAAGGTTAGATTTTTATTTTTAGGATTTTTCATATGCGATGTATGAGTTTAATTTGAAAAAAAAAAAAACGATTTAGCAAATAATCGGAAGTAGTTTTTTTTATTAAAGATTTCATAAATTTCCCTTTGCCCCCGTCTTTTTGTAAATCC
>NC_051416.1:446215-446749 GCF_015228065.2 Penaeus monodon
AATTATGCTTTTGGAGGTTTTTCGTAATGTGCCCAGTAGCCAAGAAAAAAAAAAAAAACATATTGGAAAATCTTCATGAGTAGACAAAACCTGACTACGTTACAAATGATTTGGAGGTTTGAAATTAAACCCCAAAGCTGGGGGAAAAAAGTAGTTCACTTTTGCATTTTAAATAAAAATATTTTGTTTTTTAATGCTAAATATTTATGTGTTAAATATAACAGTTTAATTTTTAATGTATTTTAACATTAATAGGGCAGTACAAAAAGTTATTTCCAAAAAAACAAGGAAAAGGTTAAAAAAAGTAATTCCCCAAACTTACAATCAACACTTCAAAATTTCCTTGGTGGAACCCGATTGCCTAAACCCCCTTTGGTGAAGCGTGCAGCTTGGAACAGCATCATTACCCGAGAGGCACATCCCGTCAGAACGTCCCTTATATAAAAAGGGGATCACCTCATCTTACCGTATGATACGAAAAACATCACGCTTGTAAAATTAGTTTCCTCCTGAAAAAGTTACACCTGTTTTCTA
>NC_051416.1:449707-449801 GCF_015228065.2 Penaeus monodon
GGTCATCTTTTCCATATAATAGGAAACTCTATACAGTTTTAAAATTAGTTTCCTCCTGAAAAATCGTTTTTACACCCGTCTGCATTGATCCAAA
>NC_051416.1:450077-450199 GCF_015228065.2 Penaeus monodon
CTTCGAAGCTTTCCTTCCCACTAGCGTTAAGCCCAAAAAGAATACATTACCGTCAGAAGCTTTCCTTCCCACTAGCGTTAAGCCAAAAGATATACATTTTCCGTTTAGAAGCTTTCCCTCCC
>NC_051416.1:450299-450948 GCF_015228065.2 Penaeus monodon
TCAGTTTTTATCGATACAATTTTGTAATGTATCCAACTTGGACATGACATTCAACCATTTCATGACTCATGTTTACACGAATGATCATGTATACTTGTATTTAATTGGTACTCATGACTAACAGTACAGTGTATCTCTTAACCTTTATTTTTGCTTTATATCTGTACAATTTTTATGTGTGTTTAGATGTAAGATATGTAGGTTCTCTAAGCACTTGCAAATTATATTTTCATATATATGTAAAGTGTTTTCTTATATTTAATCTAATACACAATATGAGTGCATGTAATTATTTTTAAAAACATGTTGGTTCTTTACCAAGGTTACTCTTTAGGAATACACATACATGTATAAGTATCTACATGCATCATGAGAAATGCATTTAGGAGACTAACCGTGCGTATATGAGAACAAATACTTATTCTAATTCTCTTCCCTCTCCTCCCTAATTCCCTGTACCCCCCCCCACATCCTTTCCCCTCCTCCCTCATCCCCTCTTTCCCTCCCCTCTACCCCTCCTTCTTCCTCCTCCTTCATACCCTCTACCTCCCCCACCCCCTTCCCATCCCCTCCTCCCTCATCCCCTCTCCCCCACCACCACCCTTTCTATCCTCTCCCTAATCCCCTAGAACCCACCCCTTCCCCATCA
>NC_051416.1:451203-451420 GCF_015228065.2 Penaeus monodon
AAGACTCACCAACCTCTTTACGGCTTAAGATGATGCAAGGAGATACATTTTCACACTTTTGACTCACGGCACTCTTTTCCCCTCATCATTAGGCTTGAATTACCCTCGCGCGCTGACTCGTGAGTTTTTTTTCTCAGTTTAATCTTTTTTTCAGTTATTACTATGCTCTTTTTACTTTTCTTAGGTAGGGTGAATAATCTCTTGGGATGAGTGTCGT
>NC_051416.1:452146-452485 GCF_015228065.2 Penaeus monodon
AAATAGTACACAACACGGCGTTATGTAAAATATGTTGATATATAGTCCATCACTGATAAATAACCAAGAAAAAAATCAGTCCTTTACATATTGACATAAATACATGATTAGTCATTAAGATATACATAATTAGACCCATTTCGTCACCGCATTGCAATCCTTCCCCTCACATTGCCGGATGTGATAAGGGGGGGAGGGGGTTGATGGGTACTTTTAATCTTTTCTCTCTGTGTTCACTCTCTTTATGCGTGACTGTGCCTTGCTGTTTGGCACTCGCTCTAAACTAATCTGAATGTCTTTGTTGCATCGACATTCATATTCAGTGTGGTTTAAAGATAA
>NC_051416.1:454099-454316 GCF_015228065.2 Penaeus monodon
GTCAAAAAAAACTAACAGGATCTTGATGAAACCAGTAAACACATTTTTTCCTCTAACTCAAGTATTTCATCATCATTCGCTTTATCAGCTCCGCCTAGTGTATTTAATTAAATCTCATTAAAATAATCAGTGGAGATAAGTATACTAATTAAGACTGTAATGTACTACATGATTTATTTCCAAAAAGTTAACAGTTTTCCACTGTGATTGTTATGTA
>NC_051416.1:455068-455640 GCF_015228065.2 Penaeus monodon
ACCCCCGCAAACGATCGGCCCCTCCAACGTAAAACAATAGCAAACCGCGCGCGTTCTTCTCCAACAAAAGATTTCGCTAAGGAAGATTCCGCTTCATATTTACGTCATGTTTAACGTAATGGTCCGTCGCTTGAACGTACGAACGCTAACCGAGCACAGACGTTTAGCGTTGCGTGACGTCAGAGCGTATGTGACAGTTAAATGCTCTCGCTTGCTTCGTCACCAGTCTGTCTGCGCTCGGCTGTCGGGGTGTGAAGACGTAGCGAAGGAGAGACAAAGAGAGAAGAGGGAGAAGAGAGACAAAGAGAGGAGAGAGAGAAGAGAGGCAAAGCGAGGAGAGGGAGAAGAAGGAAAGGAAAAGACAAAGAGAGAAGTGGAATAAGAGAGACTAAGGGAGAGGAAGGAGAAGAGAGACAAAGAAGACGTGGAAATAGAACGAAAACAAAAAAATAAATATATATTGAATAACAAGGTGCCAAAGAGACATCAAGAAAAGGCAAAAGAAAGTGCAAGACGAGAAAAAAGGAGACAGGATCAAAAAGAATATAAGGTAAGATAAACACGTTGAAACA
>NC_051416.1:455672-455811 GCF_015228065.2 Penaeus monodon
GTAGAGGCAGAAGAGTGAAATTTTAAATGTGACTGATTCTCTGATTTGTAAGCTGCGAGTGACTACTGCAACTGTTTATATTGCGTCCTCGTTGCTTCATCTTGCGTAAGAGAAAGGTCACGGGCTTTGAGATTGGTTG
>NC_051416.1:456947-457202 GCF_015228065.2 Penaeus monodon
GCAGCCGCTATCCAATAATATGAGGCTCCTGCTCATATCATGCATGTCTGGGCGTTCATCTGCCGTTGGACGCCGCTCGTTCTCCAGCCGTTCGTCAATACGTGAACGAGGAAAGGCGTTGACAGCGACTGCGTTGTGATGATAATAATACTTCCTGCTTTGTTATCACTTCTCCTTTGTTATGTTTTGTTCTGTTGTTCTACATTTCGTGTTGGATACTTTGAGTTGTCTTGAGTTATTCCTCTGTTTACTTCT
>NC_051416.1:457800-458095 GCF_015228065.2 Penaeus monodon
CACCACCGCACCAGCGTCAATAACACCCCCCCCCCATCAAGGAGACACAAGGACGTCGAAACCACATCAAAATACAATGCTTTAAATTCCAGCTCAAGCACTCTCTATTATTTTCCCGTCGATGTTCCTTGCGAGGTCTTATGTGCAATCACGCCGGCTGTGGCCTTTAATACAGGCTGATCATTACCTCTGATGTAGTTGTTATTGTCAAAGGGGAGAGGCGGTGTCAGATGTCTTGCTTGGGGGGAAAAACATTGTGATGAAATAAAAAGATGTAATTGGGTCAAGATTGTGA
>NC_051416.1:458357-458871 GCF_015228065.2 Penaeus monodon
ATAAATTCATGAGTGAATGTGGCAGCTGGGAAAAAAAATAACACTCAGGCGGACAGACAGACAATGGCAGCTAAATGGCCGAGGTATGTGTCTGTTGCATAAAGATTGCAATCTGATAGAATGTTGCGGGGATGATGATCTCTTAGAAGACGAGAGATGCCAACATCCAGAGTCATCCAGTTACGACACAAAAAAAAAGACCATAACACTTATTTTGATCATCATTAAGGTCTCTTGTCTCTATTTATATAATGTTTTTTTATTACACCATTTCGATTTGGGGAAGAAATGATAAGAAGAAAAAACATTCTTCGAATTCTTTTCACGGTCGATATCCCCCCCCCCCACACACACACACCCCAACCTCCCCCCGCATGACAAAAAGAAGAAAAAATAATAATAAAAACACGTACGAGATGCGCATTCCGGGAGACCATCAGCCAAGTCCTTTGTCCGTGACTCTTCATTTCCCTAAACACTGACTTCCGGTGAGGGATGTGATTGGCCAACCAAT
>NC_051416.1:459193-459274 GCF_015228065.2 Penaeus monodon
GCGAGTGAAAGCGTAACTGCGCAATTCGAAACAGCAATTCAGACTAACCACTGCGTAAAGAAACAATAGCAATAACAAGGA
>NC_051416.1:459500-460004 GCF_015228065.2 Penaeus monodon
CGTCCAGGCCTCACTTAGGAAATAGAAAATCAAGTTTTCCGACTTCCCTTCGGTTACCTGTGTATTATAAGTGTCAGGAACGCGTGAAGCAGCTGTGGTTAGTCAGCCTTATCGGAGTAATTGACCAATGCACGTGATAGCAAATCCTGTGCTTCTTTAAAAGGAGACGAAGGAAAATATGAAGATTGTGGCGTTTCCTGTCTTTTTTTTTTTTTTATCAACGAACCGTTTCTTTATTGGTCAACTGTTTTTCTTTTCTTTTTTTATTGCATTTCTTGTTATTTTTTCCGTCATCTTTATTTCTGTTTTCTCGCTTTATCGGCTCGTTTGTTTCTTTCCCTTTCAGTCTGATCTGTAAATTTATCGATCTTTTTTCTTTTTTTTTTCTTTCTCGTCATTTCCTCTTTACACAGCTTAGGAAAATGCTCAAGCCCTTTGTTTTAACAGCGCATTCATGGCTCTCTTTCTCTCTTTCTATTTATGTATGTGTCTGTTCACATATAC
>NC_051416.1:460258-460622 GCF_015228065.2 Penaeus monodon
CCTCGCTTGATCGTGCTTGCGATGTACACGTACTGTTTAAACGCGTTTATATATCCGCTTAAGAAACCTCTACAAACGCAAATAAATTACAGGATATCCATACGTTTGTGTTTACGTCGCACAGTACAAGTATGTGTGCGTGCAGTCCCTCTCCCTCCCTCACTCCCACAGAGACGCACAAATCCCTCAGCCTCCCCCACTTCCCCACAGAAAACAACCCCCCCTCCACTCTCTCTCATCTTCCCAGAGACGCATAAATCCCTCACCTTCCCCACAGATCCCCCATACAGTTTACAAATCCCCACATCCTCCCTCACTCTCCCGCAGACACGCGCAAATCCCACACCCTCCCCACAGCTTACAA
>NC_051416.1:460740-460993 GCF_015228065.2 Penaeus monodon
GCAGACACGCGCAAATCTCTCATCCTCGCTCAACTTCCCCCGACAGATCTCCATCAGGATGCACGGTGCACGGTCCACGATCCTGGCACTCGCGCTCGCCATCCTGGGGACATCGGCAGCCTTTGAGCCGATCTTCGGGGAGAACGCGATGTTTGACCGAGATCTGTTCCTCGAGGTCAACGAGGCCGAGCGGGAGCCGAAGGTCAAGTCGTATGACCTGAGTTTCGTAAGTGGCCGGAGGTTGTGCTCTTCT
>NC_051416.1:461030-461623 GCF_015228065.2 Penaeus monodon
ATTTTTTTTGGGGGGGAGGGGGGGTTTGTAGAGGGTTGTGGGTTTGTTTGGTTTGTCTGTTTGGGACTGGGGTCTGTTTGATTGTTTGGAACTAGAGTCTGTTTGTTTGGGATTGGGGTTTGTATGTTTGGGACTTGGGTTTGTTTGTTTGGGACTAGAGTCTGTTTGTTTGGAATTGGGGTTTGTTTGTCTGTTTGGGACTGGGGTTTGTTTGTCTGTTTGTTTGGGACTGGTTTGTTTGTTTGGGATTAGTTTGTTTGATTGTTTGGGACTGGAGTTTGTTGTTTGTTTGGGAGTGGGTTTGTTAGTTTGTTTGTTTTGGATTAGTTTGATTGTTTGTGACTGGGGTTTGTTTTATTGCGTGTCTAGGTTGTATAAGATAGTTCTTTGTCTTATTTTGTTTGGATCGCGTGGGTTGTGGTTTGTTTTGTCTGTGTTGAATGGTATTGTTTGTCTCTCTTGTTTGGGTTCTATGGGACTGTCGTTTGTGTTTGTTTGGAATGTATGGCGTTGTTGTTTGTTTGTTTTTTAGTTTTGCTTGCATAGGATTGTGGCTTGTTTGTCTTGTCTTGTTTGGGTTGTTTGGGATTGTG
>NC_051416.1:461748-461812 GCF_015228065.2 Penaeus monodon
TTGTTTTTCTTTAGAGAGGATGGGAGTAAATAATAATGGAAATCACCATAATAAAAAAATAAGG
>NC_051416.1:461916-462124 GCF_015228065.2 Penaeus monodon
AAAATAACACTCTCGTTCCTCTCCTCCCTCCCCGCAGCTCACGTTCGAACAGCAAGACCTGCTCAAGTCCGTCGCCAGCATCGGGGAGCTTGCCAACCTCACGGGCTTGCCTCTCCTGGACGAGGACCCAAGCCACGGACTCCGGATCGGGTTTCGAAGCCTCTCGCCACCGGTTCGAACGCGGAGTCGCAGTGAGTTGGTCGGATTA
>NC_051416.1:462194-462320 GCF_015228065.2 Penaeus monodon
GATTTTGGTATGTTTTTTTGTGTGTTTGTTTGTGTTTTTTGTTTGTTGTTTGTTAGATCACTTGCATCTTTCCCGTGATTCACAAATACGATTTTTTTTCCTTTCGGTTATCAAGGTTTCTCGCGC
>NC_051416.1:462377-462450 GCF_015228065.2 Penaeus monodon
GTTAAGGTTTATATTTCTAGTTTAGGCACGTAACCTAAGTTCCTAGCAGCGGTAATTCGTGGAACAAGAGAGG
>NC_051416.1:462697-462947 GCF_015228065.2 Penaeus monodon
TAGCCCACCCTACCCGCCTCAGCCCACATTCCCGGCGCCTCCTTGACCGAGTGGGTTCAAAGGCGCCACGGTGGAAACTCCCTCAGACGGCGACCTTGCCCGGGGCCGAGAGACGTGGAGGGCCCCGGGCAGAGGGAAGGTTGCAGAGGTTGCAGACGCAGCGCTTGGGTTCATGCTGGAATTTTCTTTCTCGATTATTTGATGTGTGTTTGTGCGTTTTTACATACGCATGCGTATCTTTCTGTCTATC
>NC_051416.1:463391-463501 GCF_015228065.2 Penaeus monodon
AATACCATACTTGGGTCTCTGAATGTTTCTATTGTTTGCCTTTATGTCTTCTCTTCCTGTAACTCGTTCCTTCTTTAATTAACTGTCTCTCTGTCTATCTACCTCATTTC
>NC_051416.1:464023-464390 GCF_015228065.2 Penaeus monodon
GTCCGTAGCATCGTCCCACTCTTACACGGAGTCTCTACGTAATCTCGAACTGGCAGACACTTCTTACGAACCGGACGCCCCTCCCGACGCCATCCCTCCCTCCTTACCCGGGCGTTCTCCGAGAGGCTAGATCCCCCCTCACCCCTCGTTTATGACCCACGCCCTCTCCCCTTGCAGGACAGTACGAGAAGCTTCCGGCATGCAAACCAAGGACAGTCACTGAGCCCGTCGAACAGCATCATAACGGAGTGCGGACCATCCCCACCTGCATCGAGAGGAAGGTCTGTGGTGGATGCTGCTCGGCCGGGCGGCTCTGCGTCCCGACCAAGACGAAGGGAGTCACAAAGAAGGTGTTTATTTTTTTTTT
>NC_051416.1:465422-465735 GCF_015228065.2 Penaeus monodon
CTGAAACTTCCCTCCGTCTCACAACAGGTAATTCAACTGGGCACAAACACCGCTACACCTGTGTTTCTCAACGTGACAGAGGATGAGGAGTGTGAATGCGTCTGTAAGATCAAGGCATCCGACTGTAGCAACTCACAGAGGCAAGAATATGACCATGAAAATTGCATGTGCAAGTGCAAGAGGTAAATCGGTGATGTCACTGTGTTTTGTTTTTTTTATGTTATTATGTTATTATTACTTTTTTGGAAATAGCAGTTGCCATAGTGGAAATAGTAACAGTGAAAATGAAGATGAGATGATGATTATTATCATC
>NC_051416.1:466126-466501 GCF_015228065.2 Penaeus monodon
CACAGTTCCCTAAAAGCTGAGAAGGATATGTGCGAGAGCCTAGGTAACTTCTGGGATTACAATAACTGCCGCTGCGCCTGCCGGTCTCTTATCAAGAGGGAGTGTTCTTCAGGATACTATTTTGATGAGTTAACCTGCAAGTAAGTGACTGTCTTCCCGTTTTCTGTCATTTAAATTTACGTTTTCTTTTAAACTCTCCTGTTTTTCTCTTTAGTTTTTTACTTCTTTTTTTTTCGGGGGGGGGGGGAGTGGAGGTTGATTTCTAATGAGCTGTTTAATTTTCGGCTGAGATTCGCTTTTTCTTTGCATATGAGATCGTATTCTTTCAGTTTTGTGATTTGCTTTCAAGTCATACGTTTTCTGTCAAAACTGTGA
>NC_051416.1:466907-467298 GCF_015228065.2 Penaeus monodon
AACTGTCCAAATCGGAGTATTAACTACTTGCCAATAAAAAATATATATTATTGTGTTTTCAGCTGTGTACCTATATTCCGATTCCGCCTGAACTGAGGACGTCTTGACCCGAAGATATCTTGACCCGAAGATATCTTCACCGGAATAAAGTGAATTTGATCTGAAGATATTTTCACCCGAATTTATTTTTTGATTGAAGATATCTTGCGCCTGAATCCATCTTGATCTGAAGATATCTGACACGTTGACCCATATATAACTTGAAGATTTGAAGATTTTCTTTTACCTTGAGTTATCTTGATCCGAAGACATTACCTGAAGATATCTTGACCTCGGTAAAGATATCTTGACCTGACTGATGACTTACTGATTAGAAGCAATTTTTTTTAAT
>NC_051416.1:470330-470460 GCF_015228065.2 Penaeus monodon
TACAACGAGCGAGAGTTGTTTCCTAACCAAGTGACTCAGGACCATAACGGCGACTATTATTTCCTCAGAATATGAGTCATGTGCAGAGAGTGAGTCAGGATGAGTGCGGTGAAGGTCGCTTGTGGAGTTC
>NC_051416.1:471590-472099 GCF_015228065.2 Penaeus monodon
AGACAGGTGGCGCCCCTAGCACGGTAAACAAGCTTGTGTGATATCTGCCTTATTTTGAACGTTTTTCAAGCGATTTGCTGAACCTACGCCTTTCCCAAATTACACGTTCATGTCCAAAGGTCCTTTAAAATCTAGAGATATTTCTTGAATAGTGTAATACGGATACTGAAGTGGAGGTGAGTGTAGATTCCTACTGCATTAGACAATGGGTTATGCCTTGAGGATATACCTTCAGGGTAACTGGGAATCCCTTCCTCTGACGTCATTACAAAACAGCCCAAGTAGTGATTTGCCGGGGTTAATATGACTGTCTTGACTTATCGGTTGTGAAGGTGATAACTGACATAACTGACCGCTTTAATGGGTTATCCTGTGATGGTACGATAACGGAAAAGGGTGAAAAGTAAATCAAAAGCATGGAATGGAATATTGTGGATTTATAGTACATGGCGAAGAGAGAGAAAAAATAGTAAGATACTCGACTTCTTATGAAAAAGTAAATTGGCATG
>NC_051416.1:472140-473733 GCF_015228065.2 Penaeus monodon
AGACAGTAATTTATCAAGATAACACGTGGATGATATAATAAGGTAAAAAGGTGAACGTAAAAATAAAAAAAACATTTACCATGACAGGATGAAATTTTACACGAAAGGAAGAGATCATACCTACAGCCCCACCTAATATGGTTTCTCGAGATGGCCGGTGCAGCTTAAAGGGAACACCAAAGCTTAAAGTCTCTGCTGAAGGAAGGGAAAACAACCCATACATAACATAGGAGACTCCGGAAGCCGTGGCCGAACTGGGTTACGGTCATTCCGGAAAAGTCGAAGAAACGCATTTAGGTCACTGAGTTCAGATATCCCTTAATACTGATTCCGGACCTCTTACTCATCGACGGCAGGTTTGTCAGAAGGTAGACGATAGGTTGGTAGAAGTCGTCGATTTGATGAGCGCAGTCCCAGAGACTTTAAGACGGGAGCTGGTTATTGGTACTGCATGTTGATGGCCCTGTACTGCGTCCGGAGTGGAGGAAGAGGGAAATTATTCTTGAACGATCAGAAGAACTCATGATATAGGTACTGAGGCAAAAATCCTGCATCTAAGATCTAAAAAATCAAAAGAAAAGCTAGAGAGAGAGAGCTAAGTCCTGTTGCACCATATGCAAAGGAATGCATAATGTTTACTCATATGCATGTAGAATGAGGCCGCCTTCTAACAGATTCTCCACAGCAACATGGCAGCCAAGATGCAGAAGATCACCACGAAATGAAGCCGCCGGCAAGAGAAAGGAATTTAGGAAGTAACGAAGAAACAGCTGGAGTGACTGTAGGTAATTACTAGCTAGAATGTTCAAGCAGATCGGGAAAAAATGTTTACGAAGTAGTCAGTCAGCATCTGCCAAATGTTCTGCACCGCAGTTTGGTCGCAACCCCGAGACCAGTTTATTTTGGTATGTAATCCAAAGGGCAAACCTATTTTGTGGGTTTCCTCATTAAGAATGTTTTATGCAAAAACATTACACGAATTGTTGTTAAAGACGATTGATAATTTAGCATTTTCTTATAACGACTTAGTAAAATGTAAGAGGTGAGATGTAAATCTAATTGATTGAAAAAAAATGCAATAACACATACTCTCCCTCCCTCCTCCCCTTCTCTCTATCTAAGAAAAACGTTAAGAAAAACCTCGGTCCCGATGCGGTAAACAACTACGTAACGTCATTATTGCTTGACTGGCAAGTAATAAACGCGAGAACTCCAGTGCTGAATATAACGCTTGGGATGAATATCTTCTCTAAATGCAAAAGAAATTTCGCCTGTTCAGAGAATCCTTCTCGAAGACGAAAAAGACACAGAGACATCACAATTACTTACTACCGTGTAATAATTATCTATATCTACTCTATTCGGTAGACATATTGTCCAGGAATAATGAATGATTCACTTGCCAAACTCGCTGAAAGTCACCTGGCGTCCGGATATGACACCGTTTATGCGCACGAAATGGTAGATTATTTGCCTAATGAAGCGAGAGAATTTGTTTGCAAAAGGAAACAAATACTCTGATATGAAAACATAACAGACATCAATCGAGTTCAGCAGACTTCTCTTGCCAACCGCGCAACATTCCGCGATTCT
>NC_051416.1:474072-474278 GCF_015228065.2 Penaeus monodon
AATAGCCAAGGCTAACAAGTAATTCACATCCACTCGTTTTGTAATGAACAAAAGAATAGTTGGGTAGTTAGCACCGAACGCTACATAGAAGACCGCCAAAGATTTGTGATGCAAAGGGTAAATCATATATGTCACGTTTCCGCAGTTGTGGTAATTTACGGAAATGCATTTTTTAAGCAGGGGGATAAACCTGGAAATGGCACATT
>NC_051416.1:474369-474686 GCF_015228065.2 Penaeus monodon
TTCATATTGTACTTATCTTTCTACTTTCCCTATATATCAAGATTCATTCCGATTTCCCATTTCCCGCCTTAAAACAGGAAATTATAAAGAATTTGCCGGTTTAGAAAAGTATCCCTCTTTTTATGTAAAGAAAATGGTGGTAGTTAAGGCAGAGGCTCAGGTGCTTCGTGAACTGAAACGCGGGTTCATCGAATCGGATTGTCACTGGCTAGATCCTACTTTTGAACACAATAGTACGTGTATTAAATGTGAAAAAAGAAGCACACTCTACTAGTGCTTAGGTATAATGTTGCCCCGCAATCTTGATATTATTCCTG
>NC_051416.1:476179-476331 GCF_015228065.2 Penaeus monodon
TAATTTCTTCAAACGACTACTCCACCATCAAGAATATCCTCGCGACCCTCTCTGGACCACAACCTGGGGTTCGAAACTCCGCGTCAAATAAAATTCAGATCAACATAACGCAGAAAAATGTAACATTTTTGTCGACAACCCACTTTGCCGGG
>NC_051416.1:478191-478555 GCF_015228065.2 Penaeus monodon
CCTGATTTCGAAATTGGTCTTTTTATTTTCTATCTTTTTATTTCAATCTATTTCATTAGTTTTTTTTCTTCTTCTTCTTTTTGTAATAAAAGCCTGTGCCTTCAGGAGCGGTAACATTCAGACGAATCCTTGTACTCTTAAGAATCACTAAAGTAAAACCGGTGAACTTCAGAGAATCACCAGGCAACCAACCCTCCACGCTTATGAGCTGCTGTTGCCGCATTTCCCAGACCTCATGCCGTCTTACAGAGACCGAGCTTCGGACATTGTTCCCACCACGAATGCTGGTCAAGTCGACGGCCATAGTATTGGAAAGCAAAAGCAGTTTATGCCTTCCTCGCAGCCTTTTCGCATTATTCTAGGT
>NC_051416.1:479016-479124 GCF_015228065.2 Penaeus monodon
ACATCAAAAGCTTTTGCAAATCCTCGCGCCAATATTGGGACTATGGGGCTGGTTCAGCGGCTCTATTTCGTTATTCCTTTCTGTTTCTGAAGATGTGAATAGATGAAT
>NC_051416.1:479980-481419 GCF_015228065.2 Penaeus monodon
TCTTACTATAGCAGAAGAAGTGATATACTCAAGGTGTCATTAAAAAAGTACTACTTTTTACTCTCTCTCTCTCTTTGTAATACATTAAATCTAAGAGCCCAAACAATTTGAAGAGGCTGTAAAACTCAAAAGGGCTTTGACAGATTCAGAGTCAGTTAAATCTAATGGTGCTATAGTCATGCATGACTCATAAACATTATACATTTAATCCACATCTTTGACCACACTGACATCAATTACACTTATTCAGATGCGCAATAGACGCGCACTCTGATAGGCAGATCAAGACGTTTATATTTCAGCAAATTGTCATTAGTTCTGATAGGCAGATCAAGACGTTTATATTTCAGCAAATTGTCATTAGTGGGTTCTAGATCATTAAAAAATTGCTGATATAATTGCAGTTTCACATACAGAAATTAAGTACGTTATGCTTATACCAAATGAAATTACAGTAGAAGGCACCTGACAGTGGTATCAGATTCTCATATGATTTGTTCACACTTAATTTCTCTCCTAGCTGCAGATGGTCGTTGTTCAAGGGTTGCCTTCCAAGCAGGTTTTGGAGTGTGAAATCCATTTTGTAGGAGTCTCAGAGACTTCTTGTGAATGCTCCCCTTCCTTGAATTTATCGTCTTTAAAGAATTACATCAATCTTATCCTTGAAAACTTCTTCGTCAATAACAGAGCACCTTTGTATTCACAGTAGACAGAGACAATTCTGTGCAGAATGTCACATATCGTTATATATCACAACCTTGGTCAACTATTTCACTAAGAGAAGGAAGGTCATAGTGTGGTATGTAAGAAAGCCTATAGTATTTGTTATTTACACAAGTGTGCAAGAAATTTTCGAAAGCACTAAAGGTGACATTCATTTATCCACTATTTCTATTATCACATTATTTGCAATGTATTTATGAAACATTTTAACTTGGCAGGTTGTTTGTGTATAATAGATGTACAAAATATGTACAGTATGCACAAGTTTGCATGTAACACTTTGCTTTCAGGTGAAGTTGAGTCACAGCATTATTATTGAATGAGGACATTATAATGGGTCTCTAGAAATATAGCTCCACATCTCTCAAAAAAACTAAAAATCTAGAATCAGAATATTTCTCTCAACTTATTTATTCTTTATAAAACATCTGAATAATATTCTTTGAATATTTTTTTTCTTTATCAATAATAAAAAAAAAAGGCAGTTCGACAAAGAACCAATGCAAATATTCTTTTGTGTACAAGAAGGTTATAAATAAAAGCATTCAAGTCTTAGTACATGTTTCATTTATTAACGTCTTATTCAAAATTGGCAACTACAAATCACAAAATATGAACTCAATGCAATCGGACTATGAACACTGAACATAGATTAAATACTCAGTAGGGATATAGTCTGGTTTAAGCTGCCTAAACAGGGTCCCTCCCACAGTGTC
>NC_051416.1:481468-483107 GCF_015228065.2 Penaeus monodon
TAATGCACGTTAGAGATTAAGAAAAATAGATACTAGCAGTTCTGAGATGTATATCATATATATTGTAACAATCATTAGGGAAGATGATGAATTAATGCTATAATCACACACCATACAGCAAGTAGCCCATGACAAGAAGATATTTCTGTGAGTTTCTAAGGGGACCGTGTGCAGGTGGCTTGTATGGGGGAGCGGGGGATTTCATACAGTCAACATCAAGGAACCCACTAACGCACGTCAGTCTGTTTTGTTTGTCCACTCTCCTCATAATCATTGTATTACTATCGTAATTCTTCAACAATCACCACTTCCTTTCACCGCAGCTTGCAGAGGGCTACTTGGGCATATGTGAATTTTACCAAAATGTGTTAAAACTCAGCAGTGACTAGCATAAATCTAGACCTTGAGGTTCCTCTGCCAAAGAGAGAGATGCCTTGCAGCTCCTCCACTTGGGGACATGCAGAAGGTCAGAAGAAATTCACTTTGTCACTTTTTGGTCAAACGTTGCCCGAGAAATGTTTTAGAAACTGATCACAATTACACAGTTACTCATAGTACATTAATCATGAGCTTCATACAGTCTTTGGGTAATTTAGGGAACAATATACAAAAGGTATCCGAGAGAATAAAAGAAAGAAAAAAAAATCACATGCCCAGGTTGCTCTGGCTCAATTTGCGGAATGTATTTAGCGCATCATCTCTGTAGGCTGCAGCCAACTGCTTAGATTACATATATAACTCAATTTGAACTTACATTGCTGCAGAAACTTAGGATTTATCTATGAATCAATCCTTGAAACAAAGATACTTTAAGAACTATAACATAAGGGAAATTATGGTAATTTTGTACAGTGAAAAGAAAGAATAATAATAATCAAAAGAAAGCAAATTGCCATCACGTTTTTAGACTGCCAGAATTCCTGACAAATTTTTACTCTTTTTTTTTTCTTTTCTAAGTAATACACTTTAACAAATGTCGTAACATAATGAGGCATGTCCTGACATATGCTTTTGAAAGTGCAAGCAGCAATCACGAGCAGTAATGGGCATCAAAATCATAATATTATTTTTTTTCCAAAGACAACACCTGGAATGCGAGCCTTTACATATATGAGAAGGGTGGTTCTTTTTTTTTAATTTTTAAAAATAATTATATATATATATACTTTTAAATATTTCCATTGCTTACCTTTGGAGGGGGGGAGGGGCACTTACAGAAAGGAACCAGCCAACCTTTTTAGCTTTGGTCTCACAGCATAACATGCCATAGCTTATATGCCAGTCACCTTGGCAATTCGTCGCATCTAAGAATCCCACTACTGCCGTTAGGTTACTTCGGGAACAACCTTATTTGTGCTCAAAATGTTCACTTACTGACGAGGCTGCATTTGACCTAAGTTATCATCCACTCTATATCCTTCAAACGTATTGAAGCTCATGATAAATAAATATTATTATTCTTTTCTAAACTCAAGAAATATATATATATATAGAATAATCTTATTTTCTACCTGTATTGGTAAGTCAGGTAACATCTGTGAAGAAGAAAAAAAAAATGGGGGAAATATAGCATATTAGCAACTGGATTTTGATGTTGAGTTGCTATTCACTCTTTTTTAAATTTATATGTACTTGGACA
>NC_051416.1:483124-483379 GCF_015228065.2 Penaeus monodon
AGAACTGGAAAATTATCACTGTTAGTTCTGAGGCTTGTTAAAATCTGAAAGTTGTATCATGATAGGGGGTTAATATTCACTACCTCTACTGTAAGCATGGATGCGCACGGCCACAAAAGAAAGATGTCAGTTCCAGTCCCCTGCACCTGGTTCCTGTGATGACTACATTATACAGACCCAAGTACAATATGTGGGAAGTCTTAGTGTAACTCTTCACAGAGGGGGTAATACATAGCACCATGTATTACTGTTTAA
>NC_051416.1:483406-483510 GCF_015228065.2 Penaeus monodon
AAACACTCAAAATATATTCAACATACAATTTACTCATCCTTCTTTCTCTGCTCTGATATGGATCACTCACCTAATCAATGTGGCCTGAGTACAGTCTTAAGTTT
>NC_051416.1:483550-484192 GCF_015228065.2 Penaeus monodon
TGTGTCCAGTGGTCATCATATCACTCTGTTGTTACTCCAATTTCAGAAGCTCAGTGGTGTCAAGAAAATAAAAAATAAAAAGCTTAAAATTCATTTTCCTATGAGGTACTCGGTAAACAAAATAACGTACTTCAAACCTACAAATACTAACAGACTCAGCAAAATTATACAGTGACTTGAGTCTTACCTTTAAAACTGGTACATGATCATGACCTACTAATACACCATCACTATAAAAAGGAACTAATTGCAGGCATCGTCAGCCCTCCTCGTTCCACACTGGGTAAAGTTTATAATTACAGAAATGACAGTTACAAAAATCAGTATACAGAAGTGCCTGCCACAAAAATTCTTGAATAGAACATCAACACATCAAGAACTTCCACCATTGAGCAGTGTTTATTTCCTTTATACAAAATAAAATAAAAGATTATGAGAAAAACCTAAAATTTTGTTACATTTTTTTGGCCACCTTTCAACTGTAATCCTCTTTATAACCCATGCTTTTTACAAAGGTCTCATAACCCAGATGATAACAGGATATTCTACATTGCCATTCTGCTTCAAGCAAAATGGATATAATACAAGAAGGGAAAAAAGTACCAACACAAGATTTTTTTCTCCTCCAATTCTGTGGCAACA
>NC_051416.1:484255-484629 GCF_015228065.2 Penaeus monodon
GCAAACTTCCTTATGGCTGGCACTCTATATCCTTCAACATGCTGCACACTTTTCACACTAACTGGAGAACCTGCACAACATCTCTCAAGTAAAAAGCTTCCTTCTGCCAACCACTGCATGACGTCAAAACTCAACCTCATCTCAGCATGAAGAGATGACTGGGGCAGCGAATAGCCTGTAGTTTATATATATACATATGAGACAGAAAACCTTGGAGCTGCATATTCTTGTAACATTGCAAAGTACAGTGACGCCAGGGTACCTTTCTCACTTTCATCAAAATATTGCACTATAAAGAAATGAGACGCTCTCGGGTAACTTCTTAACAGAAATCCTCTACGGTTAGTGTGGTACATAAACAAGAGCGCCAGACC
>NC_051416.1:484683-485364 GCF_015228065.2 Penaeus monodon
GACTCTAAAATGCAGGAAAATAGACAAATAATATTTTTTTCTTTTTTTTTACAAAGTGCCTTAGGACTCATAGAGTCTTACAGTATTGAATAGCTCAAGACTTCACAAGAAGGAAGAGAGGAAAAAATATTTGCTCTCAGACTTTAGGCATTTGCTAACCACTCATTCCCACTGGCAGTTAAAAGAAAAGATTAGTTCACAAAATCTAATTTATACAAGCCTAACTAGTTTTTCATTTTGAAATGGATGAAAAGAAGCCATCACACATCCTTCAAATTTATCACATCAATGTGAATCGCATAGAAACACTAATCCAACATATATGTATTCTACAACTTTGCACACGTGGACATATTTTTTTAAATATTATTAACTTTGATACATACCTACATACATGCAACTTGGGGAAATCTAGCCTTTTTTTGTCATTTCTGTATTAAATCATAAAAACTCTGTTGAACCCATATAAGTGAACTATGTAATCTACAATGTGTGATGAGAGTCTGCTGCATTTTGGCATAGTTAATCTGGGGCATCGACCATGCGTAGTAAACAAAGCTGCAGTCGATTGCGTTGACGGCCAATGGGATGCTCAGGGAGACAGACGGTGGAAGTTAGCGCAGGATGCCCCTTCAGGCACTCCTTCAGGGGAACTCAACTACATCTTGATTCTCTGGCTTT
>NC_051416.1:485396-485540 GCF_015228065.2 Penaeus monodon
AGCTCAAGGATATGTTTTGATTATTTATACTTGTTATTATATTTTCCTTTTGAGTAATTTCACAGTGTTGTGCATCATTTTGCCGCTGTAGGAAACATTATTAGATGATCACTATATGTATACTAATTGTTATGTGTTATGGAT
>NC_051416.1:485565-486141 GCF_015228065.2 Penaeus monodon
GTCTGATGAAAAAATTATCACTCCTACTTTTATACTCAAGCTGAAGGTGTTGCATACGTCCTGCACTGAAAGATCATGAACGGCAATCCTTGAAGGCTCCTGGTACGTCCCCAACACTACTGAGAGTAGACAGGGGGAGGGGGGGACTCTGAATGCTACTCCAAAGCACCGACCGATATTCAGCTCACTGCAGTAAATGTTCACCATGTGTGCAACCTCCAGTCCATCTGTATGTCTCCGTTCTTTTAGTGGTGTTCTTCCCGACAAGCCCACCAACCCCCCACTCACCACATGACTAGGTTAGCTCCCAGACCCCAAGTGGCTGGCTTGTGGCGGCACACTTCCTCACAGACGCCACCTTATTTGCTAAAAATGGCACTTGCACCCATGACCACAATGTAAGCCATTCATTTACCCGCCATCACGTGACAGCCTCTGTCTGGCAATCTTCCTGAGGTGGCACACATCAACACAAAAGGCAAAACTGGATCTTGAATGTTACTTGACGTCAACTTGCTTTCTAGGAAATCAAGTGGCTATATTTCTTCGGATTGACACAGAGGTATTCTTTCACCT
>NC_051416.1:486208-488209 GCF_015228065.2 Penaeus monodon
CTGTTTGTTCATATTGCCTTATCAAGCTGATTTCAAGTGACACTGAAGAATCCTGACCTTGGCGGCTTCCTATGCCACATCACCATTCTGATCTGTAGCACATCTGCCATCACAGCCTGGGCTCTCTGGCAATGTCTGCATGTGTGTGAGCCACCAAGTAAACAGCTTCTCCCACAACTGAGCACCTGCTGCATTATTTCTTAGCCCACTGCTTGCCTGAGGCCTGACTGCATGGCACACAATGGTGCACACACAGCCTCATGTATACAGCAACGCACATGCACTGGGGTCTCTGGAGGGGAGTACTAAACTTGTACACAGACACAGGGAGTCAGCTTAGCCTCTAGACACTGCAAAAGGCCTCTAGAACTCAGCAAACTCCTTGGCACATTTTTCCGTAGAAGAAATACGAAGAGCTTCCTCCTCATAGTCGTCAAAGTTGCTGGTGTCTCCTGGGCCTTTGCACTTGGGAATAAATGGAGCTTCAACCTGCAAAAGCAAGAGTGCATCAGTCACATATTTCCAGCCTTCATTAATACAATTTTTAGGTCTTGAGAAAATCATAAAATAATGTCTTAAGAAAATATGCACTACTCCTTCTCTCAAAGGTAAGATAATAAGAAACACAATGCCACTGATTAAATGAAGATTACTATTTTGTATTTATATGAATGATAACTAAAACCTGTTAAACAAAATGTAAAAAATCTGATGTGCCAAATAAACAAAGAGTAAAATATCAGCACATAGCTGCTAAGTGTACAAACCATCTAAAAATCACTAAACTCCCTGGTGAAGAGGTCCTCTGCAGCCTTGCGAAAGGTGGTTCGGCTCTCCTCATACTGAGGGAACTGGGTAGTATCCCCTGCATTCTTTAGCTTGGGGATCAGTGGAGCTGGTGTCTAGTGTAAGGAAGCAAGAGGGGGTCACATGCAACGTCAACCTCACTACATTAGCTCTCTGGCCAATGAAACTTACTTTGAGCTTTCAGTTAGTATCTTTTCAATGATCTATTAAGCTATTTAATTATTCACTGATTTATTTCTAAGCAGATAACAAACAGATAATGTTAAATGCAAAATCTTTTGACATTACAGCAAAATCTTCTTTAAAATATCACCATAATCACTGAGTACAATATAACTTATACTGTTATATCTTCATGTAAAAACTTTGAAAAAATATAACTGGTAAGCTCAAAATCTGAGAAAACATGCTAGATGCAACTCAAAGTAAGCCTATTTTATGAAGTTTGTGAATTAAAGCCAAACAGAGGTGCCTGTTTACTTGTTATTCATACAAATGCCTAGAATCACATGCAGAAACGTAAGTGTGCAGTACTAATGCACTAAATTAGTACTTTCTTGGTGAAATATACAATAGGTGGTATTTGGGAAACTTGAAAAAAGGATCTGTCTTCCCTACACCATCCCTAGCCTATATCAACACTCTATACATTATGCAGTTCATAGCAATTAGCAGCCCATGCATTCATATTAATTAGCAAAACAGGAAATACTGCATTCACCAAAAAGAAGCTAAAAAAAATAATGTTCTCTTTAAAAAGTAGGTTAGAAAAGCAACAGAACATGTGTTTTACAGAGGGTTATTGTGCAAGCAACTTTCCTAAAATTAATACACAAAAAATACACCAAAAGTATACTTTACAAAAGAAAAAGTCACCTCTTTGAAAAGAGGGGAAGAAATCTACCAATACTTATTCACAACACCAACCTTCTTCTGGTATACTGCAATCCAGTCTGTTGATGCGAACCACTTGTGATTCTTAATATCGTTGACGGCATTCTTCAAGTTGCCGTAGCGCTTGGTGAGATCCACCTGCAGCAGGTTCCTCAAGAGATCCTTCAGGTCTGAGGAGAAGTGGCCAGGGAACCTCACCTGTAGATGCCAAAAACAGTGTTATTGCTATCATTATTAATCAGGAATCAGGAAGTTACAAGAACATTCTATCTTCTTGCAGGCTTTCATGAATTGTGGTGA
>NC_051416.1:488922-489395 GCF_015228065.2 Penaeus monodon
TCACCACAATTCATGAAAGCCTGCAAGAAGATAGAATGTTCTTGTAACTTCCTGATTCCTGATTAATAATGATAGCAATAACACTGTTTTTGGCATCTACAGGTGAGGTTCCCTGGCCACTTCTCCTCAGACCTGAAGGATCTCTTGAGGAACCTGCTGCAGGTGGATCTCACCAAGCGCTACGGCAACTTGAAGAATGCCGTCAACGATATTAAGAATCACAAGTGGTTCGCATCAACAGACTGGATTGCAGTATACCAGAAGAAGGTTGGTGTTGTGAATAAGTATTGGTAGATTTCTTCCCCTCTTTTCAAAGAGGTGACTTTTTCTTTTGTAAAGTATACTTTTGGTGTATTTTTTGTGTATTAATTTTAGGAAAGTTGCTTGCACAATAACCCTCTGTAAAACAATGTTCTGTTGCTTTTTAACCTACTTTTAAAGAGAACATTATTTTTTTAGTCTTTTGGTACGAT
>NC_051416.1:489734-489827 GCF_015228065.2 Penaeus monodon
CCGCGCGCCGCTGTTCTTCAGCAACCGAACAACCAAATCCCCGAGTGCCGCAAGACTCGTAACCCTCTCTGCCTCACTCGCAGCCCCCCCCCC
>NC_051416.1:489946-490124 GCF_015228065.2 Penaeus monodon
GCCAAGTCGCTAATGCCTTGAGCGGCCGCGTCTCCCTTTTAATTAGGCGAAACAGTGCACCTGTACCTGCCTCCGCCGTCGATAACACGGGTCGGCGTCCGTCCGTCAACAATCAATGGACAAGTGACGCCCCTGCTCGATGCTCTTTTGTCTGCGGCTGAAGTGAGGGCGCGCGCGT
>NC_051416.1:490403-491058 GCF_015228065.2 Penaeus monodon
ACCAAGGAGAGGAGAGGAAGGTGAAGAGAACAGAGAAACGATGAAGCTCATAACAAGTTAAAAAGAAAATTGCAAAAACGAGAAACAAAACAAAAAGCAGGTCAAGAGAGAACGTCCCTCCAAAGATTCAACGACCAATCCGCCAAAGATTAAGTAACCAATCACCAAAAACTAAGCAACCAATCGCCAAAGATTCATGCAACCAGTTACCAAAAAATGAGCAACCAATGGCCAAAGATTTAGCAACAAACCACCAATAATTCAGCAACCAATGACCAAAGATTCAGCACCTAAAAAACCCTCTTGGACGCTCTCTGAAACCAACTCAAATATCCTTCCTAAGCTACATCCGCACAGATGGTGCAGGGTACAGTGTGCAGGCTATTGGTATCAGGGTATAGAGATACAAGGTTGATGACACTGGGAGTAAGAGAAGTAGCCGTAACTCTCGCGCCGGAGGTCATCTGCCTTGAGACAAGACAGCAGCATCTCCAGGACTCTCGGATGCTGGCGACGTTTATCTGATGGCATTCGGAGGTGCCGGCGTCCCGCTGTTTACTCCGTGCCCTCGGGGTGTGTGTGTTCTTAGGGGCGGGGTGCATTTCGGACCAGAAAAAAAGAAAGCGGCAGACAATGGGTGGATGAATGAATGAAT
>NC_051416.1:491420-491512 GCF_015228065.2 Penaeus monodon
CGGATAAGGGGGAGGGGGTCTGGCAAAGGGCACGTCCCACGCACCGAGTATTTTCGGAGACTGTGAACGACAGCAGAACTCCGCTACCCATG
>NC_051416.1:491656-491907 GCF_015228065.2 Penaeus monodon
TTTGGAAGACAAACACATTACCCTGGCACGCCCCCTTTCCACTCGCCCCCCTCCGCCCCCTATGAATCCCCCCCCCCCGAGCCCCTACTGGGACCTTTCCGGGTTTTTTTTCTTAAGATTTATTTCATTTGCTTGAATGCATTCCTTGGCACAGGCATACGGGCTTGTCGTCACACGCGAGCAAGCACAAAGGGGCGTTGGTAAGGCCACCTAATAAAGGATTTTTTATCATAATACTTCATAATATAAGC
>NC_051416.1:492850-493435 GCF_015228065.2 Penaeus monodon
GCCGCCACTACCGAAGCGTCCCCTCCCAATCCGAAACCACCCCCGCCCGCCCCCTCGACGCCCAGTGAAAGGTTCCCTCGAGCCGGGGAAGACGAGCCCTTCCCTGAGTTAGGCTGCATGCGGTTACTGTGGCGACGCTCTTCCTGTGGCGACCCGCTCCCACAGCCTGACCACAGCGCTGCGGGGTCACGTGGCCTCTGACGTCACTACACCTGCAAGGACTGACAGCAGCACGCGCGCGCTTCGGGTTTCTTGGGTGTTGTGGCGGCCGGTCACATGGCGCAGGAATTGTGCGCACTGCGTGGAGGTTACAGGTGTACGCGCGTGTGTACATGTGGGGTGTGTTGTGCGTTAAGGCTTTCCGGAAATAGTGCTAGCCTAGATTTGTAACAGAAATAATGATAAAACTATAGACTATAACCAATAATCTGGAAGCTGATTGGCGTGTGTAAAGTGTGGTGTCATGACGTGAATGTGCGTGTTCCCCGTGCGTGTCCCACTAACATATACAAACGGACCCATTGTGTAATACATTTAAACAAACATAACAAACGCGGCACCCCAAAATTTTCTACCCCAACAACA
>NC_051416.1:493474-494008 GCF_015228065.2 Penaeus monodon
TGTCAGCGCGAAAGCACCCCCAGCCCCCTGCAGTTGTCGAACTTCAGGCGAGTATTCTTGTGGACGGTGTCTGGACGAAACCCCGCATCAGGAAGGAAACCGGTGCCCAGGGTCTTGATGCGCTCGAAGTCGTCCAAGCACGCCGTGTTCTGGGAAGAGAGGAAAGAACGTGAGCCGAAAGGGAAAAAAACCCAGGAGGAAAGGAAACACAGGGTGAGAGAAAAAAACGTGAGGAGACGAATGAGGGGAATGAGAAAAATGAGGATACGAATGAGGGAATGAGAAAAATGAGGAGGGGAGAAAACAAGGAAAAATGAGGAAGAGAGGGTCATTTAAAAAATGAAGAAGGGAAGAGAAAAAAATTAGGAGGGAAGGGGGATTGGGGAACAATGAAGAGAAGGGTTAAATGACAAAAATGGAATTAAAGAAAATTTGTGGAAAGGAGAGGGAAAGTTAGATTAGAAAGGACAGGGGAGGAGGAAGGGGAAAGGGTTAAATTTGGTGATTCGCTCCGTTTCAAATTTTGGGGATAGT
>NC_051416.1:494068-494245 GCF_015228065.2 Penaeus monodon
TTTATCTTTTAAAGGGGAATGATGAGGTATTTGGGAAGAATAAGGAGGTGGACGTGCTCGAAGTGGGGAAGTGGGGGGGGGGGGATGGCGATAACGGGATGCGAACGTGAGATCCAGAGGGTGATTAATTTTTGAGTGTGTTAATGAGGAGGGTATTGCAGTTTTAATTAATGATTA
>NC_051416.1:494304-494649 GCF_015228065.2 Penaeus monodon
GTAAAACAAAAAAATATAGTGCTATGTAAATCCTGTGCTGATGATAAAAATGATAATACGATAATTAAGAATAGCATCTCAAGTAATTACATCTAAAACAGTACCAAAGCTTACAAACACATCTCAAGAAATCAGGCAGATGTAACTTAATAATGACAAAGAGGACTATAAACAAGACAAAAAAATGCAGAGCCTATGCCACTGATAAGAATAAGGTCACTGATAAGAATAAGGTCACCGAAGAATAAGCTCAACACTGTAATGTCCTGATACTAAAGAGAGTGCACACCCCCCCCTCCCCACCACAATACACGAAGAAAAGACGCTATAGTTCCTCGGTTTGCT
>NC_051416.1:494801-495520 GCF_015228065.2 Penaeus monodon
GCCTTCCCTTTTTTAAATGAGGCAATTAATACACAAACATTCCCTGAAGGTCTGTAACGGACTATAAGTTCTCAACCTCCCTCTGCGCTAACAAAGGTGCCACGGTGCCAAAATCACAGCCGCTCAGAGGTGCCAAAACGCCGTGTTGTCATTGTACGGTGCCTTCCTTATACCCCCCCCCCTCCTGCTCCTCTCGGCGCTTCCCTCTTCCCCCTTCTCCCTGACCTTCACGAATCGTTCAACCTCCCCTCCCGACCCCTCTGCCCCATCGCTTCTCCCTCTCTGCCCTCCAACCCCTCTTCTCATGCACACCTCCCCCTTCCTCTTTCCCTCCTTGACCCCCCCCCACTAATTACTTCCTCCTTCTCCTTCCCCTCGCCCTCCCTCCCCCTCCCCTCCTCCTTCTTCCCATCTCCCTCTCTGTCCCTCTCCCCATGCACTTCCTCTTCCTCCTCCCCGCTGTTTTACCCATCCCCTTCCCCTCTACCCATTCCCCTCTCCCCTCGCCTCTCCCCTTCCTCTCTCCCTGCCGACCTCGTCTCCGGGTTGACCTTGAACGGTGCGACTCACCCAGCACGTTTCCACCGCTATTCTTGGGTCATTGACGACTCCACTTGGGATAAATCCAGGTCTTGGGCTCTCTCCGTCAGCGCTCGCTCTATCTTTTAACACATGACTTCCATTATGTTTAGCATGCTTCGCCGTTTCGTTGGCTCTGT
>NC_051416.1:495645-495736 GCF_015228065.2 Penaeus monodon
GTGCACGTTCTTCCCTTTTTGCTACACAGTTATATATACCGAGAGTTTAAATACATACATCCTCTCCCACTTTCCCTCTCCCCCTCTTTCC
>NC_051416.1:496021-496134 GCF_015228065.2 Penaeus monodon
GAAAACCGCGTGCTGAACAGATCGATCCGCGTGCGTGCGAGAGCGAGAGCCGCGAATTATTCAACAAGGGATCCCTCGCCCGTCGCGTCGATACCATGCTTCGACCGGGAGCG
>NC_051416.1:496499-496570 GCF_015228065.2 Penaeus monodon
CCTCCTCTTCCCGGACGACCTGCGAACTGCCGTGGTCGTTGTCGCCGGACGATTGATCGCGACGGCCTTGC
>NC_051416.1:497101-497314 GCF_015228065.2 Penaeus monodon
TTGACAAGAGAGGGATGCTAACACAAATAATAAATCATACAAATAGTAAAATATCAAGATATAATGATAAAGCAAGTAACGGTATGATAAGAACAAGAAATAGAAGAGTATGAGATGGGCAGCTGACCACGCTGGCGAGCGGTGCCACTGACACCTGGCACTAATCACTGGTCGGTAATCAAGTGCCACGACAAATCAGGGGCCGAGGATGCT
>NC_051416.1:497618-497857 GCF_015228065.2 Penaeus monodon
CCCCCTTCTACGTTTCCCTTCTTTCTACTCCCCACACTCCTATCTTCCCTGTCTATCCCAACTCAACCCTCTCCTATTTTCCCTCTCCTCCTCTCCCTCCTTCCTCCCCTTCTCCCCACTCCCTCCTCCCCCATTCCCCCCTCTTCACTCTTCTCAAAAGGAGTAACCCCCCCCCCCCCTTTCGCAGCCTCGCCCAGCACAACTACAGGGCGGCCGGAGATCTCTCGTTACGACCTCGA
>NC_051416.1:497960-498081 GCF_015228065.2 Penaeus monodon
ACCAGCTGTGGACCGGCAAGCAGGCGGACGAGCAGACGCACCCAGTATTGTAGCAGTAACAGCAAGGCAAGCAGAGGTCACGTGTAACTTACATTAAAAAAATATTCTCTCCCTTCTATCT
>NC_051416.1:498189-498525 GCF_015228065.2 Penaeus monodon
TCCGACGCACAGCAAAACCAAGTGACGCAATACCACATACTTTTTAAACATCTGTCCTCGGATTACTTGTGGCAATTATTATCTGTAACACAAGTCGCCTTTTATACAACAGCGACTGAGTTGTAGGATGAGCACCGTTGAACTTCAAGTTGCAGGACGGCACAATGTACGCATCAATAAAGATATATACAGAGACTGGGCATGCATGAGACGTTACCGGGAGTAACGCATACATAAAGTTTTGATTATTATTATATTTCTAATTGTTGAAGAATGTTTTGATTTCGCAGAATTTACAGAATGAATAAGCTCTATTACGCTGATAATTTCTCCCTT
>NC_051416.1:499134-499488 GCF_015228065.2 Penaeus monodon
CGGAAGTGTCGTGTCCGAAATCGTCAAATATTTATCATATATAAGAAAAAAAAAACGGAGCCACGTGACTGCAATCGTCAATATCAAACTTCCCCTTTTAAGTATCGAGCTCGCCTATGCCTTGCTCAGGGCCAGGCTTAGCAGTGTCTCTGCAACCTGATCGCTTGCCCATCACAGGCCTATCTCTTCGAGGCCGATAGCGCCACGGCACCTCGCCCGCTTCCTCTCCCGTCACGTGTCGCAGCCTCTTTCTCCTCATCCCCTTCGCTTCTTACTCACCCTCATCTTTTTCTATTCCCTATCACACCAGATCTCGTTCACGCATATTAATCTACGCATCCACGCGTGCGCACG
>NC_051416.1:499663-499804 GCF_015228065.2 Penaeus monodon
GTGGAACAGCTAATGTCAGGGGCTACTTGACTAATGCGAGCCCGAGGGCCCGTGATCATGATGGGCTGCACTGTCACCCCCCCCCCCGCCCCTCTCAGTGTGACAACCTCATAACATGATTTACACGTCATGAGCTATGAT
>NC_051416.1:500002-500174 GCF_015228065.2 Penaeus monodon
GACACTGCCTATGGCCTTCACTACGACCTTTGGCGAACGTCAATTCCGGAGAAAAAATATTACTGGCCATTTACGCAATAGAGCTTTTATATGATTAAACAGTGTAGGCCTGTACGCATATATACATAATCATTTTCTAGGAAAACATTATTTAATAGGATGAGAACGGCCC
>NC_051416.1:500294-501017 GCF_015228065.2 Penaeus monodon
CACCTCTAGTGACGCCAACCTAACTTAAAAAAACAAAATTCCTTCTCAAACGAAGCGAGTCACGACAGCAGTAACCCTTTTAACCAATTCTTTACCCTTTTTTCACTTTTACGTTCATTTCCATATATCTACGACCACTTTTTCCCTACTCAATGACACTTCTTTGATGTAAACTGTCGAGCAACCACGTCACCTTTTAAACGCTGCTCCCCCTCCCCTCCTTCTCTCCCTTCCCCTCTTCTTCCTCTCCCCCAATCCGCTTCCCTCTTTCTCCTCCCCTCTTCCTCCTCTCCCCCAATCCGCTTCCCTCCCTCTCCTCCCCTCTTCCTCCTCTTCCCCCAATCCCCTTCCCTCCCTCTCCTCCCCTCTTCCTCCTCTTCCCCCAATCCCCTTCCCTCCCTCTCCTCCCCTCTTCCTTCTCTTCCCCAATCCCCTTCCCTCTTCTCCTTATCCTTTGATCCACTCCTCGCTCCCCTTTCCTTCCTCACCCTCCCATTCCTCACTCTCTCGTTTCTCCTTCCTACCTCTCTCCCTTCGTCTCCCTCCCTTCCCCCCCCCCTTCTAACCTCCCTCTCCTCCCTTCTTCCTCTTTCCCTTACCTCCTCCCCGACCCCTGCTTGAAACCCCTCCAAGCACTTGACGCAAGCACATCCATCGGCCGGCGCCAGCGGGGTATGGCGACAGAGGTACGTCGAGAGAGAATAATCACTGAATTAACAGACA
>NC_051416.1:501212-501405 GCF_015228065.2 Penaeus monodon
GAAAGATAATTTTTTTACTTCTAAACAGAAGGATGTGACAATAATTTGTAGCAACAGATAAAAACCAATGGAATTCTAAGAGAACTAAAAGGTTAGAGGCTATTATCAAGGATGTAAATATAACTTCAACATGGAAATAAAAATAGACTCGATTTAATGGAATAAATGTACAAACAACAGAGAAACCAAGCAT
>NC_051416.1:501437-501640 GCF_015228065.2 Penaeus monodon
ATGAGCTTCCATCACCGATTAACTGAAAATGTCATCACAAACCATACACAATCTTACTGCCGATATTACATAACTGAGGCTTCGTACATGGGCAGCCCAAACGCAATATCCCACAATAACCAGTTACGTAACAAATCGACAAATACAAAAACATGACAACCCTCATTTCATGAATAATGTAATCACACGCGCATAAACACATT
>NC_051416.1:501915-502092 GCF_015228065.2 Penaeus monodon
GTGAATATATTAAGGAAACCCCACACCAACCTCCCAAATCAAATGCTACGCGGCTTATCACACAAATAAACCGTAAAAAGAACCTACAACAAAAACAGTGGACACAAAAAGGCGCCAAACAACGACGACAAAAGCAGCGCCTGAGAGGGTCGTGTCGCCGGGAGGGCGCCGGGCCAA
>NC_051416.1:502267-502918 GCF_015228065.2 Penaeus monodon
GCCTTCCAAAAACTGCTAGTTATCGACTTATCTTAAGTCATATCATAAGACTACTACAAGACTCACTAAAAATATAAAAAAGAGAGAGAAAGGGGTAATGGCAGGCATGTTTTAATATGCGTAAAAATTAGCAGCCGTGATGAGGCAAGAGGTATCCGCATCTCCGAATTACAGGAAATGCCACTTTCGTAAGTTTTTCTCTTTTTTTCTTCTCACGAATCGTGCCTTCCCCCAGGATTCAATGTGCCCTCAGCCCCCTTTCTCCCCTCCCCCTCCCGCCCCTTCTCCCGGTTACCCCATCTCCTTTGTCTGGCTAACACGAGTCCTAATGGCCGTCTCAAAATACCCCGTTACTTAAAATACCGCATCTCTCGTTTGATCTCCCGAGATGCCTGCGTCCATTTCGACTTGGCAGAGGAATACGGGTAATATTGACTGCATTTGGCATTGACAGCGCCATCGCATCTGAATGCCACATCCTACGTCCTGACAGCTACCCCTCCCTCCTCCCCCTCACCCCTCTCCCTTGCCATAAAGGGCTGTCAGGAGATGCTTAATCAAATTATCAATGTTTCATATCTATTAAGTCTGTAATGCAGAGTTCTGTTTTGTTGTTGCTGCCCTCCAGCGAGAGAGAGCAGCAACAATTTC
>NC_051416.1:503163-503487 GCF_015228065.2 Penaeus monodon
GCCTCGTGAGCTCCCTCGGGTTACTCCGCTGCCAAGAATCACCGCCAGGTAATTTTGGTTACGAAAAAAAAGGTTATTTTTCCTAGTAGAAAAACGACCCTTTCAGGTAATTAAACGCAGGTACAACTCATTGCCAGGTAACAGCTCATCCACGCGCGTGTCGGGTAACTCTAAAGAGAAAAGAGGGGAAAAACGGAGACTGGGAAATAGGAAACAGAAGAAGAAGAAAAAAAACTTGGAGAGAAATTTGATCAAAGGTAATTTACATTCCTTTCTCGGATGGAAGTTACATCAAAACTCACCGGATTCAAGCAGTGAGGCAAA
>NC_051416.1:503656-504159 GCF_015228065.2 Penaeus monodon
TTTTTCCGTCTCTTTCCCAACGGAAGCCAGCGAGACGAAGAAAAAGTCCCTTGTCAGTTTTTCTTGTAATGCGATTTCATAACATGGCCGCCTTGCCTAAATAGAGAGGCCTTAGTCATGCATCGCTCTTCGCACCTGGCAAGGCGTGACAGGGAAATGCGACTCGATACGTGTGCGCAGGAGGAGCAGAGAGAGACGAGGAGGGAGCGGAGCGAATGAAGACGTGTCAGTGGGACAAGAGGGCGAGGGAAGAGGGAAGGAGGCCACATGATCCTACCCACGACCCTATAAGATCCTACACAAGATCCTGCGCACATCCTAGTCCCGAGGGAGCCGCAAGCCCTCCTCCCATTCCCCATCCTACTCCCCGCTCGATTATCATCTGTGTCTCTCTTCTGTTCTTCGCCTCCCGCACGTGTCCCTGTCAGTGAACTCTCGGCGTCCGGCAGAAGAGAGCGATGACGCAATCAAGAAAGTACGTGAGCAGTCAGCCATTACCAGAA
>NC_051416.1:504200-504310 GCF_015228065.2 Penaeus monodon
CGCTAAAAACGGCAACGGAAACACACATAAGTAACATTAAATCCTACCATAAAACATCAACAACTAAATGAAACAGTAATAACTTTGAACGGATGAAACAAAAATCGATG
>NC_051416.1:504341-504612 GCF_015228065.2 Penaeus monodon
CCATTTTCAGTAACCGTAAACTATATTACAAGAATAGCTGTAATAATTTATATAAACAGATGATTGTGGCAGGGGGAGGGGGAATGGATCGGGCAATAGGCTCAATTTAGAGGACAGGGGATAGAAGAGGAAAGAGTGATATGAAGAGGAGGAGGAAGAGGAGGATAAAGAGGAGGAAGAGGAAGAGGCGGAAAAATAAATAGATGGAGAAAAGGAAGAAGAAAAAACAAGGGAGAAGTTAGAGAAACGGAATAAAAATAAGATGAGAAAA
>NC_051416.1:504635-504777 GCF_015228065.2 Penaeus monodon
AAATTATGTGGGATAAGAGGAGTATAAAGAAATAAAGGAAGATGGTGAAAATGAAAAAAAATAAAACAAGGAGGAGGAAATGGAAAGATAAAGAATTAGGGGAAAAGTTTGAGAAAAGGAAGGAAAATAAGAAGAGAAAATT
>NC_051416.1:504926-505578 GCF_015228065.2 Penaeus monodon
GAAAGAATGAGCGGGAAGAGGAGGGTAAAGAAAAGGAAGAAAATTATGAAGAAATAAAAGAAAAAAACGATGAAGATGAAGAAGACAATGGAGAAGGAAGAGGACGCGATGAAAAGCAAGAATAAAAAAATGAAGACGAATAAGAACAGGAATAAGAATAAGAAAAAGAAATTCATCCTCACATACACAGTTATTCTTACAGTAATTCCGTACAAATCTCGAGAACTAAGCACAAATTACAGAGGCCTAAAAGCTCCATGCATCTTCACACATCAACAGCGTCTGAAAGCAACAGCACAGTAAATAAACATGTAAACGCCGATGAGCACACACAGGAAAACCACAAGTAATAAACATCCATACCACAATTACACAAATAAAACAGTCTGCCATTCATCGCTCGATAAACACGCCACATGATCTCTCACGCAGAAAAAAATAAACACGAACGAATATGGTAAAACTAACAACCCATGAATAGTAAGCGATCCAAATATCCATCGACATTCCCGGGCACAAAATTAGATTCTTAAACAAAATAAAATCCACTGTGGATACTCTCCATCGATCAAAAGTGATGTTTAGGGGACATGAGGTTCTCCTTGAAAAGAGACAGACTGCCTGATGGCTGGTCATGTGGGATTTGACAAGC
>NC_051416.1:505839-505947 GCF_015228065.2 Penaeus monodon
ATCACATCTGAGAGTAAATCGAGGAACTGTAGCGTCCTTTTCTTCGTGTATCGTGGTAGGGAGGGGGGGGGTTGTACACTGTATTTAGCATCAGGACTTTACAGTGTT
>NC_051416.1:506165-506274 GCF_015228065.2 Penaeus monodon
ATGAGCAGAAATGCATTACATTGTGAAAGTTAGAGAAGAAATAGGGCATGGAACAAATATAGAAAACAAGAGGATGTGCTCAATCACCGCAAGTTGTGAAAGAAACAGA
>NC_051416.1:506636-507157 GCF_015228065.2 Penaeus monodon
TCCCAAGAGCGGGGCAGTAATTAAGCCTCATGAGACGTAACTCCCTCATTACGCACGAGACTTGCCTCATACACGGACTCACCGCAGCTAAAAATGCTTTTCCTCGTCGTCAATCTACACATTATTCCATCTCCTCTGTTCCCTCTGTCCACTTCACTCCATCTCCTCTATTCCTTTCGTCCGCTTCATTCCATCTCCACTATTCTTTCTTTCTACTTCATTCCATCTCTTCTATTCCTTCTTTCCACTTTATTCCATCTCCCCTATTCCTTCTTTCGTTTCCTTCTCTCTATTCCTTCCACTTCATTCCATCTCCTCTATTCCTTCTTTCCGTGTCTTTTTTCTTCTATTTCTATCTATCATCCCGATTTCTTTTCTTTCTTTTCGATTCTCATTCACTATCATTTCCAGTCTCTTTTCTTTATCCATTATTTTTCTATTTCTAACTACTATCAATCACAATCTATTTTCTTCTTTTACTCCTTTTCCTTTTTTTTAAATTTTACCTTAATGGCGGCAAC
>NC_051416.1:507481-507652 GCF_015228065.2 Penaeus monodon
AGTTATGAGTGCAGTTACGGGCAGCATCGTCAGGAGTGTCAGTCTCACTTGATATCACTTTATATGAGGAGAGACGGGGGGGGGGGGGTAATACTATATTCAGCACAATACAATTTGTGAATTCAAGTAGAGTAGCAATGCACACACTGAGACTGCATGTAGCCTACATCC
>NC_051416.1:508072-508366 GCF_015228065.2 Penaeus monodon
TGAGACCCGTATTGCGAAACTCTGCAACCCCAAAACATGAACCTCAGCAACCGCCAAGAAAACTCAATCCCAGCCATTGCAGATCAGATCACGCTGTATCCATCGGGGTCGGAAGGGGAGGGGGGAGAGGGCGTGGGGGTGGGCGGGGAGGAACGTGGGCGGGAGGAACGTGGGCGGGAGGAACGTGGGCGTGAGAGGGGTGATGGGCGGCCGGCACGAACCGAATACAACCGCCCTCAACACACCGGTCAGGTTGAATGGCCAAGGTCAGAGGGGAGGCACTGTCAAGGTCAC
>NC_051416.1:508539-508617 GCF_015228065.2 Penaeus monodon
CAAAAGAAAGAGAAAGGAAAAAAAGGGCATGCGCAATGCGAGAAAGGAGAGAGTCGAGATCAAGAAAACCCGGAGAGA
>NC_051416.1:508665-508836 GCF_015228065.2 Penaeus monodon
GAGAAGAGAGAAGCGGCAAAGGAGGGGAAAGGGAAGGCAGGAACGGCGACCCTGTGCCTCTTCGTTTCCAAGGTGACCACGAGTGTTTGTATGGGTGACAGTGGCAGTGTTATCACACGCTTCTGCTGCTTCCAAAAGGTGTGTCGTCATTTGTGGTTTTTGTCGAAGAAA
>NC_051416.1:509212-510002 GCF_015228065.2 Penaeus monodon
TATCTTACTATCCATTCTATCGAATCCTCTTCCTTTTCATGAAAAGGAAAATAGGGAAAAATCAAGACGTCGCTCTTACCTTTGTAGGAGTTTTCCATTTTTCTTCGAAGTCTTCTTTCGCCTTCTCGAGGAACTCTTTGACTGTAAGGAAGAAAAAGAAGAAAAACATGAGAAAAGCATATCCTGCCGCGCGCTGCCTCCTTATCCTAAGATTGCATTCAATGGCACGCTTTCTCCTTATCTACAATGACTGAATATAGTGAAAGATTAGAAAGAAATAAGAAAGAGAATGTGTTTAAGAAATAGGGGAAGAACAAAACAAAAAGCTTTTCAGAGAAAGTCTGAAAATGTAAACAAATAGAAAAAAAGGTTAAGAAAGCGTGAAGAAACAATAAAAACCAAAGTAAATACAACATAAAATACAATAAAGCAACCCTAAAACAATAAAAAACTAAGCAGAAAAAGAAAAGAAAAGAAAAATGAGAAGAATTCAGTGGAAAAGAAAAGGTAGAGAATATTCGCAATCGCCTACGTGTTAAGGGATCAGACGGACCCCCCCCCTTTCTTGGCAGTACTATGAAACAAATAAACACAAAGAGCTAAATCTATAAGGCGCCCCGATTTCCCCACCTCCTACTCCGCCCCGCCTCCTTCGCCCACTCCTACTCCTCCTTTCCTTCATCTTCCCTTTTCCCCTTGACTCCCACCCCACCCTCTTTTCTCTTGCTCCTATTCCTTCTTTATCCACACCTTCCCGTTTCCCGATCCAGCGCCCTCCCTTCCCCATACT
>NC_051416.1:510407-510531 GCF_015228065.2 Penaeus monodon
GAAGAGTACTTGGTAAACCCGACAGTAGCTTCACGCCAACCCAAACACCGATCTACCCGAGGCTTAACGATGGATCAATGTATCATCAATTCCCTCGACGCACGTGTCTCTCTACAAACACCTA
>NC_051416.1:511317-511772 GCF_015228065.2 Penaeus monodon
GCCAGCGATAGCATCAGCTCGGCCACATCGGCGCTTGTATCCGGTTACTAATTTGTGGTAGCACACCGCACTTGCCGATCAATAACCTTCTGTTTGCCTCCCCCCCCTCCCTCCGTGCACCACCCTCGCACACCCTTTCCTTGGCACCCTCGCCGCCACCTGTCCCATTCCTTTTCTTTTGCTGCGTTCGAAAAAGAAAACAGAAAACATACTATTCTCTTATCCAGGCGTGAAGTTCCATAGGCCTACAATTATGGCGAAAAGGAAAAGGTCGAACGGTGTTCCGCCGCCCCATGGGACCCCCTATGAACTTGCCCCCCCCCCCCTCGCACACGGGTCCCCATCTCCCCTCCTTTGGCGGTCGCACAAGCAAGAGAAATCTTGACACGCGCAGGCGAACACATAATTACCAATATATGGATAAGTAAGCGTATGTACGTACGTACGTTTACTTT
>NC_051416.1:511969-512312 GCF_015228065.2 Penaeus monodon
CGCCTGAAAGCAATAGAGAGGAGAGAGTGGCAGCCCGACCGCTAATCAGCCTATGCCCGCCCATACCGCCCACACGAACGGATATCTGTGTAAAAGCAACGCCATTAGGCTCGCTCGGATGGAGGGGCGGCCACTCCCATTCGCTCAGTGCAACGCGAACGCCCACTCAACGCCCCATCAATTTCCATGGACGCTAATCGTCTCTGAAATCCAAACACAGGCCAGCACACGCCCACGGGTTAATGCGCGGCCGTTCACCTGATTATGCAGCAACTGGGTACTTGAAATACACGCTCCACGGAACAGATAGACAAGGATACACACTCGTGGACTTTTTCATTTG
>NC_051416.1:512436-512545 GCF_015228065.2 Penaeus monodon
ACACTTAATCCTCTACACCTATCAGAACTCTTGAAGGATCCTTCTCTTCACCCATAATCCCTCCATCTCTCCCCCCATCCCTTACACCCTTCCCCTCCCGCTACAAAGC
>NC_051416.1:512710-512893 GCF_015228065.2 Penaeus monodon
TCCTCCAAAGGCCTGGAAAGAAACAAAACAAGACGAATCGTCGGGGGGGGGGGGTCCACCAACAACATGCCAACGCCGTCAATGTCCTCTGAAGTACCTTGCAATATTCCCTTAACTAGTGCGGGCGCTCCTAGCTCGGAAACATTGTATCAAATTCCTCTTCCCCATCCCCTTTATTTTCAC
>NC_051416.1:513337-513511 GCF_015228065.2 Penaeus monodon
TGTAACTGCATACTACTTGAGCCAACCCAGAGCTGCCTTTGCCTCCGTAAGCACTGAAGTTACAGTGCTGTTGTATCAGGTGTGCTTCAGCCTCAGGACTTCCACTGCTTGCTCCGGGATACGATTAAAGATAATAATGATTTTCAAAAGACAATCGGAAATCGACACCGCGGT
>NC_051416.1:513926-514323 GCF_015228065.2 Penaeus monodon
TACATTCCCTTTCATTCCTGATCTCTCTTCTATTTATGGACTTCCGCTAAACTCGTAGGCACTCGCACGTAGGCAAGCGCACAGGCGAAGGAAAGACGATAGGGAGAGTGAAGGAGGGGGAGGAAGAGTGACGAAACGAGGGAAGATGCAAGGACTGGAGGGGCAGGGAAAACGACGACGAAGGGGAGAAAGCAGAAGAAATGGAGGAAGGGATGGGAGGAAAGGGAGAGGAGAGGAGAGGAGAGGAGAAGAGAGGAGAGGAGAGGAGAAGAGAGTAGAGGAGAAGAGAGGAGAGGAGAAGAGAGCAAAGGAAATGAGAGACAGGGAATGAGAGGACAGGAGGAAGGAGGAGGAAAATTGGTCATAGAGGGGAATGAGGGGGAAACATGAGGAAAGG
>NC_051416.1:514364-514501 GCF_015228065.2 Penaeus monodon
GGCGAATCCACGTTAACACTGCGGCCCTTAATCCGCTCGTTTGTCTAGCCACTTCTTAATCTTCTCGCATTATTCCTACTCTTTCCGTCTCTTGACCTTTCTTTCTCCCTCTCCAAGCCTCCTCTTCCTCCAAAGCT
>NC_051416.1:514556-514670 GCF_015228065.2 Penaeus monodon
TGCTCCTCCTGTGCCCGTCAGGCCTCTCGTGACCCCCCCCCCTTCCCCCACACCTTTAGCGTCCTTCTATCTGTCTTAGATCCTCTTCCTCTTGACCGCCCGAAGACACGACTT
>NC_051416.1:515250-515346 GCF_015228065.2 Penaeus monodon
CTTCGGTGGGCGTTGCACTCGGCGAGGGGAAAAGGCCACAAAAGCTGATTAAATGGAAACGGGCCACTTGTTCACCTCCATGACTGCCTGGCAATC
>NC_051416.1:515462-516089 GCF_015228065.2 Penaeus monodon
ACTGCGTGCGTGTGTTTGCGTGCACTCTTATATTTATGTTTGAAGAGATGTATAAATGGATGGATGAATATATTAATGTATCAAATCAGCCCGTCTACCCATTTCTCTATCTGCCTATCGGTCTATCTATTAGCCTATCTACGCATCTGCCCATTTGTCCTCTTTGTTTACCTGTCTCCCCTCCGCATGGTATCCGATTTCACGCCCATTCATCAATGCCATTTAAGCTCGATACTCGACAGGTTTAGCAAACGGATGGTCACTCAAACGAAGCCTACAAGACAAACCACACACAAAAAAACACACACAAACAGAAATACTAAGAAAAAATGAGGGAGTGTGAAGGGTAGGGGGTTTTGTGGGGGGGGAGCTCCATCTCACGCCCACGAGCTCCCCTTCGAGACCTAACATACTAGAGAATTTCTAAAGGTTAACCGCGGGAGGCAGCGAAGAGGAAGCCACATAGCGATGGGCGTGGAGGGGGGGGGGGGGGTCGTCGGCTCTCACGTGCACCGGTGAACGCGTGTGACCTCGGGTATCCGTGGTTACACACGATGCAACTATGCACGCACACGTGAACGCACGTACACATCAATATTGTCTTATATACCATGTATTTCCCCTGCG
>NC_051416.1:516321-516462 GCF_015228065.2 Penaeus monodon
TCCTCATCCTCCCAGGACACAGCTGTGTTACATGCAAGAGACGTGTTTGGTCCTAATTCCTCCGGTTATTTTTTTCCTAACGTTTGTCTAATACTGGGACTGCACCCTCGCTTTTATCGTTCACCTCAAATCAAGAAATAT
>NC_051416.1:516646-517169 GCF_015228065.2 Penaeus monodon
AAACGAGAATGGAGTATAAAACTGCCACCGTAGAGTCGAGACGGTTAGCGTCAAGAGGTTAAGTACAGGGTACAGCAGCTACCCACCCGCACTCCCCACCCCCTAAGGGCCAGCTGGAGTCGCCACCAAGCACAGCTGCCACGCGAAAACGTCCCTCATCATCACATCCACGGACCATCACCTCAAAATCCGAGCCGAGGAAGCCACACCTGCGCTGAAGGACATTCTGCTAAAATCACAATCACAAACTTATTCGAACTGCCTATCCCTTCGCTTGGCCCCTGCTTGCTGCGTCCGACCCCTCGCCTGCTAGTCTGCTTGTCTGCTCTCGCGCCGTCCTGCCTCATAAAAGCTTTGGTGTCTTTTGTGTTCTTATCTACTCGTTTACATCCTCCCCATTTCTTTTCTTCGTTTTTTTCTTGTCTTTCTTCAGCCGAAGTGTCTACATAATTTTATCAGTCTACGTTGATGTGTGCCCTCAGTGTGTCTACATTTACAACATACTGTAAACAAAGAAACAAAG
>NC_051416.1:517245-517381 GCF_015228065.2 Penaeus monodon
TTTCTTGCAAAAAGAGTCCCAGGTACATTAGTCTGACACAAACGGAGTCAATCTCTGGGGCGCGGGTGACGTCATCAGAAGGTCCCTCAACGCCGCGCCAAAAATCTGTTACAAAACCTCTCTTGAGATTATGAAC
>NC_051416.1:517588-517834 GCF_015228065.2 Penaeus monodon
CCCGATTAATTTTTAATACCAAACGCACAAACGAATGCCTTTTCCCCCTCTTCCACTGCCTCCCCATCCCCCTCTCTTATTCCTTTCCCTCATTAATACCTGCCAGTTTCCCCTCTTAAACAGATTGCCGATTTCTCCCGCTCCATCTTCCCTCGTTTCCCAAGAGGTTACAGCAACACACAAACATATGCACATACGCGCGAGAGAACACATTAACTCCATTTCTTGAATCTATTTCTTCCACCA
>NC_051416.1:517866-517991 GCF_015228065.2 Penaeus monodon
CTACCAGCCTCCTAGCTACTACTCCCCGTTTTTCAGTTTTGTTTAAATCTTTATTTCTATGTTTTCCTTTGATGCTGTGTACAACTGTATCTAGCATCGCGCCTGCTATGTAATTATTTATACCA
>NC_051416.1:518462-519407 GCF_015228065.2 Penaeus monodon
CTCCTTTCCCTTCTCTCAGACCCAGGCGTCCCCAAGCACAGGCGCTCGGATGCTGCATTGATTAAGGCTCGAAAACATTCACTTACAAAGACCTCACAACCGCGGTCGTAAAGTCACAGTCCCACTTAAAAACCCTCTTACTCTCACAGTCGTAGATTTACCTTCGCAATCACACTTACAAAACCTTCCTACTCCCGCGGTGGAGATTCAGATCCCCACTCGCAAAACCCTTCCTACTTTCTCGGTCGTATAAACTTACTAAAGGGTCACCCTCTCTCAATCGTTACACACTCACTCTTACAAGCTCTTCACACATTTGCAGTTGTCTATTTACACTTACAGTAGCACTTACAGAACCTTCACATTTTCGCGATCGTATTTTTACAGGGGGGGGGGGGCAAGGGATCTACGAGAAAGGAACTGCAATTTACGAACTCTAAGTGCTTCGAATTCACCGATACTTACCTGATAAAAGTAATAACAGGCGAATTCACAAGTGCCCTAGATTTACTTAGGTACTGATAATAAAGAACATCCTCCAGTCTTCGTAATAACACTGAATTGGCAGTCATATCTAAACCAAAATCACCTTGAATTACACGACAGAAAAAAAAACTTTACCAATTGTGCCCTCAAAGACTCGAAAACCTAAAGAAACACGGACTGTAGGCACTAATGTTAACGGAATAATGTTCAATAAAAAAACGAACAGATGAACACGACAATAAATAAATCACACAAAAATTAAGAAATGAGATTAAACTACAGACGAATAATGAAAAGAAAAGTAGTGGAACACAGAAACCGCTACGACGACGAACTGGCACCGTCGCACTGGGAAACACCTAGCCTACGTCTCAAGGCACCGGGAGAGGGAGAGGGGGGGTTGGGGAAGAGGACAAGGAGAGGGAGCCTGGGGAATCAGGGAGCAAAAGGGGCTGGAAA
>NC_051416.1:519581-520023 GCF_015228065.2 Penaeus monodon
GGGGGGGCCACTAGATGTAAAAGTTCCTCATCCGATCAAGGACCACCCCCAATGCCCATGTCATAATTCATAAACATATCAAACATCCCTCCCCCATTACTACAACTATCTCCCCATCACACCGTAGCAAAGCCTCATATCTGCAGCGCATGACCTCCGCATAGCCTCCGCATGGCTTCCGCATGCGATCAAGAAGGCATGCTGCACACCCTTCCCCCCCATCCTTTCCCCACGTAGGTGATGTAATCTTAAAAGGAACTACACGTGTCCGCTGGCCGCCCAGCTTGCCCTAACCTTGGCCAACCTCGCGTCTTGTGTCTTACGTAATGTTCGCCCCTTCTCTACCGCACAGGCCTAAGGCGATGGAACCAATTTTGGACAGCGCTCGGATACGGATCCTTCGTCTAAAATAGAGATAAGACGACGGGGGAAGATGAAAAAT
>NC_051416.1:520210-520289 GCF_015228065.2 Penaeus monodon
ACGTAGCAAAAGAGGAAGAAAAGGACAAAAAAAACAAGAAGAAAATGAGGAGAATGTAGCCGTGAAGAAAGATGATGAA
>NC_051416.1:520353-520608 GCF_015228065.2 Penaeus monodon
TAGAGCAGGCGAGAGGCAAACTTCAGCATTCGGGACTCTTGCCAGGGGCGAGGAATGTCAGGTGGTTAACACCCAGGGGAGGAGGACGAACTGAGAGGGGGAGGGGGGCACGGCAACCCCCCCCCGCCTCACCTTATCCCCCTGAGGTACCCATGCCGTTATGCTTTGCTGTATTGGAATCTCCCCCGAGCCTCCTCCGCGAACCAAATTCACTGTGACCTTCGTATGCCGTCATTTTTAACTTATGTTTCTGTC
>NC_051416.1:520710-520905 GCF_015228065.2 Penaeus monodon
CCAATACATTTAGATAAGTAAAAAAAAATGAGAAAAAGCAAACGAGAACCGATAATTTCTTTGCGATTTTATTTCGGATAATGGATAGCAATTAAGAATCAACCAATAACGACCCCTGAATATCGCTTCTAAATAAAATTAGAACAAGGAACGAAAAGGGAGCAATACGCAATTGCTTCTGATATGCTTTCCGTT
>NC_051416.1:520934-521264 GCF_015228065.2 Penaeus monodon
CACACACACCAATGAATCACTTAACAAAAACAAGGGCCGGTCTACTAACACGAGAGGGGCGCCGGGTCCAGCCACGGGTGTCGGAAGCGCTGCACCACCCCGGCCGCCCACTGCAACAGGTTTTTCACGCCCACGCCGCCTTCCGAGCCGCCCTCGGTGCCACCCTGGAGCTCGTCTCGCTCGTGGGCGGCGGGCAGGATCGGGCGGCTCGTGCTGTTGCTGGCGTTCAGGACGGTGTTCTTGCTGCCCCGCCTGCTGCTCGAGTTCCTGCTGGAGCGCCTGCTGCTCGACCTGCTCATGGTCAAGCGGGACAACAGGGAGAGTGCACGG
>NC_051416.1:521345-522203 GCF_015228065.2 Penaeus monodon
GCACTCACGCTGTCATTCATGTTGCTCCCGACGCCCAGGGAGTTCCTCGATCCTCCTGAGACGCGCATCACCTCCTTCGCCGCCCTCACACACAGTCACGACCAGAACGCTGTCTTCTTAGTTCGCAGGGGCGCTACGTGGCCTCCCCGGGGCGCCGCATCCTCCTAAAGTTGGCCTCTGTGGCCTTGGGCGCGGCCAGGGCCACCGACATAAGCGTAAACCACTTTTATGAGTCGCAGCCAACGGCACTGTACGGCGAGGCTGCTTCCGCCACTGCGCCGAGCCTCGTTGGCGGCACCGCCTTCGCAGGCACACACGAGAACCACGGTCTCTGCAACGCTCCTCCTGAAGGCGTCGCTTTAGTTTCCGAAGGCACACGCCAGCTAGATCTCTGAATGCCCGAGCTGCTCCGCCGCACACGCAGGGCGGAGTTACACCACACTCCTCGAGAAGAGGCCACACTCCACCCCCGCCTTCACTCCTCCTGCTTCGGCGACACAATGGAGGAGACCACGCGCTCGACGGGTCAGCCTCGACGCACAGGTGGGTGGCCTCTCGCCGCCGCCCGACCACCTGAAGCGGCCGCCGTCGATAGCCCCAAGTGTGCCTGGGAGGTTTCGGGAGGGGGCCGGGACGGGGATTGATTCACGCGTTTTTTATTCCCTTTTCTTTCGGGACGGAGTAATAATATGCAGCTCGGCGAAAGATGCACGACACACACGGGGAGCGAGATGGGACACTGAACCGCGATGGCCTGGCAGCTCGGGAGGCACTCGACTTGGCACCCTTAATCACTTGTCATCACCAGCGCCGCCAACACGACTTCGAACCCTCACAACATAACACTGCAACACCGCC
>NC_051416.1:522250-522859 GCF_015228065.2 Penaeus monodon
CGGAGACAGAGGTCGTTACATAACACGAACATCTTGTGTAACAGCCGCCGTTACTGGTTGGTCGGGAGGATGCGAGTCAGCCGAGATCCCCGGTGGCCGGGCTCGCTGGCAGGGTCATCTTGGATGCATCCCTTTTGGGGCAGATCACGAGGAGGAGGAGGGCGAAGAGAGGCGAGGAGAGGAGAGGAAGGGGAGGGCGAGGAGAAGAGAGGAAAGGGAGGGCGAGGAGGGGAAGGCAAAGGAGACAGGAGGGAGGGGGATGGGGGAAGGAGGATGAGGAAGAGAAAGACAAGACGATTGGCTCAAGATACGTCCCACTATCTTATTCCTGTAGGTGAGGCTCGGTCTGACACACACCGGTCTGACACACACAGGGAAAGGCAGCCGAGCACGAGTAGCAGTGTTTGGAACACAACCGCGGCTGAGCTGTGGCGCCGACGGTAATTCACCGACGTAGAAATGCCCTTGATTTGCTGCCAGGAGAGCGCGCGACGGCGGGCGAGGGAAGGCGTGAGCGGGCGTGAATGAGTGCGGGCGGTAGCGACTCACTGGTCCCGCGGGCACAGTGGCACGAGAGGTACTGGCTACCCCATACCCAGTGCCACCTGA
>NC_051416.1:522911-522992 GCF_015228065.2 Penaeus monodon
CACACCCCCATTCACTTGGTTCTGAAATCCCTCCTGCGCTCCCTGATTAAACCCTTTATTGCTGGCTTTAACTGACATAAT
>NC_051416.1:523101-523237 GCF_015228065.2 Penaeus monodon
CCTTTCTGCCACACAACCAAAAGATGACGACAGGACTAAAGGAACAAAACAAAGAACACACCATTAATAACATCCACTGTGAACCAATGTAATTAAAACGATGAATCACGTGATTGCCATTATGAACAATCACCTC
>NC_051416.1:523596-523666 GCF_015228065.2 Penaeus monodon
GAATGATGGAGAGAAAGATGAGGGAGCGGGAGGGGGGGGGGAACAGATATGATAGCATATGGTGAGAAAC
>NC_051416.1:523716-523785 GCF_015228065.2 Penaeus monodon
GATCTCCCGTTTCTCGAAAGATACCTATGTATGGGGTGGGCTGCGAGATGAAAGATAGCGAGCTTGGTT
>NC_051416.1:524199-524272 GCF_015228065.2 Penaeus monodon
CGCAAAATTACCGAACCCCTACTTGTCAGAAGGTCCTGTCCCCTCCACAAAAATATATACACAGCCCCTCCCC
>NC_051416.1:524476-524709 GCF_015228065.2 Penaeus monodon
TGTAACCGAAGGAAAGAGAGACGTGCAGGTGGGTAGACTGAGGTCACGTGAAGTAGGTGGGGGGGGGGGCGTAGACACGGAGGGGGGGGGGTGAAGGCGCGTGAGTCATCCAGTCCGGGATTGACTTACATTTCAGTCTAACCAACCTCCATCTCGGCGCTGGCCTTGTCATTTTTTCCCCTTCCCTGCCCTCCCTCGGTCGCAGTGTCGAGTGTCGCGAACTGGACCCGAAT
>NC_051416.1:524902-525051 GCF_015228065.2 Penaeus monodon
CCCAAAAAAAAAGGCGACGCCAAACTACAATATGCCTTATGTCCTTCTTTCCCAACGAAGAGGCGAAGGGATACAGGTGATTATGGGCCAATCAAAAATATTAATTGCGGATCTCTTTCTCTATCCTTATCTATATCATCGTCTTCGTG
>NC_051416.1:525289-525635 GCF_015228065.2 Penaeus monodon
GTTTCACATTTTCCCCTTCCTCCACCCCACCCATTTCCTAATCAAGAAAGGAGCTAATGAAGTTCCGTGGTTCAGGCATTATATGATAGAGCAGATGAACGAACTACAAGCTCTACAGAACACGTCACAGAGCGCTCTAAATGAATGAGGAACGTCCCTCGTGCACGATGATAGGCACGTTCTTACCCTTGATGAATATGACGTCATTGTTTCTAAAAATAACAGGTCAGTGAACTCCATACGTAGGTGTAATACCCCTCCCCACTCCCTCCTCTCCCTTCTTCCCCTTCCCATCCCTCCCTTCTTCTCCTCTCTCTATATCCCCCTCTATCTCTATCTCTCTCTC
>NC_051416.1:525758-525895 GCF_015228065.2 Penaeus monodon
AGTTTCGTGCGAAAATCAGGTAATTAAAATATAAGCAAGAGCAAAGAATAAATGACTGGGAGGAAGAAAAGGGGAAGTAACAGAGGAACGAGCATGGGAAGGAGAGAAGTAAAGAGTATGCGAAGATAGGAGGGAGG
>NC_051416.1:525987-526148 GCF_015228065.2 Penaeus monodon
ATGGAGGCACTCCAAACACAAGAAAATAAAAATACAAATAAAACAGACCGAAACAACCGAACTTAATCAAAGGTCCAAAAATTGAAAGAAAAAAAGGGGGCTCTCAACTTTGTCTCTCTCAAAGACATTCCAACGCGGAACGCCGGAGTGGAAAGAATTGT
>NC_051416.1:526209-526388 GCF_015228065.2 Penaeus monodon
GCGACCCCCCACTGCCCTCCCCGCCCCTCCTCCGCCGAAAAAAATGTAAAAACAATAATAGTAATCAACATCTGGATAAAATAGACATAAAACACCAAAAAATAAACGAATTTCTAGCAGTCGAATCTGCGCCCACTTAACGGAGGCGATGATGCAACGCTAGAACCGGATGCAACAAC
>NC_051416.1:526818-526959 GCF_015228065.2 Penaeus monodon
AGACCGATGGAGAGGGGTGGGGGATGAATAAAAATAAAGACAAATTATCCTTCGAGTGGAACTTCCGACGCGTTCTAAAATAAATGGGAAGCTGAAATTTTGTAAATAAACGACAGAACCTAAACACTCTTTCGCTTCTCG
>NC_051416.1:527200-527373 GCF_015228065.2 Penaeus monodon
AAAGACATAGGAGAAACAGAATGAAAAATACAAAGAAACAGAAAAAAAAAATGGGAGGAAAAAATGACAAACATTGCCAGCCTCTCCCCATTAATCCAATCAAACACCTCGACTCTAATCCCCAACTAATCCCTCCCAATACCAACAAACACGCCCACCACAATCCCTCATAA
>NC_051416.1:527413-527501 GCF_015228065.2 Penaeus monodon
AACCAGAAATCAACCAAACTCGATCCGCGTTGTTCGCAGCCCTAAAACGCCCCGAAATGTGGTTTTAATTCCACCAAAGACGTCCGTG
>NC_051416.1:527704-528338 GCF_015228065.2 Penaeus monodon
CAGCCAACAGCAATTACGGAAATCGAAGCCAGCTTAATACCAACTGCGACTCGGGCTCCGATGTTACGCGCTCGACAGCTGTTTCGATCTCTCGTAGCAGCTGTTTTTTGTCTTCTTCTTCCTCTTCTCTTATTTCCATTTCGTTTTCTTTTTTCTTCTTACTCTAGTTCCCATTGACACTTTTTTTTTCTTTCTCAGCTCCTATTTACTTTTCTCTTTATTTATTTCTCTCCTATCCTATTTGTATTTTTCTTTCTTCATGTTTCTTATTCGTTGTTTCTATTTACATTTTGTTTTTATTTACTTGTTCTCTCTCTAATCCTCTTCACATTCATTTTTCTTATTTCTTATTTTTCATCTTCTCCTATAAACATTTAGTTTTCTTTTCTTATTTATATTTCATTCTCTTACTTCCTCTTCCCTTATTTATCTTTCTCTCTCTTTCCCATCTTAGTCATCGTACTCAGTTCTGTGAAGCTACACATACGAGTGGAAACTGAAAGCGAGAGACAAAAACATTAAAAAAAGAAGAGATAACACGAGCGAAGAAGATTGCGAAGAGAATGAGAGGAACAAGAGAATCTGATGAGAGATGAAAGACAAGATAATATAATTTCCGAAGCCCCTCTACGAA
>NC_051416.1:528395-528559 GCF_015228065.2 Penaeus monodon
CACACACACACACAAATTTACACTCCCCTCTTGCCTGCCTCCCAAGCATGCCCGCCTGATGCACACCCAGGCAGATCGCGGCGCCTCGCACGTCTGGGCAGGCGCGAGTGCCATCCCGGACGCAGCCTCCGACGGCGGCGAGATACACATCGACGGAGAGCGCC
>NC_051416.1:528991-529080 GCF_015228065.2 Penaeus monodon
GAACGCCCTCTGTACAAATGCCCAATCGTTTTGGGTAATCAATGAGAAACCTTGTCACCTTCAAGTTTCCGACCAGGGGTGAAAAATAA
>NC_051416.1:529165-529288 GCF_015228065.2 Penaeus monodon
AATTTGTTGGTGCCAGGGAGGAGTGCCAAGAGCGTATCTCTGACGTACTCTCGTCCTCTACACACTCTTGTGCAAACACCACCTGCTCCATGCCGCTAATTTGCCTCTTTCGGCGGCGTTGGA
>NC_051416.1:529747-529856 GCF_015228065.2 Penaeus monodon
AGCCTTCATCTAGAGCCCGTGAAATCCGATTCTTCCTGTTAACCACACAGGAATATTTCCGCAGAAAAGCAAGCCCCGCAACCGCAGTTTGTCTTCTTCCGTGGCATAT
>NC_051416.1:530052-530145 GCF_015228065.2 Penaeus monodon
CGCAAGCACAGGTGATAGCCGGCATGTTTGTCTCTTTCACTGCCCTCTCTCGCCCCCCGCTGAACCTCTCTTTCCTCTTCCTCTTTCAACTGG
>NC_051416.1:530208-530383 GCF_015228065.2 Penaeus monodon
TCCCACTAGTGCCGCATCCTTAATCACAAGACACAATTAAAATACGACCTTCATCCTCCTGGCACGACCAAATTGACCTTGGAGAGACGTTTGGTCGGGTCGGCTCCGCTTAATGAGAGATAAAAGCGACAACAGTTAATAGTTTTGCTTGGGAGGGGAAGGGAGGGAGAAGAGA
>NC_051416.1:530707-531640 GCF_015228065.2 Penaeus monodon
CGCCCCAGAATTCCACGTATAACGAACATACACCGAAGACAGGCAAACGCGGCACCCCGAAGCCAAAGTAAAACACTCCAATAAGAAATGATCATGTGATAGCGGATAAATCCCGACAGTGCCAAAGTGCCAAAAATAATGCCAAGAAAATAACGCCCCCCGCCCGCAACAGAGCAAAAGCGATTTGAGAAACATCATCTAATGCACCTGTCGCCGCGAGAGCAGGACGGGACGGGAAGGCAAGTAGTCTAGAGTAGACTACAGTTTATATTCTCGTTGCTTATATTTCCTAAAATTAGACCATTAGCGTTTAACATATCCGCTACTTGCATTTCCGAAAATCGGCAACTTCACCGTAAACATACCCAATTTCTGAGGCACTTATATACCCGCAATTTTTTATTTCCCCTCAAAAAGACATTTGGCGTCAAAATCTAAAAACATCAGCCATATGAAATTCCTACTTCAGCGTCCAACATGTCTGTTATCTCTGCATTCGTCACGCCAATCCACTGCATGACACGAAAACAAACATTCAGACAAAAAAACAAAAACACAGAAAATCCTCCTGACCACGTTCATGCAACCGTTTCATGGCGCAGAAAAAGGCAAATGCATTAGGAAAATGGATCCGGTTGAAATATGCTTGAACAACACTAATATATGCTAAAAACCACGCCCGAAAATGTCATGTCGAAGATGGACTCGCAGGCAATAACAGTGGAGATTGTGGTGTGTGTGTAACATTCATTCTAACATTACAAAATCACAGATGGAAATAATTTCTAAAAAAGACTAAATTAAATGTGGCATAAGAAAACATAATCAATACAAAATATCAAACTATAAAATAAAAACGTCGCATCCGCAAAATATATGCAAATAACAAGAGGGACTGAAATAGAATTCATCCTTATCTCAGGTAATTAAGTG
>NC_051416.1:531826-532060 GCF_015228065.2 Penaeus monodon
TCCCTGCATGACTCACTCACCATCACCTGCCTGTGCCATGCGCCTACCTGGCACTCTCTCGGTTCAGTGCCATTTATATTATGGTTATTTATTCCGGTCCTTCCCGAGGGGCCTTGTATAAGTAAACAGCCATGCGCAGGTCGTCAGGCAAAGCGGTGCCAAAATAATATGTTCATGAGACGACGGTCATGATCCGAGAAACAATGTAGAGTGACGCTCATGAAAAGCAGTAAA
>NC_051416.1:532088-532256 GCF_015228065.2 Penaeus monodon
ACAAGGAAAAAAATAGAAGGAAATAACGAGCTCATCCCATACACCTTAAAATACACACCACAAGAGCAACTATAACAGCAGAATTTCCCACACACTTTGTAGACAGAGTATGACACCTCGGACCCGCTATGTTGACAGTACGCGGTCTGTTATCGGCCAAGGCACAGT
>NC_051416.1:532330-532580 GCF_015228065.2 Penaeus monodon
GTGGGGGATAGAGGGAGAGGAAGGAATATTAATGTGTTTACATGCGTTACTCGTGAATTCGTGACTGCCGATGGACACGACAGCCTACATGTACGTGCCGGAATCACCCCCCCCATAACCTCCCCCTCAGCTTACAATAGAACTCATATCCCCCACACATATTGCCTACACGTATTCACTTTTTATTTGTCTGTCTGCCCATGTCTATTTCTCTAATTTCTCTTCACTCATTCATTCATCAATTGCCTGC
>NC_051416.1:532751-532818 GCF_015228065.2 Penaeus monodon
GTCTGTATTTCTTGAGCAACATTCCCCGCCACCACGATTCTAAATGCTCTTGGCACGTCGCAAGGTT
>NC_051416.1:532936-533399 GCF_015228065.2 Penaeus monodon
CACTCAGACAACAAAGAATACGATGGGCGGCATTACCTGTCCCTCTTAATCGGGATAAAATAAATCATACACTGAGCTACTCCTTTTTTCCCATAAACATCAAGAATCAAAAATATAATTACAGAAAAAAATCCTCTTCTGCGACGCCTTTTGTAAATCATTAAGCTTCCTTTTCTTAGAAAGACACGCTCTCGTAAAAATAATCAACTTCGGTCTCAAATGTAAGCATTTTCAAGACGCAAACGAGATGTGCTGTCCGAAGTCTAAGGGCATTGCACTCCACAGTTCAATTATGTATCTTTGTGCGCGCTACCACTTCTCGTTTCTTTACTTCTTTAGCAACGGAAAGCATCATGAAGTCTACTTTATTGCCATCGTTCATAATGTCATTGATAATGATAAACAAATATTTCGCGAGAATCCCAATCTTTCTGATTACTGTCGACGAAAACATGAAATCCTC
>NC_051416.1:533480-533671 GCF_015228065.2 Penaeus monodon
GTCGGCCTTCCCTCCCACCCATTACTTGTTTTTTCTTCTTATTTACCTCTCTCATATCACACATTTTCCCTCCTGCCCCCCCCCCCCGCCCACACATTAAATCTGACTGATTACCCCCTACGTTGACACCCTTGGCAAAGGTTATCTATATACAACCGCAGACGGAGGAAACATACACACGTACAGAGCGA
>NC_051416.1:533812-534198 GCF_015228065.2 Penaeus monodon
CTCGCTCGCTCGCCCCGGAAGACCCCCCCCTCCTCGACGCAATATGAACGCCTGCTGAACGTTCAACCACGAAAACACCGCCGCCCCGCCTCCCCCTCCCACAGCCTACCTCGCGTCTCCTCGTGTTTATAGCCTCATGCCGTTTTTCCTCGGCCCTCTTTCTCCCCTTTTTTCTTGTCCCTTTTTATCATCTATAAACGGGTGTTTTGCATCCTTGAAATTTATTTTGTTGTTGTTATTGCTGACTTGTCTTACTTTATCTATATTTTGAAGATCAGTTCAAAAATACATACAAATATACACAGAAAGAGAGGCGGAGTAAAAGAAAGTAAAACTTTATCCGCATTAATTTTTCTTTTAATTTTCGAAGTATATCTTCCATAATC
>NC_051416.1:534344-534571 GCF_015228065.2 Penaeus monodon
GGTGAAAAATGAATGCATACAACACACCCATAAAACACACTATTCCGTACAAACCACAAGGATCCCTTTAATTCTGCACATGGCAAGTCGCCAGTGATACACTTGAGGGCGTGAAAACAGGTGAACTTGACGCGAAGGTTAGACATAGACAAATATTTATTAAAAAAAAAACCAAGATACAGAAAGGGAGAGGATGTGTTTAATCACCTAAATTAAGGACATAATTC
>NC_051416.1:535011-535158 GCF_015228065.2 Penaeus monodon
GCCGACATTCTTCTTTGTATTTTCAACACTTCTCTTTTCCCTTTATGCACATTCCTATTCTCCACCACCTGCTTCTTCCCTTCCCTTTTTTACTCTCTCCTATCCCCTCGACCTCCCCTCCTACCCTGCCACCCATTGCCCAGATTC
>NC_051416.1:535192-535622 GCF_015228065.2 Penaeus monodon
GCCACTAAACTGCATGGGCGTGGCGAGTCAAGGGCCCTACGTGACCGGGATATTTTTAGCCAATTTGTTTGCCTCCGAGAGTCACATTATTGAATATATACACACAATAAATATGCAATTTATAAAGGAACGACAACAACAGAAACAACAATAATGGCCATAAAAAAATCAATATTGTGTTACTACATATAAAAAAATTTAACCAATTAAACCTCGGAATCTGACTCGGACATAAAACAGCCCTATCAAAAGTCCGTGTACGTATGCATATACGTATATGCACGTCACGCTCCCCCTCCTTCCCTCCCTTCACCCGCCCTCTCCCCCTCTTAAGCTTTCACATACTCGTGACACGGAGGCAGTGAACAGGAAGTGGCTTGTTATCCCCCCGCATCCGCAGTTATTTATACACTTTTCAACAATAACAGTA
>NC_051416.1:535805-536035 GCF_015228065.2 Penaeus monodon
TTTGCCCTTCTCCGTCACAAATGGCAAGCAAAATGAGGGCGGTGCAGGGACAGGGGGGGGGGGGGTCTTGGTACTGCCCTTCGAGAGTCGCCGTCAATCTCTCGCGATGACAAGGGGCCGATTGGGCACCGACTTACTTCATTTAGCAAATGACATAACACGGGAATGGCACAATGGCCGCGCCAGATAGCTCTATATGTAAAGAGAAAGGATTAATTGAAAACTCTGAT
>NC_051416.1:536429-536540 GCF_015228065.2 Penaeus monodon
CGCGTTAAAACGAACCTTATTTTCGGCCGACGCTGCAGCCCCTCCTAACCCAGCGGCGACCCAGAGACGCGGACGAAAGAGGACGAACAAGGAGGCACTGAGAGGCGGACG
>NC_051416.1:536754-537052 GCF_015228065.2 Penaeus monodon
GAAGAGGGCGAGCAAGAGCGTGAATACAAGTGAGTGACAAACCAAAATCAACCACTACAAAAGAGCCTACAAACCCAAACGAAAATATAAATGCCCCCCCCCATATCAAAAACACACAATTTCCCAGGCTCAAAATAAAATGGTAGGCAAAAAAAGGAAAGAAAAAAAATCAAATATACAATCCACAAATGCATAAATAAATACACGGAACACGAAATCGAGCCACAGCTTTTAACTTAATTAAGCCATTTTGGCGGCGCCCGCGGAAGGCCACGATATCATCCAAGTCCAAATATCC
>NC_051416.1:538263-538411 GCF_015228065.2 Penaeus monodon
GCAACAACTACACCATATTTACATTAGAATGAGATATCCCGGACATAACTTCATGGCAATCAGTTACACACGTTTCTCGGAATTAAATACGTCAAGCATCAATAGGGGAATCAATTTATGAAGCACTGTCGATAAATATTATCTTTTG
>NC_051416.1:538692-539130 GCF_015228065.2 Penaeus monodon
TACAAAGCGATTCATTTTTTATACAATAGTCTCCTAGATAATCTACATATAACTTGCAAAGAAAACGGGGCCTGTGTCTAGTGACAGAAAATGATACTCCAAATAGGGGTAACTAAACTACAACCCCATGATCTCGATCTCGCTAAACAAAAATACTTCATAATTAGCGATTAATTAGAAAAAATAAACAACAACGACTGTGACCCACCCACTGTATACTCATGTCTTACTGCGAACTACAGCATTAATTCGGGTTTAATTTCTACACTGATAAAAAGACCTTACAAAGCAGGAAATTACCTGGCCTCTGCAGAGATGGACTCAAAAAAAGGTTATATATGGTCTACAAACTTCTCCCCAAAGTTTAATTGCGTCAACAGAAAAGTATAGATGATTACGGGGCAATGCCCTCTTGCTTCACTTCAAAAGGATTGCCTG
>NC_051416.1:539506-539741 GCF_015228065.2 Penaeus monodon
GTGAACATGGGCGTGAGCATCGGACGGTCAGCTTTAAACCCGCCCCTTTCCCGCCCAGCCACTTGCCCCCCCCTCTTCCACCCCCTCTCCCCACAACCCCCTCCCCTGATGGAGTACACACACTCTCTTTCAGCTTAGAGGAAGGCAGATCCCTGCTGGTACACGACGTTACATCCCTGTTACGCCGAGTTAACCTACGCTATTGCAAGCCCTAAACCTATTACTGATTACAATA
>NC_051416.1:539861-540866 GCF_015228065.2 Penaeus monodon
TCACACATGCTACGTGAGAGAATATAATTAATGTCTCTGTATGCGCCATTTTCCCATCCAATTAGCTGCAGTTTAGGAAAATCAACTAGCCCAGCAGGCAGGCCACGGCAACGCCCACTGTCAGGAAAAGATTCACTTTTATCATATTCCCTTCGTGTTTGCCTCATTCCAAGTTTTTTCTTAATTATATATCTCTGTAGTTCATTTTTCCTAGAAAGAAAATGCAGGAATGCAGAATCATTTCTCGTTTCCATTTCCTCCTCTTCCCCTTCAGTGTTCCCCCTCCCCCCCCCCCTACACTACAAAAAAGGGAAAAAAAGACAATGGCCTAAGAGGGAAGCGTAGCTAGTACTTGTAGGTTTACATTACCCTAGTACCTCTACTTCTCCCTCCCTTACTTTCCTTTCACCTCCACCCCTTTTCTCCCCCCCTCTTTTCCTTTTTATTTTCTCTTCTCGTTGCATTCATTTCCGTCGTCAGTTACACTCCTCTTACTGATGCTCTCTCTTTTCCCTCTTCTTGCTTTCTCTCACTGTTTTAATTTCTTTCCCTCCCTTTTCTTTTCTCCCTCTCCTTCGCTCCCCTTCCCTTTCTTCCTATCCAGTTCTGTTCTATTCTATCCTAACCTCTCCCCTCCCATCGCATCCCATGCCATCGCATCTCTCCCCCTGCCCTTTCACTTTCCCTTTCTCATCCCTTCATTCCCCTCTTTCCCCCTTCCTTCCTCTCTCTGCCCCCCCCCACACCATGTACTTACGGCTGGTAACCGGTCCCCCCGACTCCCGGCACGCTGCGTCTCGCTCATACTTACCTGGAGAAAAGGGGGAAAAATACGTGTTAATATCACATCAGAAATTATGACTTACGCAATATTACACAGATGGTTGCATTTTTATTCATGACGAACGGGAGAGGCTATTTAAATTGCTCCTTCTTTTGTTCTGTTTGCGAGGTCGTTCGTCTGTCTAGCTCTTTCCGTCTGTCCGCGTCTGTGTCTATTTGTCG
>NC_051416.1:540957-541427 GCF_015228065.2 Penaeus monodon
CCGCCAACAAAGAAGGCATTCATCGCAAAAATAACACAACAAAGGGTAACGGGATGACAAAAGATAATCCCACTAACAATAACTAATCCCCGCCCGACAGACACCGTCGCGCAGACCCACGACCTTCGCTGCTGGCACGTCTGCAGGAGTGTATCAACACTCACCTCCTGCTGCAACTTCTCCTGCATAGGGGGTGAGGGGGGGGGTCCTCAAGATGGTTTCAGCTTGTGTGTTGTGGAAGGGAAGGGGGAGGGGGAGGGGAAGAGATGGTGTCTCCCAGGGGTAGTGAGGTCGAGGTCAGCCATTTGGGAATGATCGATGATGCAGAGATGTGGCATGATGATATATCATGTCATTTCCAATATCTATTCTTTGTGCAATTACATACAATAAACTGGCATCTATCTCACGAGTTTTATATGTGTAACGGTATGAATATGCATAAATGGATGCATATATACACATACTCC
>NC_051416.1:541554-542178 GCF_015228065.2 Penaeus monodon
CACTGAGACAATTACAATAATGCGCTCACCATCTTCCTTACACTAAAAACTGCGCTTCCGAAATCAGCAGGTCAACGCAGGTCATCAACCCTTCGAGCAGTCATCCCATCAACTATGGATCGTTCACCTCCCTTCCCCCCCCCACCTTCCCCTCCCTAGAGAAAGGGCCGATGTTGGAGATGTGGAGAGAGGGGTGGGGGGTTTTAGGAGGAAGAGCAGAAATATAAAAAAGGGGGAAGGAAAAAAAGGAGAATCTCCTTCTTTTTCTTTTTCCCCAAAAAAGGCTTCTTCCTTCCCGGGTTGGGGAGCTTCCCTTTTCCCCCGGCCCGCCCCCTGGGCAGCCCCGCCTTCCTCTCCCTTCTCCTATCCCTCCCTCTCTCCTTTTCCCCTCTTTTCCCTCTTTTCCCCTTTTTTTGGAAAAAGGGGGAAGGGAAAAATTTTCCCCAAAAAAGGGGTAAGGGAGACAAAAGATAATCCAAAAAAATTTTAAAAACCCCGCCACAAAACCGTGCAAAAAAACCCCTCCTGGGCCCACTTCTCCAAGGAAGGGGTATAACAATACCTTGGGGTGCAATTCCTTCCTCCGGTGGGGTGGGGGGGGGGTTTGGTGGTTGTTTTTGTGTT
>NC_051416.1:542202-542615 GCF_015228065.2 Penaeus monodon
AAATGGTGGTGTTGGGGTAGTGGGTGGGTGGTTTGGGTTGTGTGTGGGTGTGGCTGTGTTTTTTTTTTTCTTTTTTGTGCTTTTAAAAATTCCCAAAAAAATGGCTCACCAATTTTTTTTAAACTGGGAAAATTGCTTAAATAGAAATTAACACATAACCCCTTGGGGGGTTTCCCCCCTTTTTGGGTATCCCTTTTTTTTTTGGGGGGGGGTTGGGTTGTGGAGGGAGGGGTGGGGGGTTTTGGGGGGCGGTTGGGGAAGTGTGGGGTTTGGGGGGGAAAATGGGGGGGTGGGGGGGGAGAGAAATTAAAAAGGAAACATTTTTAAAAAAAAACGGGGGAAAAAGAGGAAGAAGGAAAGAGGGGTTAAACTAGGACGTTATTTCCCCCCCCCAAAGGGGAAAAGGGATGGGG
>NC_051416.1:543654-543996 GCF_015228065.2 Penaeus monodon
TTCATGGAAGTATAGCAGTATCTCCACAGTGGCGAAAGCTGATGTAAATTAATCAATGTTTTCCAAAGAAGGAGAGAAAAAAATAAATCCCTTGGCCTCATAGCAGGGGGAAAGGCCCAAAGGGAAAACCCCCACTTAGTTTAAAACCCCCAACAGTCTACGGAGATTTTCGCCAATTTAAATAACTCCCATCATTTCATTTTATCGTCTCCTATTTGCTATACTATGTCACATTTGTAATATAAACATGACCAATAATCAAGTTTGCCAAACGGCAAAAATAGTTGGGGCCGGAGGGTAAATAAAGGGAAAAAAACTTTAAAGGGACTTTGCCCTCCCCCT
>NC_051416.1:544075-544414 GCF_015228065.2 Penaeus monodon
CTACAAGTAAGAAATTTTTAATTAAAAATTAAAACCAATTAAATACGGTTTCCCTAAAAAAATCCCCCAATAAAAACTAAACACTTGAAAAAATGAAAAACCCCCCGGGGGAAAAAAGGGGGAATTTGGGGGAAAAAAGAAAGAAAGCGAAAAAAGGGAAAAACGGGAATTAAAAAAAGGGGAAAAAGAAAGGGGGAAAGGGGGAAGAGCGGGGGGTAAAAAGTGAAAACAATTTAAACAAAAAAAAAAAAGGAAGGAATTTAGAAAAGGGGAGGGAGGAAGGGGGGAGGAGGAAAAGGGGAGGGAAAAAGGGAAATTTGAAAAAGGGGGGAGGGGGGG
>NC_051416.1:544830-545294 GCF_015228065.2 Penaeus monodon
TTGTTATTGGTAAATAACATATTGGTACGTTTATTGGCATTATTTTGACATTCCACTGGTGTCGACATTAATAAAAATTAAAAGGGCCCTTTCCCCCTAGTTTTAAACCCACCCCAAAACCCTTTTTTTGGGAGTAATAGATTTTGAATTTTGAGAAAGAATATTTTTAGGCGTTATGTGCCTTTTTTATGTCGGTTAAAGCCGCCCCGCCGACGAATTTTTTTTGCAGTATTTCAAAAAAAAAGTAAATATGTGTGTATTTAATTTTCCTTTCCCAAGGGAAACCCCCCAAAAAAAAAAACTTTTTGAGCTGTAGAGGCAAAAAGGGGGGCGAGAATATTAATAATGTCTGCCTGAGGGCACTACCTGGCGAGGGGAAGGGGGGGTTGAGGGGGGTGGGGGCCGTTTGCCAGGCGATTGCACTTTCAGGGGGGTTGGGTTTGAGGTGGGTTTCCCCCCCCTTT
>NC_051416.1:545644-546028 GCF_015228065.2 Penaeus monodon
CGGGCCCCCCCCAAATTTTCATACTCCCCCAAACCCCCCCCCCCTCCTCCCTCCTTATCTTCTCCCTCCCCCCCCTCCCCTCTCCCCTTTCCCTCCCCCCTCTCCCCCTATTTACAAGAGGGGTAAACTTTCACACAGAAAAAAACATACACACGCAAACACACGCGCGCCCCGCAGCTCGCAACATTGGGCGCATGAGTAAAAAATTTGCGGGCACCTGCCGAAGCCGCTGCCTTGACTGCTTCCGTTATTTTATTCCCAAGGGCCCCATCGCCCGCCCCAAATTTGCCCCTTGCGTTGTTGCGGCGAGAAAAAACTGAGGGCTAAAGGCCCAAAGACTGAAGAAATGCAAGACGAAAAAACCCCCTTTAAAAAAGAATCTCA
>NC_051416.1:546050-546668 GCF_015228065.2 Penaeus monodon
TACAGGAAATGCCCCCTTTGCCCAAATGGTCGTCAACGAAATTACCCCGGGCGACCCTAACCTCACCAATAAAAAAACCCCACCAGCCAAAAAAAACCACCATCGGGAAAAAAAAGCCTTTAAACACCAAAAAACCCCCCGCCCCATATACCCCCTCGGCCAAATTTCCCCACAACCAAAAAAACCCTATCGACACCCCTGGAAAGGGTCAAAAAAATACCCCGCGCCCGGGCGTACAACCCTCCCCCTTTCGCCCCCGCTGGCTCGCCACCCGCACTTCCCAAAATTGCAAACGCCCGACCTGAACGACGCTGCGTAGCCTCATTTAGGGGGATATCCCGGGCCCGCCCCCCCCACTGTTTTTTGTGTCCCTCTCAGCACCCGGGGGATCGGAACATTCGCAGGGTTTCCCCTGATTAAAAAACGTTGCTGTTTTTAAATAAGGAAAAGTCTAAAAATTTATAAATCGAAATAGTAACCCAAAATTTCAAAAGATTATAGAAAGTGCGAGCTCTGTTCTTGGATCCCAATTAGGTACGTGTTATTCCCCCGAAATATGCAAAAAAGAACAGTAAATAAAAAATAATATTAAAATGATTTATGAGGGCCAAGATGGGG
>NC_051416.1:546888-547273 GCF_015228065.2 Penaeus monodon
CTCGCCCCCTAAACCGAAGCCCACAACCCGGGTTTTTTTTGTTACACCTCCACACCCCGGGGGCTTGACAAACAGCTAACGCCTCCCATTTTCTGGGGACCGGGTGAAACCCCGAAAAGGGGGACCGAGCCAAGAGAAAACCCCCCGGTGCCCAAAAGTGGCGTAACCATTTTCAAGGGATGGGAAAGGGGGGAGGAAAAAAGGGAGGGAAGGAGGGGGGGAAGGAAGGAAGGAAGGAAGGAAAGGGGGAAGGGAAAGGAAAAGGGAAAGGGAAAGGGAAAGGGAAGGGGGGGATTTAAGGAGGGGGGAAGGAGGGAAGGAAGGGAAATAAGAAAAAAAAAGGTAAATTTGAGTGTGGGAGACGGGAAAAGGCCGGGAAGGGTAA
>NC_051416.1:547418-547547 GCF_015228065.2 Penaeus monodon
GGGGAACCAAAAGGGCAAGCGAAAAGAGCCCCAGTATTGGCGAAGCAGCCCTCGCCGGGGGAATGAATTGCGGCGGGAGGGAGGGGGAAAGGGGGAGGAAAGGTGGGTCTCTCCCCTCTCTCCCTCCTT
>NC_051416.1:547970-548094 GCF_015228065.2 Penaeus monodon
AACATCTGGACGCAGTGAGTAAACATTTGCGGGCACCTGCCGAAGCCGCTGCCATTGATCTGCTTCCGTATTTCATTCCGAATGCTCTCATCGCCCGCCGAATTCGCCCTTGCGTTCGTGCGGC
>NC_051416.1:548185-548752 GCF_015228065.2 Penaeus monodon
ATACAGAGAAATGCCGCTTCGCCCAAATGGCTCGTCAACGAAATTACCCCGTCGACCATATACCTCACCAATAAAAATACCCCACCAGCCAAAATACCACCATCGAACAAAAGCCTCACACACCAAAATACCCCCATCGCCCCATATACCCCATCGGCCAAATGCCCCATCAACCAAAATACCCTATCGACACGTGAACGTCAAAATACCAGCGCCGGACGTACAACCATCCCCTTGCGCCCAGCTGGCTCGCCACTGCACTTCCCAACTTGCATCGCCGACCTGATACGACGCTGCGATAGCCTCATTCAGAGGCATAATCGGCCAGCCATCCACTGTTTCTCGTGTCCCTCTCATGCACATGGTCATCGGATCATTCGCAGGGTCCCCCTGATTAAAAAGCGTTGCTGTGTTAAATATAGAAATGTCTAACCATGTTATAAATCGTAAATAGTAACAAATTGCAAAGATCGATAGAAAGTGCGAGCTCTGTTCTTGGCATCCGAATCAGGTACGTGTTACTCAGAAATATGCAAAATGAACAGTAAATAAAAAATAATATTAAAG
>NC_051416.1:548971-549136 GCF_015228065.2 Penaeus monodon
TAATGAACTCGCCCCATAAACCGAAGCCCACAACCCGCTTTCTGTTACACCTCCACGACACGTTTTCTTGACAAACAGCTAACGCCTCCCATTTTCTGTGACCGATGACCCGCGAAAGGGCACCGAGCCAAGAGACCTCCCGAGTGCCATAGTGCGTAACCATGC
>NC_051416.1:549621-549767 GCF_015228065.2 Penaeus monodon
GGAGAACCAAGGACAAGCGAGAGAGCCCCACGTATTTGGGGAAGCAGCCCTCGCGGGGGAATGAATTGCGGCGCACGGGAGGGAAGGGGAGGGGAAGGGGGGGTTGGACGGGAGGGATGGGGAAAGGGGAAAAGGGAGGGAAAAGG
>NC_051416.1:549998-550126 GCF_015228065.2 Penaeus monodon
AACATCTGGACGCAGTGAGTAAACATTTGCGGGCACCTGCCGAAGCCGCTGCCATTGATCTGCTTCCGTATTTCATTCCGAATGCTCTCATCGCCCGCCGAATTCGCCCTTGCGTTCGTGCGGCGAGT
>NC_051416.1:550212-550782 GCF_015228065.2 Penaeus monodon
ATACAGAGAAATGCCGCTTCGCCCAAATGGCTCGTCAACGAAATTACCCCGTCGACCATATACCTCACCAATAAAAATACCCCACCAGCCAAAATACCACCATCGAACAAAAGCCTCACACACCAAAATACCCCCATCGCCCCATATACCCCATCGGCCAAATGCCCCATCAACCAAAATACCCTATCGACACGTGAACGATCAAAATACCAGCGCCGGACGTACAACCATCCCCTTGCGCCCAGCTGGCTCGCCACTGCACTTCCCAACTTGCATCGCCGACCTGATACGACGCTGCGATAGCCTCATTCAGAGGCATAATCCGGCCAGCCATCCACTGTTTCTCGTGTCCCCTCTCATGCACATTGGTCATCGGATCATTCGCAGACTCCACTGATTAAAAAGCGTTGCTGTGTTAAATATAGAAATGTCTAACCATGTTATAAATCGTAAATAGTAACAAATTGCAAAGATCGATAGAAAGTGCGAGCTCTGTTCTTGGCATCCGAATCAGGTACGTGTTACTCAGAAATATGCAAAATGAACAGTAAATAAAAAATAATATTAAAG
>NC_051416.1:551001-551166 GCF_015228065.2 Penaeus monodon
TAATGAACTCGCCCCATAAACCGAAGCCCACAACCCGCTTTCTGTTACACCTCCACGACACGTTTTCTTGACAAACAGCTAACGCCTCCCATTTTCTGTGACCGATGACCCGCGAAAGGGCACCGAGCCAAGAGACCTCCCGAGTGCCATAGTGCGTAACCATGC
>NC_051416.1:551472-551787 GCF_015228065.2 Penaeus monodon
GGAGAACCAAGGACAAGCGAGAGAGCCCCACGTATTGGCGAAGCAGCCCTCGCGGCGGAATGAATTGCGGCGCACGGGAGGGAAGGCGGAGGAAGGGGGGGTGGAGGAGGGCATGGGGAGGGGAAAAGGGAGGGACAAGAAGAGGGAACGAGGGGAAGGGGGGGGAGGACAGAGGGAAAGGAAGAGGGAATGATGGGAGGGATGGGGGCGCGGAGGAAGGTCGTGAGGAAGTCGTGTTGGCAAGGGAAAGAGGTCGTGACGGCAGAGGTGAAGGCGGCCGTTAAAACAAAAAAGGGGGCGTGGCCTCCAAAAGGA
>NC_051416.1:551960-552125 GCF_015228065.2 Penaeus monodon
CAAGGGGGTGACAGCAAAGAAAGTGAGTCAGCTTTAAAAATCCATACATCTGAGACCACGCCCGCATCACATGTCCAGGCCAAGGTCAGCCCTGAATTTCACGCCCTCGCGACAGATGTTCACCGCAGACCGCAAGTGTTCAAACACATCCATGCGAGTGTGGAA
>NC_051416.1:552290-552511 GCF_015228065.2 Penaeus monodon
ATGGAAAGAGAGGGTGTGAAAATGAGGGGAGCGTGGTAAGGGGGAAAGGCTGATACTTGATCACTACAAAGAAATACTCGAAACAGGGGGAATTTGAGCTACAAAAAATAAAATTCAGAATATGCTATCATGTATCTCACACATGTTCATATCAACAGGTGTTATGAACAAAGTTATCTCTCATATTTGAGGTATTTATGGATATTCCAAGCATTATTAAG
>NC_051416.1:552830-553264 GCF_015228065.2 Penaeus monodon
ACCAGATTCTCAAAAGCCTTTTTTTTCAAAGCTATTAAAGGGGTTGAGCCTCCTAGTGCAACAGCAGAACTAGCCGACTTCGACAGGTTCTAAATTAACCGCTTTCGCCCTGACATCGACACACGTTTGTAAACAACAACAAACGGGGGCGAAATTAATGGAAACACCAGAGCTATCAATTGCAATGCAACCACTAAAACGTTGGATTCGTGAGAACTGTGCCATTGCAAGACTTTTTAAAGGCTATTGCAACTGGTCTCGTCCTCCACATTTCATCCACATTCTAAGAGTTTATCGCTTACGTTGATTCAAGTGGAAGCTGTGTTTCTAAACCTGAGGGAAGATGCACCCTCGTGGATCTTCCGAAAATAGCATAATGAGGCTTTGGACAACATAATGAGAGAAAAAAAGACTAGGCTACAGTTGCAACATTT
>NC_051416.1:553579-553695 GCF_015228065.2 Penaeus monodon
GGAAGAACCTCTGGGGTAGGGATGGAGGGGGGTGGGGGGTGTTAAAGTACGCGTTCCGACACCTACGCTCGACAGGGGGGTCCCGGCAGGGTTCCTGTTATCCTTCAAGTTCAACT
>NC_051416.1:553762-553860 GCF_015228065.2 Penaeus monodon
GCCTTCTCTACCCAACATGAAAAGCAGGAAAAGGTGTTAACAGAACTTTCTAAATATTCAAATATTATGTTAGTTGTCTCAGATACCTCTCACAGGAC
>NC_051416.1:553996-554342 GCF_015228065.2 Penaeus monodon
GAGAATCAAACTCAAACACTATCCTCCCCCCCCCCCCCGAAAAAAAACTGCCTTCTCCCCCTCACCATCCTTTCGCAATCCTTACCCCCCCGAACCCCCTTCTCCCACTCCCCCTCCCCAAACGCCCACCCACCCTTCCTCACCCCATCGCAGCCAATCACCTTCCTCCCCCCACAATCCCCCCCCCCACCCGCCGTCACGACAGCGGGTTCGTGACGGAGGCGCCGAGGGGAAGCCGGCATACAAATCGGCCCATTACGGCTCCGGGAGAAATTACAGGGACAGCGTGACGTGCAGCGGTAGCCCAGCCTGTGATGGATTGGCAACGCTGGTCATTATGCCCTAT
>NC_051416.1:554755-554876 GCF_015228065.2 Penaeus monodon
GTAAAATCTCAAGAAATGAAAAACCCTAGAGAAGTAAAAGGCTACATATACATCAAGAAGATAGAATTACCTACAAGATTTAAAAGTGTGACCCAAGAAAAAGGACAACCGAAAGATGAGG
>NC_051416.1:555015-555197 GCF_015228065.2 Penaeus monodon
CACCTCCTCATGCCAACTCCTGCCATTGCCGGGGATCTAATGTGCTTAATAAAACACCCACCACCGTCGGCCGCGTCTCTCCGATCTAATTGGATTTAATTATATCGAACTAACGCAATTCACTGCCATTTCGCATCTCCCTTTGCCGAGAACCACCTCCGCCCTTGCCGTTCACGATTTTT
>NC_051416.1:555461-555762 GCF_015228065.2 Penaeus monodon
ACGCGTGATTTTTCGCTTCTTTCGCTTTAAATACCCGCATTTTTAACTGCTACGACCAAGTCATTACACAGTAAAATTCCACCTTTCTGAGACTGTGGAAAGGCGGCCACACCCTATCTCTTAATTATGAAGATGCAATCGCCATCGTCAGTTACTTTGTAACTTTAAGGTTTAGAAAAAAACTTAGTAAGATATTCTACGCAAATAATAATGGTAACTACTTGACGAGGACTAAAAAGAAAATAACGTATAAAAAAAAAATAATAATAAAATAACAAACGGAGACAAACACGCGCGAACA
>NC_051416.1:555943-556080 GCF_015228065.2 Penaeus monodon
CGCGCGCGTGCATACGTATATATGCACTGAAAATACTGAAATCTAGTGTTAGCAGTCTGAATAATAACGAAAATAATTACTTCCTTGATATCTCCCATCTATCTTTCTCCCTAAATTCCTTCCAAGTAAAATATTTT
>NC_051416.1:556367-556459 GCF_015228065.2 Penaeus monodon
TGGGAAATGTTTCGCGCTGTAATTGGCTTCCCTCTCATTTTTCCTCTCTCTTCCTAGAAGATGTAGTTTAAGGATAGGAGCAGAGAGGGGAC
>NC_051416.1:556563-556670 GCF_015228065.2 Penaeus monodon
GGAAAAATATCACCTATCTTCCACGTGGGAAATGTTTCGCGCTGTAATTGGCTTCCCTCTCATTTTTCCTCTCTCTTCCTAGAAGATGTAGTTTAAGGATAGGAGCA
>NC_051416.1:556900-557003 GCF_015228065.2 Penaeus monodon
TAGGAGGGGATACACTTTATTACAGAGTTTACGGATGACCGGTTCATTACCCGTCGTCCGGCAAGCTCCATCTCAAGCCATACTGCGATGACGTCATACGGAG
>NC_051416.1:557100-557179 GCF_015228065.2 Penaeus monodon
TACAGCCAAATTAACGAGAAAAAAATTCCCCCGGGCCCAACTTTGGGGCGGGGAAAAAAGGCTGCCAGGGAAAAATAAA
>NC_051416.1:557575-557660 GCF_015228065.2 Penaeus monodon
GGAACAATCATACTCAATCCGGAAAATGCCCTATATTCAAAAAAAAACAAAATAACAAACAACGACAAAAAATACAAACCCTGAA
>NC_051416.1:557746-558196 GCF_015228065.2 Penaeus monodon
GCGGCCAAGCGACGCAGGTGCGAAGCGAGACGCGCAGCCTCATCCCAGGGGGACGACGGCGCCCAGGAATTCGCTACGACATCAAGCAGACGCTCAACTCTACTCCGCTTCCCCCTGAGAACAGTGGAGGGGAAGGGAGGGGGGAGTGGAGGGAAGGAAGGGAAGGGGAAAGGGAGAGGGAGAGGAATATGAAGGGGAGGGGAAGGGGAGAGTGGAGAGAGGGATGGGAAGAATAGACATGGATGGAAGAGGATGGGAAGGGAAGAAGGAGAGGAGGAGGAGAAGAATAGAGAGGAGAGAAGGAGAGGGAGGCAGAAACAAGGAAGGAAGTAGGAGAGACGAAAAAGGAGAGGAAAGATGAGAGGGAGGAAAAGGGAGAAAGGAATAGGAGGGGAAGATAGGGGGGGAAAAAGGGGGAAAAGGGGGGGTGAAAATTTTGGGGAAAAAAGG
>NC_051416.1:558242-558384 GCF_015228065.2 Penaeus monodon
TGAGAATGACAGGGCGATGGGGGGGGGGGGTAAAACAAATAGGAAGGGGGAGAGGCTCTGTAGGCCCTCCCCTCCTCTTAAGAGGGACACCCAAAGATCCAAGATGGTGTGTTCACGTCATTTACTTAGTTCTCGTTCTCGT
>NC_051416.1:558554-558749 GCF_015228065.2 Penaeus monodon
ATTATTGCAGAATTGCTTTCCCCATGTACGCCTTGCAAATTAAACCCCCAGCGCGATCCGCCACCCCGTGCTCGCTCATCACTTTAATCTGGCTAGTGCTTACCTTTCATTTTTTTCTAATTGCACATGTCGTCTCATCCTCCTTATCTCCACCTCCAGCAGCATCACAACCGACACTCTTGGCTTTCCTTAACG
>NC_051416.1:559170-559398 GCF_015228065.2 Penaeus monodon
CATACAAGTTTCCTTCATAAAAAAAGCGAGATGGAGGTCTAGGAGGGAGAAAGGGCAGAGTAAAGAAGATAAAGGAGAGGAGAGAGAAAAGAATACCTAGAGGTAGGACGAGAAAGAGAGAGGGGAGAAAGAGGAGAGGCGAGGCGCAGGTGGATTCTTTAATTATCTCTCATCGTTTTTTCTTTCACATTTTTCCAATATCATGCCCTAAGAAATGCAAAAGATCAT
>NC_051416.1:559538-559658 GCF_015228065.2 Penaeus monodon
GTTTAAGCAAATCGCACACGCCACGCCACGCCATCTTGAGCCCTCAGGTGACGTAATGTTGCAACGTTGCATGATAAGGGTCTCGATTACCCTTATTGCGTCTCTTGCAAGGTGAGGTAC
>NC_051416.1:559715-559893 GCF_015228065.2 Penaeus monodon
CGACAAGGAAAAAAATAAAGGTGGAGAGAGAGAAAAAAAAATTGAAACGTAAGAAGAAAGTAATAACGAAGACACAGAAGAATAGGGAGGAGGAGGAGGAGGAGGAAGAGGAGATGAAGAGGGAGGGAGGGAAAAAAAGGGGGAAAAGGAGAGGAGAACTGGATAAAGAAAAGAAAAT
>NC_051416.1:559983-560108 GCF_015228065.2 Penaeus monodon
CGGAGGGGAGAAACAGAGCGACAAGGAGGGCTGAAACGACTCCGCCAGGGGCGGCAGCGACAGCGCAAGCGCTTCCACATATCCAGGACTTGACCTACACTGCAATCCGCCCATCCATCACGTAA
>NC_051416.1:560634-560714 GCF_015228065.2 Penaeus monodon
GAGTCGTCTCAAGCGCCAATCCCGGAAGGAAATCCCTTCGGTGAGACGCCCCGACGGAGCGACTTGACCTCCTCGCCCGA
>NC_051416.1:560855-560934 GCF_015228065.2 Penaeus monodon
CGTATCTAGTTTGTGTCTATCCGCATCCCGAACCCTCATACGGAATGCGGCGCGCGCGTTCCGTAGATTTTATCACAAC
>NC_051416.1:560976-561362 GCF_015228065.2 Penaeus monodon
GCAGCTGGCAATATACCCCCAGCGAAGAGGGAACGTCGTGACACACTTAATGGCCGTGGAGCAGAGGTGGGGAGCAAGCGGGCAATCTCAAAAGTTCACTGCGATTTCGACATGCACCGCCGGGGACACACATTTCGCTCAACTGCACAAAGCATGCATGCAACCTGACATCAGTTCAACCATACTCAAGGTCCTCATTTACGTCAGAGTATAAAGTACATCTTTTAAAACCTACGTCACACTGGGGATCACCGAGCCGTCCGCACAGCTTGTATACTCACCTGTGAAAGAGAGAAAATTATTTGAATTACCATTACACAAAAGATAGTACAGCAGTTTTAAAACATTCTTACAATAAATTCATACAATGAAAAGGATAAAATGAG
>NC_051416.1:561425-561601 GCF_015228065.2 Penaeus monodon
GAACAATTTTGTTCATACTTTTTAAATCCAACTCTTCATCTTCCATCACCCTACTTCATTTCCTGTCAGCTTTTTTTTTAACCTTAAAAGGAAAGACCATCCAATACGGTACAAATGAAAAGGCTTTACGTAAACAAGGGAGAGGCATAACGAACAATAATGATAATGATAATGAA
>NC_051416.1:561668-561832 GCF_015228065.2 Penaeus monodon
GTAGAGTGCGAGAAAAAAGGCGTAAACATCAAGCTATCATGGCGGAGCATGTACGTTGACGCACACGCACACAAAAAGTGCTCTTTATCGCGCCGTGGGTACGCACACCCGATGCGCACACGTGACTGACAACAGGACAACCGCGACACGGGTTCTGCTACGAT
>NC_051416.1:562007-562079 GCF_015228065.2 Penaeus monodon
ATATGCTCATAAGCACAAATTAAAAACCAGTAAAACAATAATAAGGATAGTAAAGCTACTACTGATTATGAT
>NC_051416.1:562113-562310 GCF_015228065.2 Penaeus monodon
CGTTTAAATCCCAACAGCCATGAAAGGAGAGCCATGAGATCCGGGAGAGACATGTCGGCATGTTGAGATGATGAACAGGGCAGTTTACGTCCACATACACAACGGGAAGGAGCCGCTCGCTTCATCACCAGGTCTTTCATCACGCGGCGCCCGTGCCCGAGGAGCCTGGGCTGCGAGACGAGCTTCAAAAACGCTGC
>NC_051416.1:562582-563043 GCF_015228065.2 Penaeus monodon
GTAAGTAAGCACATCTGAATAGGAATCAGCGTGTTCCATCACCACATCTGATGGAACACACTGTCCTTCCGTCTAGCTCTAATTCACCCGTCAAATCGCTGGGAGTTGAAATTCCAGGAGATGAGGAAATACGGAGCAATAAGGAAGATAATAAAATAATGTAAGAAGAAGCAAAAAAGAAAAACAAAAGAAACGGGAAACAGAGAAGAATGGAAAAATGAGTGCAACAGAAAAAAAAAGTGTGAAAAAAATAAAAAGGAGGCAGAAAAAGTAGGCAAACAAAATAAGAAGCAAGAAAGCGAAAAAATGATAAAAGAAAAGATATGAAGTTAAGGTCGCCAAGAAAAGCGAGGGATGCGTATTAAGTTCGTAATATAGAAGGAAGGGTGGGAACAGGTAACCCGAGGAGACATCCAGGGCGAAGGAGAGCAGGGCATGAAAGGGGATTGGAAGGCAGACAC
>NC_051416.1:563186-563279 GCF_015228065.2 Penaeus monodon
GAAGAGCAAAAAGAGAAGCGACAACCGAGAGCAACAAGAAACACGAAAAAAAGAACGGAGACATAAAGGCCCATCAAAGAATAAAAATGCTGG
>NC_051416.1:563310-563418 GCF_015228065.2 Penaeus monodon
TGCATATACGAACGAGAGAAGGAAACGGGGAAAGGTAACCTTAGGGAGCCGCGCATATATCTTGTTTCGGCTGGAGCTCGTTTGTGACGCGCCTATATACCTGTCCTG
>NC_051416.1:563820-563929 GCF_015228065.2 Penaeus monodon
GGGTGGCGAATGGGGAATGATGCAGGCCAGAAAAAGGCTGATCAATGAAAGAGCAGAAGTGAGGAAGAACTGAGTCGACATTTGATTGACAGGAAAATGGATGCAAGGA
>NC_051416.1:564294-564504 GCF_015228065.2 Penaeus monodon
CTAAGGTCGAAAGGACGGTGATCAGGCCAGCGTGCGGGAGTGTGTCGAGGACGGAGGGTCCACTGTAATTATCATTTATTATCTCCTTTTTTCAATTTCCTCACAGCAATTAAGTACGCTCGGGAACCAAGGCAAGAAGGCTATACAATTTCTCTCGCTCACCCCTCACTCTCCTTTTCAGCCCACCCCACCCCTTTGTCTGCCCCCCCC
>NC_051416.1:564595-564981 GCF_015228065.2 Penaeus monodon
CACAAGTACAAGCATCCACACAAAACCTCCGTTTCTCTTACTTTCTTCATCTTTAGCCCCTTTCATGCCTATTCATAGACACTCTTCGTTAATGCCTGCCACGCACTGACACTGCACACTGTGGTTTGCCAGAAGAGGGAGAAACGACAAAAAAACTAGCAAAACCAAAAAGTCATAAGACAAATGAAATTACGTCAGGTTCCTCCTTTACGTATTATAAAAAAAAGACAAAGACTAATGATGAGCTAACCAGGAGTTCCTTTTTGATAAAAGATATCGCCGGTATTGCGACAATAGAACAGCCCTGTTATTGTGAAATTTGTCCTGTTGTAGCCGATGTACATGTGCGCGTGTGCGTTCGTTTGTGCATGGAGTCCTTTCATTTC
>NC_051416.1:565148-565318 GCF_015228065.2 Penaeus monodon
TATCAATTAGCAATAACAGATAAAAGGAAGCAAGAATTGCCACTCAAATGTCACGGCGAAGTTCTTGGGAGCAATACAAGTTAATTGATTCTCCTTTTAACATGATGCCAGTATCAGTAACGCGAAATTAGTGGGTGACGAAAGGATGATAAAATGTTTTGGGAAAGGCG
>NC_051416.1:565564-566075 GCF_015228065.2 Penaeus monodon
CATAACTCACACACAAGCAGAAAAAGGGAGGCCTATCAGCATCCCAAACATAACTCCAACAAGACAGCGGCACCACCCCGGGCACCCGCCAGCGCCATGTTCATGCAAATGCCACACCGCCTATTATTAAAGGCCTTTGTTTCAAGGCTACTCTATGTTCTACCCCGGGGGAGAGAGGGCCGTACCAAGGTGGGGGCTGGGAGGGGGGGGGGAGACGGTACTGCGATAAAAGGGGGTTAGGAGGAGAAGAGAAGGTAGTAGGAAAAAAGGGGCAAAAGGTACTACGGAAAAAGGTGAAGAGGCGAGGAGAAGTGCTTTGATAAAAGGGGTTCGGAGAAGAAATAGGGGACGGGGTACACAGCACAAGGACGGGGATGTAAAGAGAGGGAAAGAAAAAAAGGGAATAAAAGAGAGAATAGTCGGAGGTGAGGTTACGTGATGGTAAAGACGAGATAAGAAGGTATTTCTGTCTTGTTATTTATAAAGTAAACAAGAATTATACACCTATAAT
>NC_051416.1:566174-566249 GCF_015228065.2 Penaeus monodon
CACTTTTAAAAAGCGTGCGAAAGAGACAAGGAAAAGAGAGATAATTTAAAGATCTTCCCCAATCACCTTTTGCAT
>NC_051416.1:566291-566737 GCF_015228065.2 Penaeus monodon
CCATTGCATATCTTTCATCTTTTTCCCTTTCCCTCCTCTTTGATCCCGTCTTAAAACCTTACTTACACATCATCATATATTAGAAGCTAAAGATCTCTCACGTAATTAAGCGCAAAAACTGAAGAAGAAAAAAACACACGAATACTCGAGGTCGTTAAATCAGAAGAAAAAATAATAATCAAAATAATCAAAAGAAATTAAAAGTTAAGACTCACCGAAGAGATATGGAGGGGGGAAAAAATAAAATATGACGTACGAATTCGAAGAAAAAAAAAGAATCGGAGCCAAATAGAAATAAAACTTCCCAATCACCGCGGCCGAGGTTAAATCGCCGATATAAAACCACCGAAGATTAACGCAGGCAACTCGTGCGGAGGGGTAGGGGGTGGGGTCAGAAGGGGGTGGGGGAGGGATCAGAGTGATGGGAAGAAAATGGCATGTGATGC
>NC_051416.1:566976-567158 GCF_015228065.2 Penaeus monodon
TTTTGCGCTGGCGATGCAAATACCAATGCACTGCAAGCACTAAATCCACGCGGGATCCCGATTTGGCCTCTTCGTTTCTATTAATGATCCTTTTTTCTCTTTTTAGCTTTCCTTTGACATCATTTGACGTCATTGCAAGCGCCAGCCCGTGAAGGTTAGGAGATACATGCACGCACGCACAT
>NC_051416.1:567548-567891 GCF_015228065.2 Penaeus monodon
CTCTTACACAACGCATGCCAACGCCTTCGGGGCAAGAGACGTTGCCAGGCCGCCCAAACAGCCCGGGGCCCAAAACCTGAGACTGACATCCAAAAGACACACGTACCCTACCCCCCCCTCTAAACCCCCTTCCCCTTTTTGTCCCCCGTGGCTTAACCCCCTTGCCTCCTTCCCCTTTACGCTCCCCTTGCCTCACCTACACAAACCATTTGCCTTTCTGCCCCCCTTCACGCGCCCCCTTTGCCTTTAAGCCCCCTTGTCTTACCTACTTAACCCTTTCCCCTCTTCCGCCTCCTTTACATAACATCACGCCCCCTTATCCCCTCCACATCCGCCGCGAGCT
>NC_051416.1:567915-568052 GCF_015228065.2 Penaeus monodon
TGCACGATCTCGCGACGCCCTGGCTTATCATCATGGGCGTCCTCAGCTAATGACGTTATCGACAAAGGCCCTCTGACGTCACTCGCGTTTTAAAAATAATGGCGTGACGTCTCCGAAACGCGGATGGCGGCTCCCCC
>NC_051416.1:568108-568288 GCF_015228065.2 Penaeus monodon
AACCCCCCCTCCCCTGTCTATCCCCTACACCCTCCTCTCCCTCCTCCCCACCCCCTTTTCCCCCATTCAACGTGACTCCAAACTCTCACGGAAAGTTTCATTTTCAGAAATAAGACGTCAATTATCATCTAACTGGGCCGTTGTTGAACGAAGAAAAGGTGGGGTGGAATTTACAGAATT
>NC_051416.1:568622-568954 GCF_015228065.2 Penaeus monodon
TGCTAATACCACACAGTATACAGTCTACCGACCCTTTCCCTTATTTCCTATAATCGCAATTCATTCCAGTCCTGATTAAAAATTAAAAACCAAATGAATACAGAATTGAATACGCCAAAAGCAATGCATAAATTAAAATAAATTAACACACAAGCCCAACAAATGAACAACCACAAAACCAATGATTAAACAAGCGAACGAAATAATAAAAATTGCTGTCAAAGAACACGAAAACAAATACTGATATATTGCAACGAGACTAATCCACAAAGCGCATGCAACAGCTGCAACTCCCAGGCAGCGGCGGAGCTTCGGCCTTTACCTTGGCAATA
>NC_051416.1:569262-569746 GCF_015228065.2 Penaeus monodon
GCGAATTGCGTTACACACTTGAGCCGTGCCTCGTCGACTCCAGCGTGAGCTAAGTGCAAAAGTACTTGGGTCGAAACAACATAAAAATGTGAACAATGTAGGTACTTGGGGTGTTTTAATACCATCCCGCCCCTCCCCCTCCCTTACCCCCTCCCGAGGTCTACCCCCCGGTGTCCCGCCCCCCCTCCCCCCTCCCCACAAAACCAAATCTCCCTTTACATCTCAACACGAACCTTGCGCTGCATCGACTCGTAAAATCAATAAAATCCAAAATAAAACGCGACTCAAAGCAAGAACACGAACTTTTGAGCACCGAAAATGTTCCAATTTATCCGAACCCTCGTGAAGAAAGAGTTTATAAACAAAGGAACAATAAAATAAATAGACCAATTTAGCAAATAAGGCCACCAGCCAGTAAAGGACAGAAAAGAGGGAAAACACTAACAGGCAGAAATGGAGGGAGGAAAAGAGGAGAGTGGGCAGT
>NC_051416.1:569775-569962 GCF_015228065.2 Penaeus monodon
AGACAAACATGAATACTTATACAAATATACCAAACAACAATGAAAAAAAAAATATATATATAAGAATCAATAAAATAACACACACACAAAAAAAACTAATAACAAGAAAAAAATACACAAACCCCTAACCTAAAAAGAAACATATCCAATCAGCAATATTGCAAGAAAAAGCCCCCCCCCCCCCCCC
>NC_051416.1:570003-570314 GCF_015228065.2 Penaeus monodon
CAGGCCCCGTCCAATCAGAACCTTCCATACAACCCCTCCCCCCAACGCCCCACTGACATACCTCCGCCCCTGTTCGCGCCCACATCCCCGCCCACGCTTTGTATGGAGGCCCCCGAAGGCAGGCGGTCACAATGGACGCCCGATAATTATAGCAACACGGTATTGTGTCCTTCTCGCCTTCCCCGATACTCTACAAGACGCGCTACAGTGACAGCTTATAGTGACAGCTTATAGTGGCAGCGGTCAATGAACCAAGGGGTGGGATTGGCTGTTCTCTTTTCCTTTCCCTTCTTCTTGCCCTTCATCATCTA
>NC_051416.1:570375-570452 GCF_015228065.2 Penaeus monodon
CTCCTCCTCCTCTTCTTTAAAATAGTCTAATTACTTTGAAGAATCACTAATCTCTCTGTTTCCTTCTTTTGTACTCT
>NC_051416.1:570688-570907 GCF_015228065.2 Penaeus monodon
CTTCTCCCTTACCTGAACCTCTTAAGTGAAGAAATCTCAAGAAGGTAGACCCGCCCCCTTACGCTCTACACACTAACATATTTTAAAACCTTTTATATTTTTGGGTTTATTTCATTTACTTTGTCAACGCTTATGTTTTTCTTTTTTTTCCCTTTCTCTCCGCTATCATGTTTTCCTCTATAAATTCTGTAACTCCTTTTCGCCCTGATTTATGTTTTT
>NC_051416.1:570977-571063 GCF_015228065.2 Penaeus monodon
AATCTCGTGCCCTCTACATAAGGACCAACAACACGCGTTGCTAAAAAAACGGGGCCGTCCGGGGAGGGGGAAAAAAAAACGGGGGC